>NW_026067901.1:4755882-4778661 GCF_014885135.2 Alexandromys fortis
ATATTGGAGGTAGACAGTAACAACCTCTTCAATAAAGAGTGCCAAGAAAATTGGATTTCCACATGTAGACAAATGGAAGTAGATGTTTATCTTTCGCCTCACCCAAAATTCAATTTGAAATAAGTAAAAGGCCTTAATGCAAGACTTGAAAGTCTACACACTGCTTGAGGAAAGCATAAATGAAACACTTCAAGATATAAGAAAGACTATCTAAAAAGGGATCCAGTGGTTCACTCAAGAACTGACAAATGGGATTTCATGTCCTTAAAAAGCATGTAATTAAAAGCATGCAAAACAATCAGTATAGCGAGAAGACAGCCTTCAGAGTTGGGAAAAATCTAGGCCAACTACATATCAGACAGGAAATTAACATCTAGAATATATTAAAAATTCAAAACTTAAACAACCAACATCATCTAATCAATAAATTAATTGAATGAATCATTCTAAAAAGAAAACATTAAATAGCCAACAAATACTTGAAAAATTTTTAGCATCCTTAGCTAATTGGGAAAATACAAATCAAAACCGTTTTGAGATTCCATATCAACCTGGTCAGAAAAACAAACAACAGCTCATACAGAAGACACTGTGGGAAAAGAGTGAATCTTATTTTTGCTGGTAGGAATGTCAGCTTGGGCTGCCAACATGGAAATCATCTCAGAGGTTCTTAAGAAAACTAAGACTTGAGCTTGGACCAAATGATGCAACTATTGTCCTGTGTACAGACACCAAGCATGCTAACTCAGCACAGCCATGTATGTTCCCTGGTTTACCATCCACAAAACCAGGAAATGGAATCAGCCTAAGGCCCGACAACCAAGGGAGGGATCAAGAAAAATCGTTTGACCATGGGGAAGAATAAAATCATGACATCTGCAGCAAAATGGATGGAACTGGGAATCATATAAAACAAAAGAAGCCAGACTTGGGAAGATAAGACTGTATAGCTTCTTTTCTCTCAAATGTGAAATCCAGAATGACATCTGCAGGTGGAGGAGCATATACAAATAGGGCACAAAAGTAGGAAGGGGATTATAAGATGTGGAGAAATGATCAAGAGGGGAGGAGAGGAGAATAAGAGAAGGTAATGAAATACATGTGACATGACAGTAGAAGGTCGCAGGGAAGGGAAGAGCACCCGGAAGAAAGGAAAGAGGATGAGTGAAGTCAGTTGGTGAGGGGATGAATGAGAAAGAGGAATAGGGACATTTCCAATATGAAAATTCATAAGAAAATCTATTACTCTATGTACTAATTTTAAAAAATAATTTAAAAATAACATTTAAAGGAAAGAAAAAGAATGAGCAATGAACCCATGAAGTTAACTCATCATGGTCTATTATTCCAAGGTTGATGACCTTTGTGCTGTGTTTTAATTTTCTTACACAGAGACCTTAAGTTAACGGCTTTAGTTTCAACACTCAGCTTTGGCTCGAGACCAAGACCAGCATTTCTCAACCTGTGGGTTGCAACCCCTGTGTGGTCAACCAACCCACCTAAGACCATTAGAAAACAGATATTTATTACCACCAGCAATAGATGAGTGTTCTCCTTACTCCACATCCTCTCCAGCATAAACTATCATTGGTGGTTTTTGATCTTAGCATTTCTGAAAGGGGTAAGATGGTATCTCAGAATTGTTTTGATTTGCATTTCCCTGATAGCTAAGAAAGTTGAACATGCCCTTAAGTATCTTTTGGTCATTTGAAATTCTTCTGTTGAGAATTCTCTGTTTAGTTCAGTACATCATTATTTAATTGGGTTATTTAGAATTTTAATGTCTAATTTCTTAAATTCTTTATATATTTTGGAGATCAGTTCTTTGTCTGATGTGGGGTTGGTGAAGATCTTTTCCCATTCAGTAGGCTGCCTTTTTTGTCTTACCGGCTGTATCCTTTCCTGTACAGAAGCTTCTCAGTTTCAGGAGGTCCCGTTTATTTATTGTTGCTCTTCTTGTCTGTGAAGTGGTGTCCTGTGCCCATCCATTGAAGGCTACTTCCCACTTTCTCTTCTAAAACTTGTGCAACCACTTTGGAAATCAGTATGACAGTTTCTCAGAAAATTGGGAATCAACCTACCTCAGGATCCAGCAATAACACTCTTGGGAATATACCCAAAATATGCTCAATCATACTAAAAAGCATTTGTTCAACTATGTTCATAGCAGCATTATTTATAATAGCTAGAACCTGGAAACAAACCTAGATACCCCTCAACTGAAGAATGAATAAAGAAAATGTGACGTATTAGAATACTACTCAGTGGTATAAAACAATGACATCTTGAATTTTTCATGCAAATTGATGGAATTAGAAAACACTATCCTGAGTAAGGTAACCCAGACCCAAAAAAAACTCAATATGGTATGTACTCACTCATAAGTGGATACCAGCCATAAACAAAGGACACTGAGCCTAGAGAAGTTAAGTAATAAGGTGAACCTAAAGAAAAGCATATATAGACCCACCTGGAAATTGGAAACAGACAAGATTGCCTGATAAAATTGGGAGCATGAGGGTGGGGGTAGGAGGAAATGAAGTAGGGGAGGGTTGAGGAACTTGAGGGAATGGAATAGTCGAGATGGAGGAAGGAAGGATAGAGATGAGGGCAAGGAAAGAAATATCTTGATTAAGGGAGCCATTATGGGGTTAGCAAGAAACCTGGCTCTAGAAAAATTCCTAGGAATCCACAAGGATGACCCCAGCTAAGACCCTAAGCAATAGAGGAGAGGGTGGCTGAACTGGCCTTGCCCTGTTGTAGTCAGACTGATGATTATCTTAAATATCACCAGAGAACCTTCATCCAACAACAGATGGAATTAGAGGCAGAGACCCACGTAAGAGCACTGGACTGAGCTCCCAAGGTCCAGTTGAAGAGTGGAAGGAGTGAGAATATGAATAAGGAGGTCAAGACCATGAGGGGTTCACCCACTGAGACAGTGTGCCTGAGCTAATGGGAGCTCACCAACTTCAACTGGACTGGGAGTGAACGAGCATGGAATCAAACTAGTTCCTCTGAATGTGGTTGACAGTTGGTGCAGACTGAGGGGCCACTGGCAGTGGCACTGGGATTTGTCTCTACTGCATGTACTGACTTTTGGGGATTCTGTTCTCTTTGGATGTATACCTTGCTCAACCTAGATGTAGTAGGTAGGGCCTTGGACTTGCCACAGGGCAGGGCACCTTGCCCTCTCTTTGGATTGGAGAAGGGGGGGTGGGAAGAGGGGAAGGATGGGAATTTGGATAGGTAATTTTTTAAAGTAATAAAATAATAAAAAAAAGAAAACAGATATTTACATTGAGATTTATAACAGCAGCAAAATTACTGTTATGACATAACAACAAAAATAATTTTATGATTGGGGGTCACCACAACATGAGGAACAACATTAGGATGGTTGAGAAGCACTGCTCTAGACCATGGCTCAAGTGATACACTTGAAGCAAATTCAATTCACCCTTGGGAATTTATTTGCCTCTTCCCAGGCATACCAGGGAAAGACTACACAGAGCAGATGTGTGCCTAGCTGACCACAAGACCCGTGGAAGGCCTTCCATGCAGAGACGATGGCATTACAGAGCTGTACAGATGCCCCCAGACCCCAGGGTTCTCTGCAGTAATAGCATCTACTGCTACTCTTCCTAGAAACGACAAACTCACACAAGCTCATCTTGAAGCAAGAGGGCCCTCTGCATCTTCTGACCCTGGCTTAGGTACCCATCTCTGCCTCTAGACTGCAGGGTGTAGAGGGATCATTCATGTCCATCACCGTTAACATGTGGAGCAGAAGAAAATGCTTAGTTAGGAGTCAGGGTTGGGCCTTCTGTCCTGTGCACTGCAAATGCTTAACTGCAACCCGGGTTTCTTCACCCTCAGCTGGTAGCAATGTCCCTCCCCAAGACGGAGCTCCAAAGTACAGATGCTGCTGGAGTCCCCAGGAAGACAAGACCACCCCACCAAGAATCAGTCATCTCAGCAGCCAGCAGGAGCCCATCCCCATGACAGCACCATCCTCCATCACCTCAGGGAAAGAAAGCAGATAGCACCCTGCAGGCATCCTCAGTGTAGGAGGACAGTAACCAGAGTGCAGCTTTGGAAAAATTCTGCAGATAAAAAATTCAAAAGCATATTCTCCAGTGATTGAGTTGGGCATCTTTAAAATGTGTGTGTTGTGTACATCTATTTCTTCCATTTAATCTTCTTAACAGATAAGTTACAGAACCGGGAAAATGCAATTTTCCATTTCTGCTCATAAACCTGGTTTCGGTGCAAAGAGTCGGAGAAGAAAGGAGGGAGGTGCATACAGCTTCCTTTCGCACCGTGCTGAGCACCAACAGATAGCATGGGTTTCTGAAATGGTACAGGAAAATATTCCTTGGTGGAGCGCTTATCGGATCTTAAGAAACTTTTACTTTTTTGAAGTTTCTGTCTTTATTCCTTGAAGAAAACCATGAGATAATATTATAAAATAAAATGGAATACAGTGTGACAATATAAAAATTGATTTAGGTATACGCAATATGTTTCCACTTTTTTCTAATTTTAATTTTTAAAGCCTGGATCAATCAGTTCTACGCTGACAGGACCAAGCTCCTCAATTTGTCTGCGACTCAACACTGCATTACAGGACACATTGTCTTAGTGCAGGACCCACATCTTCCTAGCATTTCCTGGTATAGCCTATGACTTTCTTTTTTATTATTATTAAAAAATTTTAATACGATCTTTTTTTATTTTGCATAGCTATCCCCATCCCACTCCTTCCCCTCCTCCTGGTCTGCCCTTCTCCTTACCCTACACCCCACATCCACTCCTCAGAAGGGTCAATCAACAAAGTCTGACACTTCACTTGGAGGCAAGAAGGCTCGCCACCCTAAATCTAAGCTGAGCAAGGTGTACCTCCAAAGAAAATGTGCTCCTAGATACCAGTTAAAGCACTGGGGATAAATTTTGGCCCCATTGCCAGTGGTCCCACATACTGTCCACGCCTCACACTGTCCCCCACATTCAGTGGGCCTAGTTTGGTTCTATGCCGGTTCCCTCTGCTATCAGTCCTGAGTCAGTGAGCTCTCACTAGCTCAGGTCAGCTGTTTCTGTGGGTATCACCATCATGATCTTGATACCTTTGCTCATATTATCGCTCCTTCCTCTCTTAAACTGCTCTCTGTTAGCTCAGCCCAGTGCTTCACTGTAGATCTCTGTATCTGCTTCCATCAGTTGCTGGTTGAAGGTTCTATGACAATTAAGGTAGTTACCAATCTGATTACAGGTAAAGGCTAGTTTAGGTGTCCTCTCCACAGTTGCTTAAGAGTCTTCACTGTGTTCATCCTTGGGGATTTCTGGGAATTTTCCTACTGCCCTGTTTCTCACTAGCCCTTTTATGGCTCTCTCAATCAAGATATCTCTTTCCTTTCTCTTCTTCACTGTCCTTACCCCTTCTTGAGTATCCTGTTCCCTCATGTTCTTCTCTTTCCCCCTTCTCCCCTCCCCCTCCCCTTCTACCATCACTTCTCCCACCCTCCTAATTTTCTCAGGAGGTCTTGTCTTTTTCCCCTTTCCAGGGGGATCCATATTTTTCTCTCTTAGTGTTCTCCTTGTTGCCTAGCTTCTCTGGGATCATAGACTATGGGCTGATTATCCTTTGCTTTGCATCTAATCTCCACTTATGAGTGAGTACATGCCATGCTTGTCTACCTGGGTCTGGGCTACCTCACTCAGGATGGTTTTTTTCTAGTTCCACCCATTTACATGTAAATTTCAAGATGTCATTTATTTTTTCTGCTGAGTAGTACTCCATTGTGTAAGTGTACCACAATTTCTTTATCCATTCTTTAGTTGAGGGGTATCTAGGTTGTTTCCAGGTTCTGGCTATTACAAATAATGCTGCTATAAACACAGTTGAGCAAATGTTCTTGTGGTATGAGCATGCATCCTTTGGGTATATGCCCAAGAGTGCTATTGATTACCAATTTTCTGAGAAACCACCACACTGATTTCCAAAGTGACTGTTAAAGTTTTCACTCTCACCAGCAATGGATGAGTGTTCCCCATACTCTACTTCCTTTCCAGCATAAGCTACCATTGGTGTTTTTGACCTTAGCCATTCTGACAGGTGCAAGAGGTTTTTTTCAGAGTTGTTTTGATTTGCATTTCCCTGATGGCTAAGGATGTTGAGCAATTCCTCAAGTGTCTTTTGGCCATTTGAGTCATGACATCTACTAGTTCTCGTATTTCTCGGCTAAGTTTCTTTCTGGCAGACTGTCCATTGGCATGAGTATAGGGTATTGAGGTCTCCTACTATTAGTGTGTGAAATTTGATGTGCAATTTAAGTTTTAGTAATGTTTCTTTTACATATGTGAGTATTCTTGTATTTGAGGCATTATATATTCAAAATTGAGACTTCATATTGATGAATTTTTTCTGTGGTGAGTATGAAGTGTCCTTCTCCATTTCTTTTGATTGACTTTAGTTTGAAGACTATTTTGTTAGCTATTAGAATAGCTACCCCTGCTTGTTTCTTAGGTCTATTTGATTGGAATATCTTTTTCAAACCCTTTACTCTGAGGCCATGTTAGTCCTTGAGGTTGAAGTATATTTCTTGTATGCAGAAGAAGAATGAATCTTGTTTTTATATCCATTCTGTTAATCTGTGTCTTTTTATAGGCAAATTGAGTCCATTGATATTAGGAGAGATAAGTGGCCAGTGATTGCTTATTCCTGTTATTTTTTTTTTGGTGGTAGTGCTTGTGTGCTTCCCTTCTTTGGTGTTTGCTAGTGTGAGGTGTGAGGCTACTTGTTGCCTGTGTTTTCATGGATGCAACTAACTTCCTTAGGTTGGAGTTTTCCTTCTAGTACTTTTTGTAACCTTGGATTTGTGCATAGGTAATGTTTAAATTTGGTTTTGACATGGAATATCGTATTTACTCTATGGTGATTGAAAGTTTTGCTGGGTGTAGTAGTCTGGGCTTGCAACCATGAACTCTTAGTGTCTGCAGCATACCTGAGCAGGAACTTCTAGCTTTCAGAGTTTTCATTGAGAAGTCAGGTATACAAGGAACTTCTGCAACTCATAAACACTTTCAGTAATGTAGCAAGACACAAAATTAACTCAAAAAAATCAGTACCCCTGCTTTACACAGATGATAAATAGGCTGAGAAAAAAAATCATAGAAACATCACCCTTCACAATAGTCACAAATAGCATAAAATATCTTGGAGTAACTCTAACCAAACAAGTGGAAGATCTGTATGATAAGAACTTTAAATCTTTGAGTATTACACAGCTGAAAAAAATAATGACATCTTAAAATTTGTGGACAAATGGATGTATCTAGAAAACATCATACTGAGTGAGATAACCCAGACCCAGAAAGACAATATCATATGTACTCACTCATAAGTGGCTTTTAAACATAAAGCCAAGAAACCAGCCTACATTTCACAATTCCAGAGAAACTATATAAAAGTAGACCCTAAGAGAGACATACATGCATCTAATATGCATGAGAAGTAGAAAAAAAAAAACAACAAGGTCTCCTGAGTAAATTTAGAGCATGGGGACCATAGGAGAGGGTTGAAGGGGAAGGGAAAGGAAGGAAGGGGAGCAGAGAAAAATGTATAGCTCAATAAAATCAATTAAACAAAGAGAGAAGTCAGGAATAATTCTGATGAGTCTGCCTTCATATGTTATTTGGCCTTTTTCCTTTGCAGCTCTTAATATTCTTTCCTTATTCTGTATGTTTAGTGTTCTGATTATTATATGGTTAGGGGACTTTTGTTTCTAGTTCAGTCTATTTGGTGGTCTGTGAAGTTCTTGTACCTTCATAGGCATAGTCTTCTTTACATTGGGAAAGTTTTCTTCTATTAGTTTGTTGAATATATACTCTGTGCCTTTAAGCCATACTTCTTCTTCTACTCCTATTACTCTTAGGCTTGGTCTTTTCATGGTGTCCCAGATTTCCTGAATGTTTTGTGTTAAGAATTTGTTGGATTTAACATTTTCTTTAACCCATGAATCTAATTCCTCTATTGTCTCTTCAACTCTTGAGATTCTCTCTTCTATCTCTTGTAATCTGTTGGTTGCATCTGTGGTTCCTGATTGTTTACCCAGATTTTCCATTTGAAGAATTCCATCTGTTTGTGTTTTCTTTATTGCCTCTATTTCAGTTTTTAAGTCTTGAACTGTTTGAGCTATTTGCTTCACCTGATTGTTTTTTCTTAGGTTTCTTTAAAAGATTTATTAATTTCTCCCAATTTTTTATTTGTCTTTTCCTCCATTACTTTAAGGGAAATTTTCATTTCCTCTTTAAGGGTCTCTATCATCTTCATAAAATTATATTGAAGATTGTTTTCTTGTGCTTCTTCTGAGTTAGGATGTTTAGTGGGTAAATGCACATATTTTTTTAACTTGTACATTGATTTCATACTGAAATTGTAACATTTTTACATATTCTATTAAAATATTAAATAACTTTAAAAGTTTAATTTTAAATTTTTTTCTATAGTGCTAAAGATCAGGCCAGTGTTCTAACACTGAATTATACATCTCCAAACTAATTTTAGATTTTTTTTAAGTGGCTGAATAAAAACATTCCAAAGATACCAACATCCAAATCCCCAGGATGTGTGAAAATGCTGTATTAGCAGCAAAAGAGCCTTTGCATCGAGGACACAGCCAAGTACAGTGAGGTAAGAGATCCAGCATTACGAGGATGCTAAGGAGGGAAATTTAACTGCAGTAGGTAACACTGTTAGGGCTGATGATGGAGAACTGGCCACAAAGGAAAGCATGGAAGTGGCTTCTAAACCAGCATTGTCATGGAAAAAGACTGCCTCTGAAGAGTCTAGAGGGAAGACAGCTGAGCCAACATCTTGATTTTTAAGACTGTGATTTCCAAAGCTGTAAGAGAATTAACGTGTGTTGCTTCAATCCAGTGTGGCAACTTGGATTGAAACAAGTTACCTATTACTACTTTTGCAGTAACTGTAGGCAATTCATCCATGTGGCTACTGGGAAGTCTGAGAGATGAGGGACTCCCATTTGTCCCATGTTGCATTCTAGAGCACAGTATGCTATGGAATCTGCTCCCTGTTGCTTTAACCCCGTGTGATGTTCCCATTCCCCTGCGTCAGTGTTGTCAATGGCAACCAAGTGCGTGGAATGAAGGCGAATCCTGCTTGCTTCTGATTCCTCTCCATAACTTCCCATTTCCAGGCTTTGCGGTCTCATCAACACCAAACTATCCTCTGAAGACATCATCTCTCAACCCATCTGGTCTAACTCTGCCTCCAGATTTTTCTTATTTTCCATTTTTTGCCTGTTTCCTTGTGTGTCCCCTGTACCTTAAATATATTTTATTTTTGCTCATGTCACTCATTTTAATTTCCAAAATACTGTCCACCCATCAGAATCTAGTCCAAATTCCAGGCAGCCTTCCATGACTCTCAGAAGTAGTCAACAAAGGCTGTTTGCACACTTGCCACTAGCTCCAGCACCATTATCTCCAGCCTAGACCAGACATGTGTCTATCTTGAGCATTCCCAAAGACAGGGGCCTCCACCTTTGCCCAAGTTCCACGGACTGTGTCCTGGAAAAGTATGCTGAAGCTTAACCTTCAGTGTGATCACATCTTGAGATAGGGTCCTTACCACCAGGGTCTTTAACCCTTGCTATAAGAGTTTAAACAGGATCACAGGGTGGGGCTATTTCTAATATAAGATCATGGCTATATAAGCTCATACTCAGGGCCCCTCCCTCCCTCCCTCCCTCCCTCCCTCCCTCTCTCTCTCTCTCTTTCTCTCTCTTTCTCTCTCTCTCTCCTTTCCACGTTTCTCCCTTGGCCATCTCTGTCCCACTTTCTTCACTTCCCTGACTCCCATGTCTTCCCGTGTCCCTGTGTAAAGGAAAAGGAAACCATTCACAACCTAGGGAGACAGTCCTGACTCTGCCCTTGGCCTCTAGGCTTAAAACAAGTTCTAGGCAGAAAGCTGTGCTTTCCAAAAGCTCACAGTTCACCCTGTCGACCCATCCTTCACAGCAGAACCAGGACGGGAAGGCAGCCTCTGGGCACTTTCTCTAGTGCTGCTCAGGGCTCTACTTTGCAAGTCAGTTTTTCTGTACTGAGATTTTTATATTTGTGGGAATAAAGCATTTTAATTAACACTAACTTCAAATCAATCACATAAAAGCACACATACTAAGGGGAAAGGCAAGTTAAACTGTTGGGCAATCAACTCCAACATCATAGGGTCCTTGGTTATATTTGTAGGCAATAACGGCTCTTTTCTTAATGCCTGCATGGCACTGGCTGCCAACTAGGAGAACTGTGGAATACTTTACCATAAATTAATGTGCTAAAGTAGGGCAATTTTACTACCTTATAAGAGATTCATTTTAGCCCATTGCTCTTGGCCTGAAGTTTGTCTCCAAATGATTCATGTCGAAACTGGACAGAAAATGAGTTAATCTTTCCACAGTCCTCAGTCCCCTAGTTCTCTAAGACCAGTCAGGTTCCAGTCATTTATGTCAACACCGTGGCCCCTCAGAGTGCGCCCCGAGCCCTGTGGGCTTCCATCCCAGCGCTCTACCTCCACTTATACCATAGTACAAATGGGCTGTCCAGACGCCCCACATATCTATCTGCCTGGCTGACTGAAAATCTGAGGGTTCTACAGACCTTCCACCGGGATCAAGAACTCACTAGAATGCCTCTTGGGACTCAGAAAACACTTAAGTAACTATCACATTTATTATATCGAACGCATGTCACACAGCCACATGAGAGAGAAATCTGTAGGGAGGTGGAGAGGGAGGAGGCTTCCTGGCCTCTTTGAACACACCGCCCACGCAGCACCTTGATGTGGTCACCCACATAGAAGCTCCCGAAGTCTACAGGTCATGTGGAAGTTTTATGGTATGAGCATGAGTAATTGGATTGCTAGCTCGGTATTTGAACTAAACATCTATCATCAGTCCCCTTCTCTGACACCTGGAGTTCAGGAGGTGGAGCTGGAAATGCCAAGCTTTCTAGTTGGAGCTGAGTCTTTCCAGCAGTGACCCTCCCCTCTGACATTATCCAGAGCATGGCGAGAGTCACCACATCACAGCAAAAGGTGTCCATGTCATCTGACCACTCAGGAAATCCCATGGTCCTAGACACTCCCAAGAACTTGGGAGCAAAATCCAAATATATAATCCCATTAAGTCACATCAGAAACCATCTTCCATTCATACAGAAACACACAGGCCACACTATTTTGGTCAATCCGAGGGAAGTGTAGTAAAAACAAATGTGTAGATGAGGACATTCTTAAAGGTAGGTTATAATAAAAGAGGAATTCAAATTCCTACTCTCAAAATATCTAAAATTGTCTTTAAATGAACACAGCTTATACACTGCCTGGTCTAAGAGGGATCAAGAGATTTTACCTTAGGGTTTCTATTGCTGCAACAAAACATCATCACCCAAAGCCAGCTGGGGAGGAAAGAATGCATTCAACTTAAACTTCTACTTTGCAGTTCATCAATCAAAGAAAATCAGGAAGGGAACTCAAACTGGGCAGGATCCCGGAGGCGAAAGCTGACACAGAAGACAGGAAAGGTTGCTGCTTACTGGATTGCTCAGCCTTCTTTCTTTTAGAACCCAGGACCACCAGCCTAGGGATGACCCCACCTACCATGGACTAGGCCCTCCCCCAGTGATCACTAGCTGAGAAAATGCCTTCACAGCTGGATCTCATGGAGGTCTTTCCTCTACCAAGACTCCTTTCTGAATAGTCTAGGTTGGATCTCCTTGACACACAAAACCAGCCAGGACAGATCATGTGCTCAGCACCCAGTTTGTGGACAGAGAGAAGGCTGAGAAGGGTTACTTCCCTTGCCCATCCCTGAGCTCTCACCAGACTGATGCCACATTCTAAACTGGAGCTTCTTAAAATTTCTCCACTTAGGACAGCTTTTTCCCATTTTTGTTTGTTTGTTTGTTTGTTTGTTTGTTTGAGAAAAAATTTAGATGATATATTCTGATCAAGTTTTCCCCTCTCCCAACTCCACCCAGCTCCCCCACACCTCCACACTCACCCCATCCCATACCCTTTATTTATCTCTTTAGAAAACAAACAGGCAAACAAAACAAGGCAGAATTTAAAAAAAAACACACACACATAAAAGACACATACATACACTTAAAAATTAAAATTAAACCACAAAATCAGAAACTATAATACATAAGCAAAATGCCCAAAGCAATATAAGACAAAAAAGTCTACAAAAAAATCTTGTGTTAAAGTCTACAAAAATTGCCTTGTATTAGTTTTGTGTTGGTCATCTACTGCTGGGCATGGAGTCTGCCCTTGAGTGTGGTTCATATACCCAATGAGACTCCACTAGAGAAAATTATATTTTTCCCTTGGGAAGCAGTTGTCACTTGCAGATAGCTTCTTGGTCAGGGGTCATAATCTCCTATTCTGTTTCAGTGCTGGGTCCCCATCTGGCTGGGGGGGACCACCCTCGCACATGATGCCAGTCTCTGTGGATTCATCTGTGCCTCTGTCCTGTTGTGTCTGTAAAATGCTCCTTTTTTGTAGCCACCCAAGTTCCATACTTAATGCCTAATCTCTGTGGCTATGTGAATTGCAGCATGCTTATTGAAAGCTTGAAGGCTTTCAATAGAATACATACAATATTTGTCTTTGGGGGTTTACATTACTTTACTTAAGATGATTTTTTTCTAGTGCCATCCATTTTTCCTGAAAACTACATAATTTTGTCTTGTAACAGCTAAATATTCCATTGTGTAAACGTGTCACATTTTCATTATCCATTCATCAGTTAATGAACATCTAGGCTTTTACCAATTTTTTTATGAATAGCAATTAACATGGATGAGAAAGTATCTCTGTAATAGGATGTAAAATTCTTTGGGTCTATACCCTAGAGTGGTATAGACAGATCTTGAGGTAGATCTATTCCCAGCTTCCTGAGAAACCACCACACTGATTTTTATAGTGGTTATACCTGTTCACACACTCGCCAGCATCGGATGAATGTTCCTGTTTCCCTTACTCCACATCCTCACCAGCTGTTATTTGTTGATTATTTGTTCTCTTGGTGTCCAGAGGTTTTTTTTTTTTTTAGTTCTTTTTATATATTACAGATACTAACCCTCAACCAGATGTGTAATTGGCAAAAATCATTTGCCATTCTGCAGTCTGTCACTTTGCTTGAATGATGATATCCTTTGCCACACTGAAGCTTTTCAGTTTCATGAGGTCCCATTTATTAATTATTCATAGTGCCTTCACTATTGGTGTTCTGTTCAGAAAGTCTTTTCCTGTGCCAATGAGTTTGAGACAATTTCCTACTTTCTCTTCTATCCAATTCAGAATATATGGTCTTTGGTTGAGGTCTTCGATCTAGTTGGAGGTGAATTTTGTGCAGGGTGATAAATATTGGGTCTATTTGAATTCTTCTACGTGCAACCATCCAGTTTGACCAATACCATTTGTTAAAGATGTTATCTTTTCTCCAGTGCATATCATTAATCAAAAACCAGGTACCCATAGGTAGTGTGGGACAATTGTATTCCATCAATTATATTTTAAATAAACTCTGATTGGTCAGTAGTCAGGCAGGAAGTATAGGCGGGACACCAGATAGGAAGCAGAGGTGGGTTGATGAAAACAGAAGTATTCTGGGAAGAAGGAAGCTTTTTCTGCAGTTGTGAGCCCGCCACAGAAGAAGCAAGATGTGACTGCCTTGCTGAAAAAGGTACCAAGCCATGTGGCTAGCATAGACAAGAATAATGGGCTAACATAAGTTATAAGAGTTAATAAGAAACCTGAGCTGATGGGCCAATGAGTTTATAGTTAATATAGACCTCTGTGTGATTCCTTTGGGACTTAACGACTGAGGGAACCGGGCAGGACAGAAACTCAGTCAACACATAGGTGTGTAGATTTGTGTCTGTGTCTTCAATTCTGATCCAATGATGGACATGTCTGTTTTTATGCCAATACCATGCTGTTTTTATTACTATAGCTCTCTAACACAACTTGAAATCTGAGGTGGTGATACTTTCAGCGGTTATTTTATTATTCAGGATTGTTTTAGCTATCCTATGTTTTTCGTGTTTTCATATGAAGCTAATTTTTCTTCAATTTCTATGAATTTTGATGGGTATCACATTGAATATGCAAATTGTTTTTGGAAGGATAGCCTATTATATATTTATTTTTATATTAATAATAATCACTATATTAATCCCACAAATCCATGAGTATGGGAGATCGTTCCAACTTCTGATGTCTTCTTTAATTTATTTCTTCAATCTCTTAAAGATTTTATTACATAAGTCTTTTCCTTGCTGTCTTAGTTAGGGTTTCTGTTATGGTGAAAAGACTATGACCATAGCAACTCTTATAAAAAAAAAAAAGCATTTAATTGGGTTGGTTCATTTATAGTTTAGAGGTTCAGTTCATTATCATTATGATGAGACATGGCGATATGCAGGCAGACATGATTGCAGACACACCTCCTGTTAATACCACTCCTTATGAGATTCTGGGGGCCAATTACATTCAAATAACCACCCTTGCTTTGTTAATGTCATGCCATGATATCTGGTGCGGGGGAGGGGGTATTGTTTTCTTGATTTCTTTCTCAGTCTGTATATCATTTGTGTATAGGAAGGCTACTGATTTTGTGTATTTTGTTTCCTGGCACTTTGCTGAAGTGTTTATGAGCCTTAGAAGCTTCCTGGTGAATTTTTTAGGGTCTTTTATAAATAAAACTATATCATCTGCAGAAGAAAGATACCTTGACTTCTTTCTTTTCTAGTTTTATCCCCTGGATCTCCTTGAACTGTCTTATTGCTCTAGTTATGATTTCAAGTACTATACTGAGCAGGTGTGGAGAAAGCAGAGGTATCTCTCCTTGTTCCTGGTTTTAGTGAAAATAGGTTACATTTCTCTTCCTTTGGCTGGCGTTGACTGTGGACTTGCTGTAATTGCCTTTATTGTGTTTAGGTATGCCCCTTGAATCCCTAGGCTTTTCAAGACTTTTATTATGAAGGGGTGTTGGATTTTTTTTCAAAGGACATTTCTGCACCTAATGAGATACCACGTATTTTTTTCATTTTTCAATTTATTTATGTAGCAGATTATGTTTATTGATTTATGTATGTTGAATCATCCCTGAATCTCTGAGATGAAGTCCTCTTGTTCATGGTGGATAATGTTTTTATGCAACCTTGTATTCAGTTTCAAAGTATATTATTGAGAAATTTTGCATCTATTTTCATAAGGAATATTTGTTGGTAATTTTCTTTCTTTGTTGGGGTCTGTGTGTGGTTTAGGTATCAACGCAATTGTGGGCTCATAAAAATGGAAATAGTCTTTCAATTTCTGTTTTGTGAAATAATTTGAGAAGTGTTCACATTAATTCTTCTTTGATGATCTTGCAGAATTCTGCACTGAATCTATCTGGCCCTGGACTTTATTTTGATGAGTAGACTTTTGATTTCTCCCTCTGTTTTGCTAGGAGTTATGAGTCTGTTTAAATTTCTTACCTGGTCTTGATTTAACTTTGGTAGGTCATATATATCAAGCAGTTAATCTGTTTCATTTAGGTTTTCCCCTGTGGTGGAGTACAGGTTTTTAAAGCCCATCCTCGTGATTCTTTGGATTTACTCAATGTCTGTTGTTATGTCTCTCTTTTAATCTCTAATTTTACTAATTTGGATCTTCTTGCTGTGTCTTTTAGCAAAACTGGCTAAGGGTTTATCAATCTTATTGATCTTTTTCAAGGAACCAATTCTTCATTTCATTGAGTCTTTGTATTTTTTTATTTGTTTGTTTGTTTCAGTTTTACTGATTTCAAGCGCACATTTGATCATTCCTTACCATTTACTCTTTTGGGGTGTTATTTCTTCTTTTTGTTCCACAGCTTTCAAGTGTGTCACTGAGTTACTAATCTAAGGTCTATACAGTGTTTTAATGCAGGCACTTAGTGCTATGAATGTGTCCCTTAGAACTTCCTTCACTGTCTCTCAAAAATTTGAGTGTGTTGTGTTTTTATGTTCATTCAATTATAAAAGATTTTTAATTGCTGCATAGTTTCTGCCTCAGCACATTTTCATTCAGTACTAACTTGTTTGGTTTCCATAAATTTGTATATTTTCTGCCACTTCTGTTATTATCGATATTCAACTTTAATCTATACTGGTAAGATAGGATGCATGATGTTATTTTAATTTTCTTGTATCTATTGAGATTCATTTTGTCTCCAAGTTTATGGTCAGTTTTGGAGAACATCCCTTGAACTGCTGGTAAGAAGTACATTCTTTTGTGTTTGCATTAAATGTTCTATAGATGTCTGCTAGGTGCATATGATTTATGAAGTTATTTTAACTTCAGATTTATCTGTTCAGTTTTTGTCCAGATGACCTGTCTATTGGCAAGAACAGAGTACTAAAGTCATTTACTATCAATGTGTTAGAGTCACTATGAGATTTTAGCTGTAGAAGTGATTCTTTTATGAACTTGTGCTTGGTGCATTCCTATTTAGGATTACAATATTCTGTTGGTGGATTTTTCCTTTGATGAGTATGTAGTGTTTTTCCCTTTCTCTTTTGATGAGTTTTGGTTTGAAGCCTGTTTCATCAAATATTAAAACAGCTACACACTGCTTGCTTCTTGGGTCCTTTTGTTAAGAATATCCTTTTCCAACCCTTTACCCTGAGGTAATGTCTATTCTTGATGTTGAGGTGTGTTTCTTGGATGTAGCCAAAGAATGAATCCTGTTTTCTAACCCAATTTGTTAGTCTTTTCTTTGAGGAATTGATCCATCAACAAGCAGTATTTATTGATTCCTGTTATTTTGTTGTTATGGTGTGATTTTTTTTTCTCCCTCATTTGATTTACTGTTCTGAGATTATTTACTCCTTCTGTCTTATTGGATGTGGTTAAACTCTTCAGATTAAAATTTACCTTCTAATACCTTTGGTAGAATTAGATCGGTAGATAGATACTGCTTAAACTTAGTTTTTTCATGTGGAATGTTTTTATTTCTCTGTCTACTATGACTGACACTTATAATGGGTACAGTAGTCTGAAATGGTATCTGTGGTCTCTTAAAGTTTGTAGAACAACCATCCAGGCTCACTGGCTTTGGGGCAGTAAAGGCACTGTGGTCTGTACCCCCTGTGGCAGGCAGATGCCAGAAGTCTCACCCATCTCTGACTTTCTGGCCTCACTCTCCTAGTAAGAGGAGCTCTCTATAGCTACCTCTAGGGTCTTTCACCAGTCGACCCCAAACTCTTCTACATAACTTCATCTTTTTATCTCTCTTGTCACATTCTTTCTTTTCTGTGGATCATCACACTCTCCACACAGGCAAGAAGGCAAATTTGCCTGAGGGGAGATGTGTTTTCCAACTGAAATCCCCAGAAGAGGAGCAGGGAATGGAGTTGGACAGCAGACCGTGCATTTGGACACCCCACACAATCCTTGGGCTCCCCACAGTTCCCAAAGCAATCTATGCCTCAGCTTCTGCACCACTAAAACCCTTGTTGGAATCTGAATGCCTCAACTAAGTTTACTAGGTATTAAAGATGTCTGAACGTTATCCAGAAGAGTGGGTGGTACCACGGTGAGAGAGACTACCTCATTTACTATCTAGGTTCCCTCAGGCAAATTTCTTATTCACCCTAGGTTCCAGTTCTCTTATCCATTAAGTCAGTATCAAAATACCTATCTCAAATGGCGTATTAAAGATGAAGTAGTCCATGCAAAATGGTCTGGCACACAGAAAGTGAAAATAAACACCACGGCCCTCCCCTCCTTGGAAAGCATTGAGAGTAGAGAGAAGAGAAGCGGGCTGGGGCCCTTCTACAGACTTACAGTCTGATAGCATTGGTGTTCATTGATTAACTCAGCACAGAAGCAGTTTGTTCCAAAACACTTAGGCCTTGCTTCCCCCAGGTTGGGATATGCAGATGTTGATGCCTTAGTGACTCATTCTTTTTCTTTTTATGTGCATGAGTGTTTTGTCTGCATGGATGTCTATGTACCATTTGTATGAAGTGTCCACAAAGGCCAAAACAGACATTGGGTTCTCTGGTACTAGAGTTACAATCAGTTATGAACCCCCAGATGGATGCCAGGAATCAACCCAGGACTTCCGGAAGAACAGCCAGCACTTTTAACTGCTCAGCCACCTCTCCCACCTCTGTTGACCCATTCTTGAAGAATTGAGAAATCAAGGATGTGGCCTCTTAATTTTATTCCCAAACCAACAAAAGTATAAAGTAAAATCATATTAACCACACTGTAAAAGTGGGAAAGTATGAAAAATAACTACATTTTTTAGGTTTGGGCTAAGGGGGGTGGCTATTTTAAAACAGTTTGCTCTTTGCATGGTAGCTGCCATACCTCAGACACTTAAATAATATATTTAAGGAACAAATACTCGTAGATCATTTTCTAGAGCCAGATGCTTCCCTCTATGCTGAGAAAATAAGAATGGGAGAAATGAAATCTCTCACTCTGTGTTCAAATGGTCCTGCTTAACAGCCAGATAGCAACCATGATGTTGTTGTCATGTGACATTTTGGGGGGCGTGGTCGTGCACTGATCCATCCCATGAAGACGGTTGTGTCTGGGTGGAGCTCGCGGCAGTGCGAAAGGACAGCGTCCTGACAAAGGCACAATTTAAGCTAAGTTCTAAACAATGAGTAACAGAAAACTAGAGAACCCAGACGGAGACAGCTCTGGTTAGGGAAATAAACCAATGCTAAAGTTGAGAGAGGGCAGAACAGGCATTCAAGAAATGGGTCCACAGAAAGAAAGGGAAGGATGATGTGGGGTGAGGCTACAGAGACCTTGAAGGCTCTAGACTTCTACCAAGAAAGTCTGGAGTTTTATCCTAAAAGCAAGAAGATGTCATTGAGTCAATTAATCAACTAGTTAATCTACTGAATGTTGCAGGATTTGGGGGGGAGCAGGGGCTATCTTACCATAAATATCTATGTGTCTACCATAGAAATCAAATCCATTATACCACTAAGCAAATATTCTATGCCAGCTTCAGAGTTCAAAACTCCTCGTGAGTGAATCCATGCCAGACAAGCTAAACCTTTTATCCACACATTCCAGCGCATGCTTGCAGAGCCAAACAGGCATTATGTTCCACACGCTATTCCAGTCGGCACATGGGTCCAGCAAAGATGGAAAACTTATTGAGGATGCTAAGGCAGACCACTGCCTCCCATGTGCCCTCCCATGAAAGACTCTTAGATCCACAAACTGAATTTCGGCTTCAAAGGTTCTCAAGACGACTGCGTCTGCACTACTCAACAAAGCAGTCTGGGAGTTCACATGGTGAGAATTGATCATTTCTCACGAAGCATAAACTGTGAAATGTACTTGAAGATAGAGCTTGCTCTGAAAATTAGCATCTTATACCTGGCCCATAGCAGCCATGCTGGTACAAAAGTTGTTTTTATTTTAACTCACAACATGAAGACTCTCAAAATGTCTGGTCCACCAAGCTCCAGAAGTTATCGCAGGCTCAGGAAGGCACAAAAGGAGGTGCGTACTCCCCTTGCTTCTCAATAGCATGTGTGAAATGGTATAAAATCAGAACACGGTTCATTCACACAACTGCTCAAGATAAGGCTTGGGAGGATGGGTGCTCGGGACAACATTTCCAGGTGCAAGAAATATCACTTTGAGTCCACAATTCTCTAAAGTCTGGCACCGTTTGCCCCACACACCAGGGGTGGCAAACAGCCCACCATTTCTTGCCCTGGATAGCATCTCTCTGTACCTCTTAGGTTCACTTCATCCTTGATAGGCCATTTTTTTAAATTTTATTTAATAAGTTCAATTGAAAATTTTTCCATTTGAAGAATTTCTTGACACTTTTGGGATTAGGCTAAATGCCCCAAGGTTCTGTCAAAGTGAAATTAAATAATCATTGTTCTTTTTCTCAGTCAGACTCCAATGATCCTGGGGCAAATATATGAAATTCAAAAGACCAGGAAAAGTGTCTAGTATTCGGGATCAAATGTCTTCGAGGTTGTGATCTATAAATGTCTATGAAAAATAATTAATTTATGGATTGGCAGATAACTGGTGTGTTATATTCTCTTGTCTACCCTTTAGTCAATCTTATCATTATGACCCTCAGGAGATCTTGAGAAAGAAAGAAACAACATGAGACTAAATTTCCACAGTGCCTGTTTTCTTGTCAAACTTCAGCCAGATCGAAACTGAAGCTCTCAGAGCCAAGAAGATTTCTGCCTAATCTCAGCAGGACAAATTTGCATACTCTCCCAGCCCCATTATTTGCATACTCTCCTGGTCCAGCTTTACTGCATCTAATCAAAACCTTGACCTACATTGCTTTTGGATTCAGAGACAAAGACAGCTTCACAAGAAATTAAATAACTGAACTCGCAATGTATTTATAATTCAGCACTACAGTTTAGTACAAAAAGGTTGCATGGCACTCCCGAAAAGACACTGGATTCTAAGTCAAGAGAGCGGGGTTGGCAGCTTTGCTTCTGCTAGGACCTTGATTCTTCATTTTCATAAATGAAAATGTGGGTTAAGTTTTCTCCACCCTTCACAGCTCTCCCTTGTAACAAGGCCTTCTGCTGTCCTCAATATTCTATGAGCTTTGTTTCCGTGTCTATCTTTGGTTCAGCAGCAATGGTGTAGCCAATGTAAGGTGTCTCTCTATTGAGCTCCAACCCTCATGCCTTCCTCTACCGTTAGTTCCCTGGAGAGAAGAATATGCCTTTTTTTTTTAATCTCCTGGAGATTTGAACAATGCTTGATACGTAGCCTTTCTACAAATATCTGTCAGATAAGGAATAGCCAAAAGTTCTCACTTCTGATTTTTTTCAACAGTTTCCTTCTCCTCTCCTTTCCTTTATCGGGCTGAACATTACTCCTCATCCTCCAAAGTGTGCTAGAAAAATCCAAGTTGTTACTAGATAACAAGTTTTCCTTTGTCTTGAGGAGTAGACAAGGTAAGCACTAACTGTTGACAACCCCTTTAAGATGACTCAGTGGGTTGAAGTGCTTGTAGGAGCACGGGGACCTGGATTCAGATCACTAGCACCTCAGTACGAGCCTGTAATCCTAGGGCTGGGTGTGAGGAGAGACAAGGGGACCCCAGGGACTCCAGGGACCCCAGGGACTCCAGGGAGACACTGCCTCAAAAGAATAAGATGGAGAAGTGATTGCAGAAGACAATGCTATGTCAGCCCATACCTGATGGGCAAGAACACACATAGATACACACACTACACACACATACTCTCCACACACACACACACACACACAGAGTGATGGGAAGATACCAGTTCTCCCTGATCATTTAACAGAGCCTGGTTCCTAAATGAGCTGAGCTGAGTCTCTTACTTTGCCGAAAAGTAAGTATCACACAGCACCCCAGCTGTTCCTGCCACGCCACGTGCCCTCCTGGAGCCCTGCCCTCCCCTATTAAAAAGTGGGATCTATGTTCCCCATCTGGGAGGTGGGGAGACCTTTGTGGTACTAGACTAACAGAGTCCCCGCAAAGTAATGCCTTGTGACTTCCTAACTACGTTATGAAAGTCAACATGGCTTCTGCTTAGTGCTCCTGCCCTCCACTCTTCTTAGAACTCAGTCACCATTTTGTAAGGAAGGCAAACCACATGCAGAAGCCCTAGAGAAAGAAACAAGCACCCAGCCCTTAGCTACAGTCCTGAGTCCAGTCAGTCACTGGGACTCCTGAAGGAACAGAGAGGAGCCTTTCTTCCCCCACCATGCTCAAATTGCAGATGCCAGAGGGAAAACGCAGCTGGTGAGTTGGTCCACCAAGTCTGGGGTGGTTTACACACCATGGGTGGTGGCAACAGTGAGTGTTGTGGGGACAAATCAAGAGGTTTGCCTTTCAATTGACTCAAAAGGAAACCTAGAATATATATGCATTCAAGCACTTCAAGTCTTAAAAATATCTCTGGAAACAATAAGCCCTCCTGGCTTTGCCTCGATCAGCCCTCTCTGAATTAAGTTCCCACTATGAAAACTGAATAATTATATCTACTTTGCAGAATTAGTGATGAGTAAGATAACTATCACAAAATCATGGCGCATAGTAGGTACTCAAAAAATTGTTATTCCTGACCCCACACCAAACTGGAGAAAAATTCCACCAAGTAGTGATCCAGTTCCTGGTACTTCTCCGTGGATATTGGCAGCACCTCTACTCTCAAGAGACTCTACCACATCCCTCAAGAGTCTCTCTCTCTCTCCTTCCCCTCTGAATCTCTTAGCTTCCCACCTGGGTCTTCTGACACTTTCTGCTAACCTGGCTAACGTGTTTAGTAAGTCCTAAGCATGTCGTTGCCAAAATAACTAGAGAGAAAGAGTGAGAAATGACAGGGCCCAATATCTAGGAAACCATACATACTGGAGAAAATGGTGTCCAGAGAGAGTCTCACTATGAGAGATTCTTTATAGCTCTATGGTAGAGAAGTGAAGAAAGCCGTATAGCGGCTCACCCATCTTCCCTGAAGAATGTGTGTGGGCGTGGGTGTGCAGGGAGAACTGGAGGAAGACGTGAGTTGGTCCTGCCTTCCTCCCCCAAGAGTCTGGACTGGGTTTCAGCCAAGCAGCCCTGGAGATGTTCTCTCTGAGTTTCTGCACTCATGATCCAACCACATCTCTCTCTTTTTTTTTAAAATATAATTTTTTATTGAAAAAAAAATTTCCGCCTCCTCCCC
>NW_026067901.1:4778707-4784715 GCF_014885135.2 Alexandromys fortis
CCCCCCCCCCTCCCCCCCCTCTCCCCCTCCCCCCACTCCTCTCCCCCTCCCTCTCCAGTCTGAGGGGCAGTCAGGGTTCCCTGCATGTGGAAAGTCCAAAGTCCTCCCCGCTCCATCCTGGTATAGGAAGGTCCAACCACATCTCTTAAACTGCAGGACTTGTCGCATGATTCAAGGACAGTTCTTTCCACTTAAAATGCTGATATTGACCTGGGAAGCGATAATTAAGTTTGACAGACAAACTCGCACAACCCAAACTCCTCTTTACTCAGGTCAAAGTTAAAACTAATGACAAGTCGTACCAAAAATAATGGCCTACAGGCCCCATGCTAGAGCAGGTCAAAGACGGTCACTTGTAAGCACAAAAGAGGCCTCCTATTCACTTGGATGCCGTGAAAAATGCTAAGTTTATATTGCCTAATTTGGAAAAGTGTTAGCTGATGCATATTTATATTTCTGGTTAAAAACTAGAGTGTCAAATCTCTTCTCCTAAAGAGACTTCGAGTTGATCAAAGATAGAGGATTGCCCTAATTCTTTTCCAATGTAAACCATGTTTGAAAAGCTAGAGCGAAACCATGCCTATGACTAAATAGCGGGAGAACTCTTGCAATGCTTGCAATTTTAAGATGTTTATCTTTTGATGGCGCTAATCTGCAAACCTTTTATTACTGGATCAAGCCTATTTTTCTATGGCATGAAGTTTGCATCCCAAACCCAGCAGGTCACAGGTTTGTATTTTATAATCTTAGTGACTAAAACTCCTCCCTACCAAGCTGAAAAGCACAGAAGGTTCTGGAGTGCAGCATTCTGCCTTAAATCCTGTGTGCTCCCAGACACTGGGCTTCCAGCCCTCTGGCTCCCAACCAAGGAAGTTGCTTCAGAACCAGTCCGCTCATCCCTGGGGGCCATTTAACCTCCACTCCCCAGACGGAATCTGCTCAAGTGTTTTGCTCTTCAGATCTAGTTTGGGGCTCCCCTGGCTCTTGGGGGGCTCAAAAGACCCCTCATTTCTTGTGACCCACAGAGGACATTTGTAATCAGAATGGAAGAGGCAGAGTAAGCTGGACCTAAGCACTTCCCCAGGAGCCCAGATCTCTTCTGCCTCCTCTGCCTCTCAGCTGAGCCGCTTGAAATCCACCAGAACCCAACTGATTGTCCACGTGATGGGATCACCTGGTGCAGGACCGCAAGAGGCAGAGACAAGGTACACAGAGCAGCTAAGAACTGTTTCGGGAGGCTAAAGGCCACACAGCGCCATTCCTGCCTGAGGCCCAAGACAACCACATTTCTCTTCCTCAGGCTTCCCCCAGATTGGACAACTGTCGTTAGAAACATTAACCAAGAGCTTCTATCAGCCAGACACAATGATTTTCTGTGACCCAAAGGTCCTTTCTCTAGAGCTTCCAAGCCCTTAGAGAGAGGAAAATCCCCTGGTCCTCAGCCCAGGGATCCCATTTCTAGCACAAATCTCCTGTCCCTGCCCAGTAAAGGACTNAAAAAAAAAAAAAAAAAAAAAAAAAAAAAAAAAAAAAAAAGCCAGTCTCTCCTTGAAGGGAATTGGTCACAAGAACACCACTGACCGTAACTTCCACATTACCTGGCCCATCACGGTCTATGACCCACACTATTTCCTCCATCACACGCTGGAGAGAACTGCAGTCAAGTTCCGACTGTGGCCAAGCATCAAAGGAAGGAGCGTGGCCGAGCTAAGCGTCTTTTCTGCCTCCCAGACTTTTCCTTCTGCCCTGCCCCCAGCTGCAGCTGGCTTGCCCCAGCGCCTCCGTTCCTGGGAGGCTGGGCCACACCTGAGCTCTGAGAACAGAGCAGGGCTGGGGAGCTGGCTCTAAGAAGCCAAGGCATTAACTCGCAACTAACATGAGGCTCGTTAGCTTGTAGATGAGTTTTTTTTTTTTTTTAATTAGACGCATCTAAAAAGGACACTAGTGTGGCCGAGCACATAGTTTAATTCAGTCTCCAGACCACAACTTGAAAGCAGGCTAAGGCTGGTTCTTTTTTTTTTTTTTTTCCCAAGACCGGGTTTCTCTGTGTAACAATCCTGCAGGGCTGGCTGTCCTGGAACTCGCCTGTAGTTCCAGGTTGGCTAGGGCTGGTTCTAAACAGATCAATTAGTGGGCAAACACTGACATCCTCCAGGAATCATACACAGCATTACACATTACAATATTTAGCCTGAATATAATTCGCCTTCAAATGTAACAGATTCTGTACCAGATTCACACAATCTAAGGGAGCCACTCCAAACACGCTCGTTCACAAATGGCCCAACTCAGTGCTGATCAGCTAAGGCGGAGCCTTCATCAGAATTACCCTGATGCATGCGATGTTCATGCTTCATGGACAAGCCCTGTATACTTTATGTACTTTTATATATTTGTCTTCCCAGCTTTACATAAATAGTTGTGTTTTACAGCCTTAGTTATTTTCACAGGCCTTTTCAGCCTTAAATGAAACAGTTATTTCATAAACAACAATGTTGTGAACCCACTCTCCTGTCCAGGCTGGTGTCTAGCTACCCAGGAAACACTGCGTGCAGATCCCGTGAAAGGCTCCCACAGCCGTAACTCCAGAGGGGACGGCGGAGGCTGCTGGCTTTGGTCATTCATCTCAGTTCACAGCTCTGGCCACCAAATCACAACATCCACTTTCCCTGCCACTTTCTGAGCGGGTTGTGAACGGACCACGCTGGAGCAAAGCACCTGTGTGCCCCCAGCGCCTCACGGGCCAGCAAGCTCATCCTCTGTGCTCTGTAGGAAAGGTAGAAAGCCCACATGGGGAGAGTAGGGGAGAAAAAAAGGAATGTGGCCCGGTTCTAACTAGGGCACTATTGTCCCAAACCAAACTGGTGTCCAGTCTCGTCTCCATTAAGAGGGTTGGTCACCTACATGAATTTATTGCTCCTCTCTGAAAGAGGTCTCCAGTTTTACGATTTTATGACCCGGCTGATAGAAATGGTTGAGACAGCATTCCAGCCTCAGGGTGCATTGTGTGGTTATGAATTTCACTGGATTGCTGCCCCACCGATTTGGCATTAAATGTTGCAATTCAAGATTGCTCGGCCTTTCTGCCTGTTATTGTGTCTTCTGGAACAAGTGGGAAAAAAACAGAAATGAGTATAGGAGGACCTCACAGCCCAGGGGAGGATCTCACAGCCCAGGGGAGGATCTCATTGCCCAGAGGAGGATCTCACAGCCCAGGAGAGGATCTCACTGCCCAGAGGAGGATCTCACAGCCCAGGAGAGGATCTCACTGCCCAGGGGAGGACCTCACAGCTCAGGAGAGGATCCCCACTGCCCAGGGGAGGATCCCCACTGCCCAGAAGACATTAAAAGAATACAGCACCCTGTTTAACCAACAGGTACTGGGCAGTGGTGGTGTATGCCTTTAATTCCAGCACTTGGGAGGCAGAGGTAGGTGAATTTCCATAAGTTTGAGGTCAACTTGGTCTACAAAGTGAGTTCCAGGATGGCCACATCTACACAGAGAAACCCAGTCCCCAACAATAACAACATCCCTGAAGGGCATTTGGAGAGTGTGAGGCTCTGAAGAAATTGAGCCCAAGTGTCATAACGAAGGATCTCCTAGTCTCTGCCAGAAACACTAGTGACCTGGAATGTCCAGCAGCGTGAAGCAGGAGCGATCAGCTGCGTAACGCATTAGCCTCTCGGTAGACTCAGTACCACTCTGTGTTACAAACACGTTTTTCTACAAGGCCAGACAGACAGACAGGTTCCTGTGAGAACTGTTTAAACAAAAGCCTCGTGTGACAGAAAGAGCACTTTGTGATTCTGGCACACGGCTCCTGTCATTGAGGTTCCTGGTGAGCACTTGGCAGGCTAGTAAATCCGCAAGCATCAAAGCAGAGGCAATCAAAACCTGAGCAGGTCAGAAGACACAGAGGCCCCCGGCTCAGCTCTGATGAAAGTGTGATGAAGTCAGACAGGAATCTGTTCTCGCCACAGTGAGGTCACACGCTTTGACTGACTCAATCCACAAGATGAAGGAAGTGTACAGACCTGGGGATCCCAGGTGACTTTTCGACCTTGACTCTGACAGTTGGTTTAAAACATATTAGTGTATTATCTTGGATGGTAAACTAGAGGGCGTTATTAATATTGTTGGGTTAAATTTATTATTTTGGTGGGGGGGTCTTGAAAGTCAAGTAGAGGGTCTCAGAGATTGGAGCAACAGTTGGTTGTGTTATATTATACACAGTCTCCGTGTTGGACCAAAATAAAATATTCCAAGTCTCCAGGCTAGCTTTTCCTCTATGAGATCAGGTATTCATGAAGAGACAAATGAAGGGGAAGGGTTCCGAGGTAGCCCACAGTGCAAAGTTTTTCACCCAAAAAGTAGAATGGAGGGAGAAGAACGAATCTCCTTGTCCAGAGGCCCTCATTTTACAATGGAGTCGTGTACCAAGAAACCCACTGTAAGCTGGAGATACTGCAAGTCAAACACACGCCTGATACCAGCTACTTGAACACTGTCACTTAGCAACATAGAACACTGTAGAATGCCCTGTGTTTACATGTGGCACACCAGGAGCTAGAGTGTCCTGAAACTACCCAATGTAAAGAGAGATTGGAGCTCTACGTATATATCACTAGTCCCAGGGTGAGAACCCCTAACTTCTAAGTATGATTCCAGAAGGGACACTGCTTTTACACCAGCAGAATGCCAAATCCTGAACTCTGTGGAAACTCTTGTGTGAGGCGGGCTCTACCACCCACTTTGTATCTATCACTCTAGCAAGCCATTCACATCTGTGGCTGCTCTCCACCTCACAGATCGTGCTACAGAGGCATGCTACCCAGATCTATCCACCTGGAAAGTTCAGTCAGGCCACACATGAAGGGACAGGATGCAGGTTAGCAAAAGTACAGATACACCAGGTGGGGTGTTGGTTGATGGGCAGAGAGGGATCAGGCATGAGGATTAGCCAGGCAGAAAGGAGCAGCCAGAGATCAGGTATGTAGAGCCAATCTCGAACGCTAGTGCTGTAAGAACACGGGAACACAAACAAGTAGAAGGGGCATTTGGGCATGGAATACAGCAACTCATGTACTAATAACCTGAGCAGGGTACAAACAAGAGGACAGAGGTCCCACCTAGAAAAATTCTGGGCTAAATTTACTGTAAAAAACACGGCAATCTTTCCTATATCTAGAATGCAGGAAAAAGTCTATCAGACTAACATATCTACTCTGGAATCAACTGTGGAAGACTACACATTGCTGATGAATGTCTATGAAGGCATCCAAGAATCCATGTCAGTTTCATCTTCTATGATACAAAAGAGGTGTGGACATCATTGGGTGTGGTAGGACCAATCCCCTGTCTCTTTGCTCACTTTCCTTGCAAGCTGAGTGTTGCCCTACAGGAACACACCTAAGCAGGTCGAACTAGGCTGGCTCTGGGGGCCAAGGGTGGAAACTGGCCCTGCCAGGTCACTTTGTTGCCTGTGTGGGAAGACATGGATGCCAGATGAGAAGGGCACCATATCTAACAGTAAAGACTCCAAGATGGCTGCCATCATATACAACAAGGGGCTCACCGGGGACAGTCCCTGTAAAACTATGCAACTGAGCCTCAGTTTACCCACTTGCAAACAGGGGTGTTCGTAATTGGTGCATGTAAAGCCCAGGGCCTGACACAGAACATGTGTTTCATGCTAATGTTTGATACTAGCAAGGAGATCGTGTTCATCAGGGTTCCTCTCTCCTCTCCATGATCAGTAAAAGTTTCAGGACTAGAAAGTATGATTGGGTCAGAAATGGGACTTTGCAGCTGGGCGGTGGTGGTGCACACCTTTAATCCCAGCACGTGGGAGGCAGAGGCAGGCGGATCTCTGTGAGTTCGAGGCCAGCCTGGTCTACAAGAGCTTGTTCTAGTACAGGCTCCAAAGCTACACAGAGAAACCCTGTCTCAAAAAAGGAGGAAGAGGAGGAGGAGGAGGAGGAGGAGGAGGAGGAGGAGGAGGAGGAGG
>NW_026067901.1:4784784-4827124 GCF_014885135.2 Alexandromys fortis
AGGAGGAGGAGGAGGAGGACTTGGTATTCACTTTGTCCACTTGCTCTTCTCTGTGCTGGGACCTTGGCTGATCTGAGTCTGTTCCAGTCCCTTTGAGTCCATATGTTACTTTACATGCTGTGTCAGGACAACACCAGGTTCTGCAAGGCACGGGAGATATCAGAGAAGCCGGTAGAAGGCAGAGCCCAAAGCCAGCAAGCCCCACACTCTGACCTAGTGCTTCCTTCCCTGCGCTCTGTGTACTACTTGAGTCAGTCATGAGCTCCCCCACTCCCCCGACACCAACATATCACGGGATTTCAGACCAAATTCACAGTAAAGAAACAACCACAGAAAATAGGCAGGCATGTCTATTCTATTCTCAACCATGGAAAATAGGCAAGCATGTCTATCCTATGCTCCTCAAGACATGTTCTCCAGACATGGAACATTTGTAGGCTAATGTCAGAAACTCTTTCCGAGGGCATATTTGATTGCATGCCTTCAGGAGAGCCTGCAATCTGCTTGAAGTGGAAAGCTTTGCGATGTTCCGAGGACACAAGCATTATTCTTAGAGGGGCCTGTGTCCCTAACACCCCAGACACATGCCTGATGCTCCAACAACACATGGCTTTCCTTAGAAATGTCAGCTTACTGTGTCAAGTCCCCAAGACAGACTTCAGTATAATTACCTCGGACATGAGGCTGTTTCATCCCGATACCATATATAGCTTTGGTTTAGGCTAAGAAAAAAGCATGCCAAGAGCTTGAAGCCCATGAAATGATTACAAGGACCACTCCCTCACACTTCCTAATTTTTTTTTTATAATTCCCCAGAACAAACACATAGTGGTTTTCTGGCTATTTGGCAAGAAACCTGGTGCCCCTTAAGCTATCCTGGCATGGCCTCTGAAAAGTTTTAAGATGAGCTGAAGTCAGGGGGAAAAAAAAGATCTGGGTAATTAAAAGACACATAAACAAAAGATCACTTACCCAAAGGACTGGAAAGCCTTTAGCAAGGCCATTGTAAATTGTGCTTGGGGAAGAACAGAACAATAAAACACTGTAGCAAGCAAGTGCTTTATTGCACGAAAGCAATCTTGGAGCTGTGTACTTCCCCAATTCTGCTTCTATAATCTCTTATAATCTATATTATTTGCAGCTTGACAAAAGCCCTGAGATGCTCATCTTTGAAACCATGATCTGTTACGTTGTGGGGGAAGCCATTTCACAGACAAGTTAAAATGCAACCCAGTGCAAAATCCGTGGAGGAGGTCCTGTCTGGATTGGACAACACAAGCCCTCCCTCCCCCCCTCTTTCTCTCTCTCTCTCTCTCTTTTTTTTTATTGCCACTAAGCTGAAGATATTGCTGCGCAGTAAGGAGGGGTCACTGTGGAGCAGAGGACAAACTTACTATGTGGCAAGAGAGAAGAGCATAAAACTTAGACAAGCCCTGAAGAAGACGATCATATAAAGTCCCCAGAAAAGGAAATACATGAAAAACCCATTGCCCTTGCCCATTGGAAGGGTCCATTGGTCTACAAGCCTTGAAAAATCAATATAAAGATGAACATGGTCCAGGGTTACTATTGGCTTTCAGTCCACCACCATCAGTTAGACTAAAGTCAACTTATAAGAGCAACACCAAGTTGGGTCTCACCTAAAATTAACACCTTCCCAAAACACAAACACATTCAGGGAAGCCAGGGAAGAAAAATCAACAATAACAGAAGCGCTAATCTGGGGCTCAAGAGACATGTGGGGTGTAAGCCAGAAAAACCAGCGTGCATTCGTGACACTGCGAGCTATGCACAATGCTCTCACCTTTCCACGAGCATCTTATTTATTGATCCCACTATTCCACGGTTCTGCTTTTAACTGGGGAGGAGAGAGCAGATCCCTCTGTAAGCCTTTAGAAACATACCCCAAAAGTACAGATTTCCGGAAGGGTTAGCCAACCCAAGCCCTGCTCAGGAAATACCAACTCGACAGCTTTCAACACAATCTGATGGTGTGCCAAAAGTCCTCAACCCGTGAGCGAGAAGCATTTTCCAATTCCTTATTGCTTGGCTCGAACTAAATACAGGAAGTGAAGGCATTAACACACTCCAGAGATTCCTAGTGCCTTCACGTGGCAGAACCAGACTTCCCAGATGAAATCAGAACTATCCCTTACTGTGTGGGATTTTACTTTATCCAAAAAACACGCACCAAGCCCGAGAATACAAAAGGCACAAGGCCTTCTCCCTGCCCAGCCACCATGCTCCCAGATGGAGCAGCTGATGTGGGATCCTCTCCTGCAGCGGAAAGAGGGAGGGCTCTGAGCTGGAGTTCAGGGAGGCTGGGAGAGAGAACACCACATCTGGCCCAAGCATCTTCCCAAGGCACTCGCTGTGAACTCCCCAAAACCTTTCTAGCAGCAAGAGTCACTGTCAATTTTACAGATGAGGGAACCAAGAGCTCTAGAGACCCAGCATCTTGCCCCAGCCAAATGTGTGTGTTCAGAAGGGGAGTTTTGATCATATTACATCATGGGACATCTAGACATGACAGGTTTTATCCCTAGAGGAGTCGTTTATTGAACAAGTCATAAAAGACCAAAAAGGCCTTGGCCGTTTTCAAATGTTCCCAAGTTAATCTCAGGGACCAGTTTAAAACTGAAGGGATTTGCTTCGATAATTTTCGGTCTCTATTTTAGTGTTTCCTTTTAAACCCCCAAATTTTGAGCCCTGCTTCTCCCTGGGAGAAATCACTGAGATGGGGACCCCTTAACTGAGGACCTTTCCTGTTGATGCAAACTGTGTTTGCCGTTCACCTGCACGACGGCTAACGTAGTGAGAAATCACGGACGCTCAGGCTTAGGAAGGCCTCAGCAGCACGTACTATTCTCTATACAAGATGGCCTTTTACTCGCTTCTTCATCAACGATCATCCTACCGACAATCTGCTACACAAGCCAGGCAATAAAATACAACCAACCCATTTCAGAGACCCCGCTGAAGCAGAAACCAAAGATAGCTGAGTTGTGTAAGAAACCGGGAGGTCAGCTGGGCTCCTGCACCTGGGGAGTGACTCATCTCAGGGCATGGACAACCCCCGACACAGGCATCAAAGCCCTGGTTCAGCAAAAATGATGACTCCATGCCCTGAGGTTTAAGTGACTGGTGTGTAATTGAAACCATGGCGTCGAATCTATAAATGTTAAAGGTCCCTACCCTTGCAGCAAGACATTTGGATTCTAGCGCAGGCTTGCTATGGGGAAGGAGATGGATAACCTGACCTTTCTGTTTCTTCGTTATCTGTCAGAAAGACTGAGTAAAGGTGGATGGACTGTGAAGTCTCTCAGCTCAAAACACTGACTGTGCTGAGGAGGAGAGACTTAGGAACTGTATGTTTTAGTTGGTTTTTGTTTGTTTGTTTTTCTTCGTTTGTTTGCCAAGACAGAGTTTCTCTGTGTAGCCCTGGCTGCCCTAGAACTAGCCCTGTAGACCAGGCTGGCCTGGAACTAGCCCTGTAGACCAGGCTGGCCTGGAACACAGTCTGTAGACCAGGCTGGCCTGGAGGTCGCAGAACTGTACATTTTAATCTTAGTGTAAGTTCTATGCTATATGTAATATCCACATGATCGATTCATTTTCCTTAAAGGTCTTCATTCTCTTTGGGAAATAAAACCTCTTCTACTACAACTACAAGATCCAGAAGACAAATACTTATGATTGTATATAATGGAAAAATAACAGCTGCAGCAGCTGTTGCCAGTCAAGGAAAACACTTTATTGTTTCCATGAGACAGGCATCCAAATATATATTATTTAAATATAACTGGAGTGGGGCTTCACGGACTGTGAGTTAATCAGTCCTCCAATCTACACAAACGCAAACACTGTTTGAAAATAACCTGGCTTTTGGGCTAAGGGGCTGGATCAGTGGATAAAACGCTTACTGCACAAGTGTCAGGATCAGAGTTTGGATCCCTAGATCCCATGGAAATGCCAGACAGGTGTGGCAATCCCTGTAACCCCAGCGCTGGTGAAACCAAGACTAAGGACCTCTGGATCAAGATGGCTAGCCAGACTATCCAAATTGGTGAGCTCTAGTCTCAAGGGAGAGACCCTTTGCACTTGTATGATAGTGTATATGTCTATCTTTATGTGTGTGTGTAAGCCTCAGGAAACATTAGGTGTTTTTCATGGTTTCATTACACCTAATGTACTTGCTTAGAAATAGCACAGTTTCCAACGTGGTCCCATAAAGTGGAACCTTTGCAGGTTCACTATTAAATTGTTCTCTGTCGCCTTTCTTGAGCGTGCAAATGGTGGTGACAAGCTGCTACTAGTGACGAATATTCACTGACTGCCCATAGTAGGTATGCAAAGCGATCCCCCCAAGTCTTCTGACACCATCGATTCAGAGGCGGCTGTTTAACATAACAGGACACTCAGGCACACATGCCACGGTCACATTCAAGGATTACATTGAAACATTGGTGGCAAACTGGGCTTCCTGGAAACAGTACACCTAAGACACGAGCTGCGTAGTTTTCTCCTTCTGTTGTGATCTCCATGTTTCCCATCCCCCAAGGACTCAAGTGCTTGAAGCTTGGTTCTCAACGTGCTGATGCTGGGAAAGAGGTGAACCCCAGTACAAGACGGCCATGCAGTTTTTGGGGGCACGGCTCCCACCAGAAAGAACACTGTGCTTCTCCTGGATTTCAGTTAGTTCTGGAGAGTGGGCTGCAATGAAAGAGTAATCCCGGCCACTTCACATTCAGTGGCTTTCTGTCTCACCACAAAGTGTCTTGCTCTCTCGTGAATCCCCCATGATGCCTTGTGGTGGTTTGAAAGAAAATGGCCCCCAAAGGCAGCTGTTCTATTAGGAGGTCTAACCTTGTTGGAAGAAGTATGTCACCATGGGGGAGGGCTGTGAGGTCTCCTTTCTCAAACTTCACTCTGTGTGACAGTCAGTAGACTTCTTGTTGCCTCTGAGTCAAGATGTATAACTCTTAGATACAGCACCACATCTGCCAGCATGCTGCCATGTTCCCCACCGTGATGATAATGGACTGAACCTCTGAAACTGTAAGCGAGTACCTCAATTAAATGTTTTCATTTATAAGAGTTCTGTAAAGGGAGAGTGTGCTTTGCTTCCCAGCAATCCAGACCCGAAACTATGTTAATCACATCACTGTTTGGCTAATGGCTCAGGCATATTTCTAACTAGCTCTTACATCTTCAATTAACCCATTTCTATTATTTTATATTTTACCACAAGGCTCGCGGTTTGTTATCTCACATCTTGCTTCTTGGGCGGCTACATGGGGTCTTTCTGACTCTGCCTTCTTTCTCCCTGCATTCAGTTTAGTTTTCCTGCCTACCTATATACTGCCTTGCCATAGTTATGGTGTCTCCTCACAGCAATAAAAACCTATCTAAGACAATGCCCATTCTGTCATGGTTTGATGCAGCCAGCGGGCCCTCTCCAGAACCAGCTGACCACCTTTAGCCTCCGAAACGCTAGAAAAATAGATCTCTTGCCGTGAGAGACCCAAGCTCAGTCTTGAACATTATAGCTATGGAAACGGGCCCTGATACAATGGGGGGAAACATCCAAACAGGGAAATGCAATATTCTGAAAATCTGGATTTCTCACCTCATTTGAATCGGAATATTTGGCAACAACGAGACCCATGTTTTTCCGTGATGTCAAGTGGCGCTCCCCACTTCATTCATTAACAACTTTTTCTCATAAAGCTTTAAGGTGTCGATCCATTTTTTTTCATGACAAGACCACTTAATGGGAGAGTCCCCTTTCGACAGAGCTAAAGCAAGCCATCCTCTACTGACTACAGTTACAAAGACGCACTGCAGATCCCAGCTCCCTCATCCTTGCTGGCTGAGGCTTCTTGCCCTTGCGCCAATGACTCCCTTTTTCCTTCCTCTTACCAGCTTCGCTCCTCTCTTCAATTCTATAAACCTGACTGTTTCTAAGCCCTCCATCTTACTGCAATCATACAACAGTTATCTTCAGCTCCTGCCTTAAAGCACTTGTCATATTTCAAGACTCATCCACATGTTGCATGGGCTAGGACTTCCTGGGTTTAGAAGCTGAGTCATCCTCCGTGTATATGTATATAATGTCATTCATTTTGTGCTATGGTCATCTGTTGATGGACAGCAACATTGCCTCCACACTTTTGCTCTTACCGCACTGCTGCGCACACACAAGCAGACATCTCTTCGGCCTGCTCCTTTCAAATTTGGAGGATGAATAGTAGCGGAATTACCAGACCATACAGGTATCCTATTTTAGTCTTTGTTTGTTTGCTTGTTTGAGGAAACTCCACACTGATTCCCATTGCATCAACTTCACTTCTTTTATCCCCATCAACAGTGAAAAATTATTTTCGAATGATATTTTACAATGAAAACTGGACAGCAAGAACTGCTCCGTGACTTCAGAGGAATCTTCTGTCACGGTGGCTGACAGCTTGTGTCTGGCATTGAGGACAAATGCGGCGGTGTTTCTTGTACTAAACTGAACTGGATACAGCACTGGGATTTGGGGACAGGGGACATGAATGCCCTGTTTAACAATCTGTTACCTTTAGAAACAATGTAGGGTTCAAAGCATTCGGATCATAACTGTGGCTATGAGTTCCTCGACCGTTCTGGCTCTAACAGTGGCCTGCTGGAGTGGGCCTCAATATGTTGTGTACAAGTGGCCGGGTACAACATTCAGGACATATACTCTCTTTCTCCTTATAACCTCCCTCAGCATCAAAAGACATTTAGCCAACACAAGTTTCAGAGTCATGTTGGTGACAGTAGAGGCCAAAGAATTGGAGACTGTATTTGTTGTGAGCTACCAACAATACCAACACCTACGATATGGGAAAACAAGAAAAGTGTTCCAAACAGTGTTCCCTTAGTTATGAAATGGCCCAGTGGATCCCTAAGTTCTAGAGATTTGCTGCATCAATGTGTTTCCATACCCTAGCCTAGTGCAAGCAAGCACAGGAGTGCATGCACAAGCCAGCACCCTCATACTCACACGTGCTCAAGGGTACACACCCAAGAATTTAAAGGGATGGCACAAAGATGGGATGCTGATACTCTGCTCAAGACTTTCCAGACAACAAGAGTCAAGGAAAAAGTAGTGACATATTAGTTTTATATAGTCTAAATCAGAAAATCAAGTCTGAATAGACACCCCCATATTGGCAAACAACACTCAGTTAAGATACATCTCTCTAGAACTCTAGTTCCTCACCAATAAAAGGAAATCACCAGGGGTTCTTAAAAACTTTAAGTGAGGGGGATGGCAATGTTCTTGCCCTGAAAAAGTCCTACTCAGAACCACAATATGTATAAAATGGAAACTGAGTGTTGTTACTGCAGAGTCTCCTCACTCCTTTCTGATCAGCCAGACTATGAGGACCCAGAAGTTCCCTACACTGAATGATCTTCAAAGCGCCTTCTGGTCTACCCCTCTCTGAAACTGCAAACCACACTTGTTTGAAATGTGCAGTCCGTGCCAAAGAGACTGCAGTGCAGTGAGCATTAGTCGCTGAGGGTCAGATGGTGTCTGATAGAAGGTGTTTATGTATTCAAGGTCTTGCTCAATACAAGACAATTTTCAGTTTATTCTTGCGCCAAAAACAGTTTGAGTCCCAAACTTCCCCAAGAGAGGCCAGGGAAAAGGAAGAACTCGGCAGCGGGACCCCTCAGAAGACAGGAAGTAGGGCAAAAGTGCCCACTGCGGAAGACAGCATGCAGCACACATTACCCCTTACCAAACCTGCCTCTGTCCACACCTCTCACATACCCACCGTTTTCTGTGAAAGCCAAGCTACCGTAAGAAGAGTCTATGCGGGGAATCCTATTCTAACCTGAATCTCCCACTCCAGAGCCTGGATCTCCATGCCAGGCTTCTGTCTTCCTTGGAAATGTGTGCTATTTGCTTGTGCAGTCACGTGTGGAATCAGAGGTCATCTAAGCATAACACATTAGCATGAATGGGCTCGACTGGTTTCTTCTACAAATGGAAACTTATTCCGGGGCTAGCACTGAATGTGTCCTTCTGACAGAAGCTTGGACACGAAGACAATGGGGAGCTGACAACCGGTAGTCCTCCTTGTGAACACACGTTTGAATAGGGAATTTTAAATATAAACCACCTTTGAGTCGAGAATGGATTCTGCATAAAATATTCATTGCTCATTCTAAAATGTATTATAAATGCAAAGTGGAATGATTTTAAGTAATTGTACCCCCAGTTATTCCTTAATATACTTAGAGACACCATTTTGAGACCCCATTTAATTAAAAAACTAAAATATGGGTTTTTAAGGTAGTGATGTTGGAGTGAAGGTTTTTTCTATCATTTAAAATAGGCTTTGTAGATAGCCAGCCTATAGTCCACAGTCCCAGAGAAGCTAGGTAACAAGGAGAACCCTAAGAGAGACATACATGGATCCCCTGGGAAAGGAGAAACAGACAAGATCTCCTGAGTAAATTGGGAGCATGGGTGTGGGGAGCAGAAGTCGAGGGGGAGGGAAGAAGGATGGGGGGGAGAGAACATGAGGGAATGGGATAGTCAAGATGGGGGAAGGACAGAGAGGGAGAATAAGGAAAGAGATATCTTGATGGAGGGAGCCATTACAGGGTTAGCAAGAAACCTGGCACTAGGGAAATTCCCAGGATGACCCCAGCTAATACCCTAAGCAGTAGTGGAGAGGGTGCCTGAACCGGTCTTCCTCCGTCATCAGATTGATGACTACCTTAATTGTCATCATAAAACCTTCATCCAGCAACTGGTGGAAGCAGAGGCAGAGATCCATAGCCAAGCACTGGGCAGAGCTCCCAGAGTCCAGTCAAAGAGAGGGAGGAGCAAAGGTGTCAAGACCATGGATAGGGACACCCACAGAAACAGCTGGCCTGAGCTAGTGGAAGCTCGTTGTCTGGAATGACAGTGGGGGAACCAGCATAGGACCAAATGTGGGTGACAGGTGTGTGGCTTGGGTAGTTTGTGAAACCAGAATTTACCTCTAGTGCTTGAATTGGCTTTTTGAAGCTCATTCTCTTTGGAGGGATAAGTTGCTTGACCTAGATATGGGGGGGGGTGTCTTGGTCCTGTTTCAAAGTGATGTACCAGACTTTGTTGACTCCACATGGGAAGACTTACTCTCTCTCTCTGAGGAGGGAGGCAAGGAAAGTGGGAGGGCGTGGGAGGAGTAGGAACCGATAAAATGAGAAAAGATTGTTTAAATAAATAAATAAATAGGCTTTGCCTAATTGCTAAGACTTCAGGAAAATATAAATGATGTGTACGCTGCAGTGGACCAACAATCAAACCGCCTTCCTGCCAATATTGTCATAGTTACCGCAGAGAAGTCCATGCAAGGACTGTAGCTTCTTCCCATTGCTGCTTGGCTTGTCTCCTCAGTAAGACTTGCTAATCGTCTGCTTTGTAGAATGTCATGCTTTGAAAGAATACCAAATAGAGGATATCATTAATGATTAAAAGAAAATAGGGAAATTTTGACAATGCTGCTTGGCTTTGAAGTATAATTGCCAAGACCTCAAAAAAGTCATAACTCTCATTTTATGAAGACTCCACAGCAGCCGCTTTGTACTTTCTTTCCCCCTAGCTGGATTCATTTGGTTTTTTACCTCTTCTCCAAGGACTTGATAGAACTTTCAGAAAGTTGCCAAGATGGGCTCTGGGCTGTGATTTCCAAGGTTATAGATTTGCTGAGCTGCTGTGGGCGCATGGCAGGGAGCTCAAGGTTTGTTGGCACAATGAACAGACGGAGGCAGTGTGCCAGGTCTCCACCCTGCCGCCTACTGGATCCGCCTGGCCAGCTCCAGCCACTAGGAACAACATTAAGCTTCCTTGCTAGTCATGCATGCTATTCAAGGAAACTCAAGCTTACAGCATTCAAATTATGAAGCAAGTTCTCTCCAAATAATCTCGCTGCTCACCCTGGGTCTCCTGCGTGGGAATAGCATGTGTCCTACAGACAGGGCCACCGGTCCAGCTCAAGCCCAGGGAATGGGTGGGTTAATAACACTTGGTTGAACTTAAGGCTCCGCATTAATTCTTTCCAGGTGTCTGTTTATCCTCGGGAAATGTCCTGATTCTCAATCATTATTTTCTAACTCTTAGAGCAAATTATCTCTCTTAGAATCTTCGAGCTGTCAATGCACGGAGGTCTTAATACAATCAATCGTGTAGGAGACGAGGCCAAGAGTCCTCCAGGTCTAGGAAATTCGGAAATTCTCCATTCTCCTCCAGTCTCACCGGCACCGATGAAGACTCACAGCAAATGCCGTCGATCATATTTGATAGCTACAGGATCAGCCTAACAGTTATTTGTTTCGGTGGAGGGGGGGGGGGAGTTGGATTGATTTTTGCTTCATTTGAGGAGTGGGCTTTTTTTTTTTTGGTATTGGTGTTTTGTTTTTGCCAAAGTGACTGAGCACGTGGTATGATTCTCAACAATGTATGTAGATTCCCTTGAAAGAAAACCAAATATGGCGATAACCTTCTTTCACACGGGTCAATGTTGTGAATATTTTCTACTTCTGATGACTGATTTCCATGAATCCACCAGGGAAAATTTCACAAGCCTAAAAAAATATTTAAAAAGGACATTTTAGCAACAGACAAGTTAAGGCTTCCCTGATGCCTGAGAACAAACCAAACCTTGTTTTATATCAGGAAAACTTGACAGCTACTACTCTGTAATTTTTTAATATTTACTATAAACAGCATTAGGAACAGGCTCCTCTTCTTCTCCCTCTGAGGGCACCTTGGGCTGCGGTTGAACGTCCTTCACCTCCGCCTGCTGGTTTTGCTGCTACTGTCGCTTCAGCTTTATGGACTTGGGGCTTGAGAATATAGGGAAGATGCGTTTCTAGGAAACCAACAATTAGGTCAGCTAGGTGAACCATAGACCCTTCCTGGGACCCCGTCAGAGAAGAACCTGCCTGCTCTGACTTCACGGTCTCACCAGCTGAGGTGGGGTTCTTCTGATACACTTCCGTTCCGCCTTACACTTCCGTTCCGCCTTGTTTCGTAGAAATGCCTTCCTGTTGCCATGTCAGCTAGACATTTTTGTTTACCTCTTTCTGCCACGTGCTCCTTCTTCACATTCTCATCTATTTCCCAAATGGCAGAGACAACGGTCTCCCTAACTCTCTGCAGCACATCCAGGGGAGCCAGGCAGTTTCCAGGAATACTAGAGAAACATATTTTATCCTTCTAAAAAGTCTCCAGGAAAAGCCAGCATGAGGCATGTTCCTTCTCACTAAGAGGAACCTTGATTGGAATCCCCAAGACGATTGTCGAGCTAACCAGGACAGCCTGTAGGAGAGGAAACTGGGGAGGAATGCTGTCAGTAAGTGGGAAGGTACCCCTTCCAGCCCCCCAATAAACCCGGAGCTGATTAGCTGCTTTGGTCTTGAGCCAGTTGACTGCCAGGAAACATGCTGAGGTTGAGCGTCTCTGCACGCCCTGTAGGGGGTGGGAAGCTAGTCACTAAGGCATTTTTTTTTAGAGACAATGTAGCCAAGAGGTAAAGTGTCAAAATACCTTCCTAAAAATAGAAGCTTCTCCTGCCAAGGATAAGGGCACAGACTCAAAGGCATAGCCTGGCGGCACCAGACAGCTGTTGGAGCATCTGCTTGCCTCTCGCAGAAGAGTATCAATCCTGACGAGCGAGTATTTGGTGAGTCAACCTGTGACGGGATCAAGTGAGTTAATTATAGTTATCAGAGATCTTTCTATATTAGTGCAGCAACAAACCTGGTAGCCTGGTCTTCAGCTCTTGTGGTAGTGGAGGAAGCATTCTCCCCTGCCCCCCTCTCCCCGCCGCGAGTTAAGGTAATGCTGGCATATTGAAGCCTGCCAGAGGGTTTTTTACAGAACAATAAAGCCGGTTGATTTTTTATATCTGCTGTCTAAATCTTTAGCAAAGCCTTGGATAACAGTCAAAGATCGTGTTCCTGTTTACAATTTGGAAACCCGAAGAAGAGATGATGTCCTCTAATTTAGAAGGCTCGGGGAAACGTCCCTGGCCAAGTCTCACACAGCAATCATCAGGGCTTGGAATGAAGGGCTGGACTGAATTTGTGACAAAGACTGCCATCGTCGTTTAAAAATAAGAAGAGAATCTACACATGTGAGTGTCAAACATGTGTGTATCTCAAGGGGCTGGCCTCTAGGAGAGGCACAATGGAACAGCTGGACAAGTCAAAGTTTATTTTCAGGAAAAAAAAATAACCATGGCTGGAAGGGGTCATCTGGTGTGGCTGGCTGTGCTTCCACCCTCATCCTCGGTTTACTCCCTGCTCCCACTGAGGCACGAGGAGCCAAGAGCTGAGGAGTTTTTTGGTGCTGCCACACAGCTAGTTGGTGCCAAATCACCAAAAAGACCAAGTTTGTGACCCCTCTGAACACTGGATATAGTGCGAACATGCCCTGGGGTCTCATTAAAAACTTCTCTTTTGCGGTGCTAGAGGCAGAGCCCAGAGCCTCGCACACGTGTGTCTCGTGCTCTCTCACAGAGCTGCCTTCCAGCTCCTACCACTAAGAACGTCTTAAAAATAAAACCGTTTTGTAAAATAATCCATAAACCAAACTTTCATAGGTTTTGAGAATGTAATCACTCACAGTTTGATGTGTACATTATGGAGAGTTAATTGTTGCATACAAATCACCTGGAAAGAGTAGAAAGAGAGTCACTAAGACCAAAATACTTCTGCTCATGAGTGTTCAAGAGTAAGGTGAAGCCAGAAGTCGCTGTTTTAATATATAAGATCCCATCGCTTCTCCAGATGAAAGCAGGTAAAATTGAATGGGCATTTGGGTTCTGACCATGTGATGTGTTGAAGCCAGTCATATAGATCTTGACATTCAAACTTGTTGAGTAGGGGCTGGGCCTTAGGTTTCCTCAATCCGGCACAACTCCCAATCATAGGGAATAAAGCCATTTTCAACTAACCCCAACGTACATCAACCCAGAGGCTAGAAAAACCAGTGCCAAGCCATCTCCCCACATGTAATCTGACCCACACCACAGCATCTCAAGCAGAACTGGTCAGAAACTCGAAAAGTAGGAGGTTGGGCTAGAAATGGGTTAGAAACGAGTCAAGGCACAGATTTTAAGCAAAATTGTAAATCGCATCAACCACATGGGATTCTGAAGCTGGTGTTCAGGGTCATCTGATGTCATCATTGCTGTGACACTAAAGGATGTGCTGTGGCTGTGGTGCCATGGTGGAATCCCCAGGAGCGTGAACATGGAAAGGCTGTACAAGATAGCAGTCCCATGTCTGCCTTAGGTTCTCTACCCATCTTCCATTCCCAGGGCTTCTCTCCTTCCTGGGCCTTTCCCTTAGACTCCATGCTGCTTCTCCCAAGTCCTCACTGAGGCCACAGTGCCCAAGACAGGTATGGCAGCACCTTTACCCTCACAGCATAACTTCTCATAGCCTGCTTGCTGCAAGCCTCCACCCGTGGAGGGATGATGACAGACAATCCCATACTGGCTGGTTAATGGCTGAAAGAGATTTCATGCTGGGTTGACAGCATCCTAAAGAAAGAGAACATGGCAAATTGTCCAAGGACGTGTCCAAGTGCTTGCCAATAATTGTCAGAGTAGAGGAAGGAAGCCCAGCATCCCTAAAGTCAAGAAGACTGGGGAACATGAATTGGGGCAAGCAGAACCACGGCAGAAAGGGAAGACTCTTGACTGTTTAGATCTCCGCTCTGTCTTAAGTCTCTGCACCAATCAGCTGACTTGTCAGGGAAGCAGAAAGAGTCTGAAACTAAGAAGTAGATCTGCAAGTGTGCGTGGAAGTCTGCCCCTTGCCAGTTGACCAGATGAATGACCTAATCAGGATGCTGAACTTCTCCAAAGCCCAACTTCCTCACCTGTATGTCACTGGGTCATTGATGATCGTGATACAAGACATAAGGTATATTCTGAGTCCTTTGCCAAAACTGGGTGCTCGACGGTGTTAGGTGGTCACTATTCCATCTCTTGATGGTGGCAGTCCTCACAATCACAGCAAGCCTGGACACTTTCTGTCATCATGCTTCTTCGGCAGGCAGCAGCTGCCTATGACACTATGGGGTCCATAGAATGCGAAAGAGCATTCAATCCTCCCGCAAAGTTGAGGCTAGTTACTCGTACTGCCTCGACTGTGTGACTCTGAGCCATTCACTTATCTTCTTGCTGTTCCCTCTGAGTCCTCATCTGAAAGTGGAAGCATCCTCTGCATCTCCTGCAAAGACCGAATCCAGTAGAGCCTGGAAAATGCTTGACACACAGCCCGGCACCCAGGAAATGCTCGATATGCCATCATTAGCAGCATATGGTATTCCACTACAGCAGATGTGTCCTTAGAGGATTAACGCATCTGGCCCCGTTCCTGCCCCTACCTAAAGGCCATCCATCAAGTCCCAGTTCAGACGCCTCCCCATGGAGCAGCGGCGCAGAAAGCTCCTTCTGGGGAGGCGGTCTTTCCACACAGTGTCATGTTTGTTTACTTCAGTGCAATGGCCACAATCTGTAATTAGCTTGGGACTGTGGGTATACCTGTTTATTTTCTTTTTAGTCCACCCTAAAATGTCAACTATCTAGCAGGAGGGAGTCCCCATCCGCCTTGTTTCTCATAGAACAGATTCTGGCAGACACAATATTCATAAAATATCCGAGGACTAAAAAGAAAAATAAAGAGAAGAGGCTGGCGAAGGGATGGAAGGCCGGGTTTGTTTAAATTATAAGACTGGACTGTAAGATGGCCAGGGCAAGAACTGTCTCTATTCATCTTACCCGCCATGCCCAGCCACAGCAGAGTAAACTGATAATTAACAGTGCAGGGGGTGCATACATGGAGTCCACTCTCAAGCCCAGCATTGCTGCTGCTGGGGTCCTTGAGCATCTGTTCTGAAGATGCTTCCGGGAATCAGTGAGAGGTGGTTGAGATCAGTCATCAAGCATCTGCCTCCGGTCTAGAGGGCTGTGGTCCATGGAGTGTAGCATGCATAGGAATCACCTGGGGGTGTCACTAATGCTCACATTCTTGGTTCTCACCAAACCCATTTCTGCAGGTTGAATGAGTTGACCCAGATGTTTCTGACCCATGAGGTTGAGAATCCCTCTAGTAAGTCCCCACCTTCAGAGATGACATTGAAGACTCAGCCTCTTCTCTAGAATGAAGACCTAGGACCTAAGACCAACTCTGAGAACAAGCAGGGAACATCCAGGATTAAAATGAACACAGAAACCCTAAGCACCCTGAGAGTGACTAGGCTATAGGATCCTAGGAGGTTCTACAACCATGATCCACTCTTAAACTTCATGGGAAGAGGAGGAGGGCCACTCTCCTATTAGTCTAGAAAACTAGAACAAAAACCTTTCTCCTGCCTCTCAAACTCCTGTACTGACATTTATTTATTGATAATACAAGTAGTATCAACACCTCAGAAAAACATGGATCCTGACTGTTTTTTTTTTTTTTTTATGATAGGACCAAGTACTCCACAAATCTTGAAGGGGTCAAAGTTATTCAGATTATTCAGAGACCCCCCAAGATCTTGGTGACTCTTACGTCCTTCAGAACTTCCTTGTTTGTGTTGTGTTCCATTCTAAAGTCACCACCAGGGAACAGATGCTCTGTGTAGAGGGGTTGTGGGGAAGGCGAGGCAGGCAAAGGACTAGGAAAATGAAGTCTGAGTCCTTAGGCCTCACAGTAAGCATTGCGACCTTGGACAAGTCTCTAACTTGAGAGGGTTTTCTTAATTATGCACCAGGGCCATAGCCAGGGCCTGTGCTTTTCTGCATGCAAAGAATGAATTCAATGAAAAGAGAGTTTCCGTTGATGGGAGAAAGGAAGGAAACTCTCACCCTAGCTTCTAACATTTGAAATCTCCCTGCCGTTGCACCTCAAAAGCCCAGAGTCGCAGTGAAACTGTTTATGGTGTTTTCTTTAAGAAACATAATTGGCAGAACAAATAACCTTCAAAAAGCCCATTTTGGTATTTTTATCTTGTTTTTAAGAGTACAGGAAATGTAAACAAGATGGCTACTTCAGAAGTACAGAAAGAAGACTGTAGATTTCAGGGCAGGGGCTAGCAAGTTCTTGTTTCATTACAAGAGAAACTGTCAATTCATCGATAGCCTCTGTTTCTGTGGCAGGGGGAACACAGCTCTGTAGATTGAAGATGTTGAAGAAGAGGTCTTTCTCTCTTACATTCAAACACATTCAAGACAATCAGTCATCAGATTCACTTCCTTCCAAAGTGGACTGTAAATGATATAACAAAAAAATGTCATATTCCACAGACAGAAAGCCCATTCCTGGATCCAAGAATTACATGGCCATTCTACACTAACACTTTTACTTACCAGAAAAAAATCATTTTTAAAATTATACAAAATCCTTTTCTAAGGTTATTTTACATACTTCCATCACATCGAGGCGGTGGATCAATCGGGTGGTCTTCGCTGCTCCACAGTTTTCTGGGACAACATTCAAAAGACATTATGTACGTATAAGAAAAAAAGTAGATGCTATGGAGAGTTTCCCTGGTCAATGTGAAATGCTGGCAAAATTCCACTCTCTGTTCTGCAGGATGCTGAACCGATGAGCTCATGTGTTTGGGGTAGGATTTAACTCTCACTTCTGTCCCTGGAGGGCTTCTTCCATTCATGGAGTTCCTTCTGAAACCGGGACAAAGGCTGGGTTTGGGCATCAGTACAGGAGAATGTGCGAGGGGAAAGTGGATGATACTGAACAATCCCAACTGTACTGACTCTGGCTTAAGGGAACAATAGGCTAAAACAGGTCATTCAAACACCTTTACGTAGTTGTTCTATCATCCGAAAGCAATGTCAATTTCCTCCTTGAATGCCCTAAAAGTAGAGGGAGAAGCAAACAAATCTGTTGCTCTTTGTGTATGACCTGGATGACGAACAAGAAAGACCTGGTGACTGAGACAGAGTGACCGAAACCTGGGCAGAAAGCATCAAGTTGAAGGAAAACAAAGAAAAGAAGAAAACAGACTCATGCATTCTTCTAGATTCCAGACAGGATGTTCAAAAAATCAGAGGAAAAGAGCCTATGAGAGTCAGAAACTATAAAAAGAAACACATCTCAAGAAATGCTAAAAATTACAGTCTCTGCTTTAAAAAAAAAAAAACAACAACACTACTGAGTGATCTGGGTGAGAAAAAGGAAGGAGTGGGTTAGGAGCTGTGATTGCACAGGCTGCCTGCTGATGAGTCCAATTTTAGAATTTGAATGTGAACGCTGCTGCAGACTCCGCCACCTAGTCCCGCTTGCCTGTGAGCATGCCTCTGCTGCTCACATCTGTACCCTGCACATGGCTGAGGGCTGCACATGACCCTGCACCTACTGAGCTGTTACTATGTGTCAGGGCAAGGTCCTAGATCCTTTTGACACAATCTAATCTTCTTCACTAGGACTGGCAAAGAAAGCTTCATTGTCTACCCCACTCTCAGCAACTGAGGTTCAGACATGTTAAATAAATAAATTGCCTTAAATCGTGAAGCTAATGATGGGCAGGACTGGGATCCCCTTCAGGGAGTTCATGTTGTGCTTGCAATCTTAGAGGAAGGCATAATGGGAAAATGAGAATACAATATGACATCAGCAGAGGACAGGAACCATGGTGAAAGTAGATAGTGTATTCGCACTCTGTATCTCATTCCTTCGTGTCTAGTCTACATTTCATAGATGTACAAAACATTATCTCCATAACACAACATCTCATCTAATCCCCATAACAACCATATGCAGTAGAAGCTCATGTCTTTTGACACAGGCAAAGAGCTTTGAGGTGGCACTCTTCTGCATTGAGCTGCACTCTTCCACATTGAGCTGCACTCTTCTGCATTGACCTGCACTCATCTGCATTGACCTGCACTCGTCTGCATTGGCCTGCACTCGTCTGCATTGACCTGCACTCTTCTGCATTGAGCTGCACTCTTCTGCATTGAGCTGCACTCTTCCGCATTGAGCTGCACTCTTCCGCATTGAGCTGCACCCTTCCTCACTGAGCTGCACTCTTCTGTATTGAGCTGCACCACCTTGGAAAAAGTAGAGGTTCTGGCCAAGTGTTCTTCACTCCACAAAGACACACTAACCATTTGCTAGGAGTCCTGCACTTGAGACAACAGGGAGATAAACAAATGACAAGTGGAAAGCCCTGCTCTCATGGAGCTTAAACTCTTGTGGAATGAGAGATAGGAAACAAGATAAATAGAAAGTAGACTGTAAGTTAAAATAGCGATAACATAATACCAGGGAAAGAAAAAGGCTGGGAAGACAAATAAGTATCAAGCGAGACAGGCTGCTGTAAAAGGCATCGTGGACATATCTGAATGCAGACTTTAATGAAGTAAGGGTATGAGCAGTTGCAGCCTAGGCAAAGCAAGTACAGAGGCTCTGCGGCAGCCCAAGGTTAGACAAAGTAGTAAAAGAGGAAGCCAGAGAGTAACTTGGGATAGAAATAAAAAACAGTCAACTATTCAGTCATTGAATTTTGAATGTAAGTGACCTTAGAGAGAACAGTCTTAGTAGACTAAGTAGGTGAAAACTAATCACAGTTATAAAGACTTAATTTAATACAGATGATACATCCAAGGGATTTTCCCAGGGGAGGAACCTGGAAAAAGACTACAGTAACTGAAGAGGGGTAAGGGATCTCTGGGGACTGTGTTAAGATGGAGGAAAAGGTAACTAGGTTCAGATAAAAATGACCCAATAGTAAAGCATCATTGACAACAGAAGACATTCCTACAGAATGTCCTTATATGAAAGAGCTGTGACTTGGTATGCTCAAGCAGAAGAATGTAGTCACAGAAAGTACAGCACACAGACCAGGCACAGATGGGCAACATGTCGTGCATCAGATTGTGCCCGTTCCCACCATGAAATGCAAACAGACAGCTGAGATTGTATGTGAGAAAGAAGGTAAATGGTTAGAAGAGGAAAAAGAAATAATTGCCCAGGGAGATCAAAAAGTACATGTGTTTGAAGGGCTAGAGTAGCTGAAAGGCAAAACCATGACCCAGTTAAAGGCAATGATCATGAACTTGAGCTAAGAACAGCAGAGTGATCCAGTGCTCATGTTGGCCACACTCACTCAATAGCAAAGAACTAGGCAGGAGAAGTGAGTGGGGTTTCGTGAATGCTGGGATTTAGCTGAGAGAACACAAACCCAAGAGAGCGCAGAATGAGTGAAGATGTACTCAAATGACGGATAATGGTGAGTCTACAACGACAGAAACAAATGAACAGAGGCCAGGGTGGCGGCCGGCAAAGGGAAGGTCATATATGAGAGTCAATAGATCAGAGTCCAGTTTCAGCCTTGCTTGTGAGGTATGCAAGCTGCCTAAAAGCACCCAGCGAAAAGGGAAAAAAAAAAAAAAAAACGGCAGCAAAATCCCACCTGTGTTCCAAACTGAGCGCTGTAAGTGGACTCGCATCAACTGAAGATGCTTTGAGGTTTTTGAAGTGTTGGATGTTTGAAGTTAAGATCTGGGAGACTGGGAATGTAGGGTAATTGATCAGGATATGTGATGGCCTGGGTTTGATCCCCAGTACTGAATAACTGGGTGTGATAGGTAGAGGATGTAGTATCAGAAGTTCAAGGTCATCTTTGTCTACATAGCAAATTTGAGGTCATCTTGGGCTACATGAAACACAAAGAGAAGGACAAGAAGAAATAGAGAGGGGAGAAGAAGAGAAAAGAAGAAAGAAGTGGAGGAGGGGAGGGGAGAAGAAAGGATGGGGCAATGAGGTGGTTCAGAGGGTAAAGATGCTTCCTGCCAGATGATGTAAGTCTGATGTCCTGAGTTCAATCTCTAAAACATAGATAAAAGTAGAATGGAAAAGCTGACTCCACAAGTCATCTTCCAAACTCCACACATGCGCCATAGCACATATGTTCCACACACATCATATACATATATGCACACATAATAATTGTAGCTGTTGATATAATAAAAGATTTCTCAAGATGAGAAATGAAGATTTGGGCAAGGTTCAATGGAAAGCACTAAGTCTACTGCAGTATGACCAACAGTGGAGGGAGTTGTTAGATGGACTGGAGGAGATAATTGGGGAACAAAGTGAAGAACCCTATATATGTGTGTAGTCTGCCAACAATTAAAGAGAAACGATGACGTGGAGATGACAGTTAGCTAAGAGCTGAAGTTCTTGAGAAATCAAGCAAGTGGTCCATGGAGGGCTAGGTCTAAAGGAAGTGTGGCTTACTGGGTGATCTCATTGCAGGACATGAACTCCATAGGCGAGGGAATTCAGAGAGGAGAGAAATCTGTCTAGACATGGAAACGGTGAGGGAAGGAATCGCTCAGTCCCACTCCAGCCTGAGCGGTGCAGAGGAGCAGAAGGAAAGAGGCATCTTTTGAGAGAGCGGCAAGGGAGGCAGTCTTCCTGAAATCAAAGCGGGAATGGAAGGTTGACCGAAGAGGATGCTACCATTGTCCTTAAATTCCAAAAAGCCAATGTAATATTTTGAAAGAAGTCACAGGGGAATTAAAGTCTGGCCATGAAGAAGGTCTTGTCCTGAGCTTCAGGTGATGAATAACATGAGAAAGGTAGCCCTGGTGACCCCAAGGCAGCAGACCCAGCTCTCTCTCGCTCTCTCTCTCTCTCTCTCTCTCTCTCTCTCTCTCTGTGAACATATATCTATATGTGTATATATACATATATATTTTTTATTTTTATTTTATGTTCATTGGTATTCTGCCTTCATATATGTCTTTGTGAGGATATTCAGATCCCCTGGAACTGGAATCACAGGCAGGTGTGAGTGGCCATGTGGGCACTGGGAATTGAACCTGGGTCCTCTGGAAGAACAGCCATCTGAGCCATCTTTCTAGCCCTCAGGCACAACTCTCAAATGTTAAGATTAGGCTGGCATTTATAGGAACCTAAAGAGTTTTATAATATTCTCTTGACTTACACTGAAGGAGATCTCTGTGCCAGCAGAGAATGGCCCCACTCTTTCATCTCAAACACAAAGCTGATAGGCCCCCAAAAGAGCTTCCTTCAGTGATAGAGAGGGCATCTACCTTATCCAATAAAGCAGCTGCTAGCACACTTCTGACCCAATCACAAGCCCAACCCTTCTTACAATTTTCTTACCACTAATATGAGACCTTCTCCTTACTTATCCACCAAAGAAAATCATTTTCAAATAAGAATGAATCAAACAAAACAAAACAGATTAAAATCCCAAGGGAGCAAACCCTCCTTCTCCTTGAGTAATTGAGGTCTACATTTCCTGAAAAATGATTAGAGGTGATAATTAGAAAGGGACTCGCATCATCCTGAACCTTAAGAAAGTTCTAGAAGAGATCTCAAAGTTAGTATGTAGCACCTCCTAAAGAACCCACTCTGGAGGCTAGCCCTGGCTCAAAGTCGCATTGTAACTCAACCACTTCATAAATACTCTGAAAGGAGAGGACACTGACTCTCCAGCAGTAAACGCCCATCCCCCAAACAGTGACCCCAGAGAGGCAGGTGAGGTGCAGGGATGGACAGGTGTGAGCAGTGCAGAGTTAGGGCTGCCTGAGCCAGTGAGCAGAGAAACTGAGGCATCCACCGATTGGGAATAATTCAGGCCGTGACACCAGACAGAGCAGTCTCTGTCCCCCTCGCTGCTTGTATGGGACACAGGAGAGATAAAGAGGAAAATAAAAACACTTCTCAAATGCTTCGTTGAAAGAGATAAAATCATCATTTTCTTTTTTTCTGGCGGGGTTTATTCCTGTTCCTGCAATGGCCCCTGCTATGCTCACCCAGAAGGCTCCCACTGAGATGCTAAAGCTAAAAGCCGTCCTTTAGCAAATACAAGCAAGGCAGAGAGGAGGCAGAGTGTGGAAATCCCCTATGGAGAAGTCACAGAAAGAAGCAGGGGGGATTCTCGACTAACCTCCTGGCCCCAGGGAACCGTGGCGCTAAAAACAGCATCTTCTCTTGCTCTCCAACATGGTGTCACGGGTGTCACGTTCTGAAAACCCTGTGAAGGTTGCTGACTGAGTTAACTCGGTGCTTCACCTCTCGCCCCCAGGCAGACACGGCTTAATGAGCCAATGGGGGCAAACTTTCAGGAGCGGAGTCCCAGGGGAGCATCTGTCTGCTTCGTGGCAGCATTGTGTTCAGGATGTTTGCTCCTGGCCAAGGGACAAAGCCATGCAGCAAAGAAAGCTGGACGCTGGAGAGACAGAAATGCTCTCTTTGGGCATTTCCCTTCCAAATTTTCTCTTAATGTAGTTAATATTTTGACTAGCAATTCTTGAGTATCTCTTACAGACAAGGAACCAAATTACACAATTCAGATTTGTTTTCACTAATAACCCTCAAGCTGCCTTTTATTCCTGGCAACATTTAAACAAGAAAACTGAGACTCCTCCCAAGGTTTCACCTATGACCCCACCGAACCCAGTAAATGTTGTGGACAGCTGGCCTCACGACATCTTACTTGTGAGAGCACTGGACAAATGATGCTCAAGGAGGAGGCAGCAGCCAGTCTCCCCAGCACAAACTATGGCCTCTACACCAGGCTGGCCATTCTATCAGCAAGTCTAATGAACAAAGCCTGCACAGCCCTCCACTTCTGCATGCCATACACTCAGTTAAACCAAAAATGACAGATCTTTGGCTAGCCTCAGCTACCTACAGAGTACCTCTCACAACGCAAAGTAACATTATCTGTATTTGACACCAGGATAGCCTGATAATCTACAGAAAGCCATGACCCTCAGCTGCTGCTACAAATGCATCTCAAGTCCACCTAAGATCCCTGACAGGTAGTTTTGAGCAGTGTTCAAAAGCAGGAAAGCCACAGAAGACCAAAGATAAGATGATATTTTCACTATACTCATGAGATTTTAGATCAATCTTTGATTGTCTTTGTGATATCTGCTAAGATGGAAAAGTATAATTACATAATCAATATTTTCCAGATCTCCACTATTTGCTTGGAACCGTGGAAAGCCTTTTGGAGAATCTACTTACATAGCTTTCAGTTCAACACTTGTAGGTGTTTCTCCACTCTACAGATGGTGATACCGAGGTCCAAAGTGGCTATGCGACTTTTCCAATTTCACCCTACAGACAAGTGAAAGCTGTGGACTGGAGGCTCTTGTCCCCCAAAATTTATAATGTGAAGTCTGAGTCACCAGCCCTATAACATCTGGAAGTGAGGACTTTGGAAGTCATCAGAGGATGACCTCCTTGTTATGATGTTAGTGTTTTGATATAAGAAAAGACATTGGAAAGAATGACTCTAGACCCTTAACCAACTGTGATGAGGAAACAAAGGGACAATCATCCACTAGTGAGGAAGACACTCATCTGGGTAGTCAGAAGCACACTGTAGTGACTCTAGGCTGGCTCTGTCTTAGTTTACCTTTTTATGGATATGATAAAACACCGTGACCAAAAGGGAGGAAACTGTTTATTTCATCTTGTAGTTCTACAGCACAGTCTGTTATCCCAACAAGTCAGAGCAGGGATGGATGTAGAAGCAGATGGAGAAATGCTGCTTACTGGTTTGTCATCGTGGCTTGCTTAGCCTACTTTCTTATACACCCCAGGATGCCCAGAAGTGAACACAGTGAGCTGGGTCCTCCCACATCAACTGTCAATCAAAAAAAAAAATGCCCTACAAACTTGCCTGCAGGCCAATCCTGTGGAAGTACATCCTCAGAAAGAAGAGTCCTTCTTTCCTGATAATGACCCTAGCTCGTGTCAGGCTGACATAAAACCTAAACAGCACAGGTTCCTAGGGAAAACACAACTGTCTGCATATGGTGTGAAAGTATTGATTGGCTGGCAGATGGGTGGGGATCTGTGATGCCTGCTGCGGGCTGTCTTTGTCTTTTCTATTGAATCTCTTGCTTATCAATATGCCAGTGTCATAAGTACTTCTAATTGGCAAGTTCAAAATTTTATCAGAGAGTAGGTAAACTGAAGTTACTTCAGTTGCTGCGTGTAGACCTACGCAATGAATACCACGGCTAATGTGGAGGAGCAATGTTCCCTTTACTGCTGTCCTTTGGAAGCTAAAACAATGTTAGACTCCATTAGAAGATGGAAAGCACCAAAGAGACTTCCATTCTTTGTGTGGTGAGCTGAGTCCAAGCTTTGCTGCATTTTAAAGACGTTACCTGACCCCAAGAGTCCTTCCAAGCAAAGCAATCAGAATTGAAAAGTGTGCAAGCATCCTGCCGAGGCTGAGTGGTCCGGACCTGTAGCAATGGCATCTGAGGGGAGAGTCAGGAAGCTCCTGTGCAGCATGGGGCACAGGGAAGGGATGTGGCACGGTTATGTAAAAGCCAGAAGTGTGGGTGGATTCACTGAACAGTCTGGTAGGACACAGAAGAGACACTGAGCAGGCCCAATGAGCAACTAAACGGATAAATGAATAAAATGTTTCAGCAAAGGGTCATGTGGTCCTCTTCCTGGGTGTGGCACACAGAATCCTGACCTTAGGTGAAAGGCTGTATTATCTTGAGAACATTCAGAACTGGGTCATCTTCTGCCAGTTCTAGGGAACCATGTCCCCATGCCTTCACTCTTCCCCTTAAAATCTACCCCAGTGATCAAGCAAGATTGATCCAAGGCAAAAGTGCTTGCTGCCAAGTCTGATGGCCTGAGCTCTGAGTTCAATCCCTGGGACCTACATTGTTGGAGAGAACCAATGCCAGCAAGTTGGACTCTGACCTTCAGACACATGCTGAGGCACTCAAGTCCACACACACAAAATAAATAGGCAAGAAAATACTTTAATTTTTAAAAAAAATGAAAGAGTCTCCCCTGAACCTGGGTATGTGTGAGGCCCTTAGAGACTAAGACATCAAGGGAAGACCCTGTGTCCTCATCACCTCTCTCCCCGAGCACCTAGCTTGGTACTGCACTAACTCCTGTGTTCTCATCCCCTCTCTTCCACAGCACCCAACCTGGAAATTGTCAAAAGCCATGTACACTGACTGTAAGGCCAAAGAGTCACTAAAGGCTGAAAGCTAAAAGTTCTCTGCAAAGGCAGGGGCATGTGCCAGTAACAGGCAGGCGACAAAAGCCGCAGATCCCCCCTCCCCACCTTTATGCCTTTCCCAAGAACCAAAATCTACCAAGCAGCAGAGAAAATCCACCACACCCCTGGAGGTGTCCAGATACATTGCGTCGGTTCATTCTTCGTTCTTTCCGTAAAAAGCTATCACACTCTTTTGAAACCAAGACATTGAAGCGAAAAAAGTATTAACAACTTCACCAGGATCACACAGAGCGAGATGCTGGAGCCAGGCAGCCAACTGAGCTCTTGACCAAGCCCCTCCTTGTCCACAGAAATGTGAATTTGTGCCTCCGATGTCTTCTCACACCGAGGCCCCAGGGGGTAGCTTCACAGTCAACATACAACACACGATCATCAAATAACTGTTGAATTCAGTAAGTACTTTAAATGCTCTAGAATTGGCTGCGAGTGCCCAGGGTTCCTAGGAATGGGTACAGCAGACCCATCCCGAGGCTCTGGTTTGATCCCAGTATAAAATATGCTTGTCCTCACATTCCATTTTGGCTCTGTGGTTTTTTGTTTTATGACCATGTTGCTTTTACTTAGCTTGGGACATGCAGTCATTGTTTGGGCTTATGCAAAACGAAGATAAACATTGAGATCTAAGTTTCTAGTTGTCTGTGGCTGCTTCGCTGCAGAGGGTGTTAAATTTAAATTTGTCAGCTGGTAACTTAGCAAAGGAACTTGACTTCCTTCCCAAAAGGACGAAAGTTCCTTATCTACTTGGTGAGCAAGCCTCTCTTTGAGACCCTAACTCTTGAGATACAGTAGTTAGAGTTTAGTAGAAAAATCCCAAATCAAGCTAAACAAACAGTTCAGTGGTAGAGAGCTTGCCTTACACACACACACACACACACACACACACACACACACACACACACATACAGGGTGGGGGTGGGATAAGTGGCCTAGTTCTGAGGGATTCAAAATTGACAAGACTCCATAAGGAAGATCAGGACCAGAAGAAGCCAGGCTGCAGCCGTCATCCAGCTAGGATGGGACCTGAACACAGGACAGTCACAGCAGCCTCAGCAGAGCAGCCAGGGGATGCAGAAGATATCCTGGGGGAGCTGGAATGGACTTCACAGGACTCCATGCAGCTCTGACCTCCCCTCTCATCCAGCTGGCTCTCAGTTTCAAAGAGGCAGATTCCATCGGCTAGGTCCAGCAGCTGTGGTAGCCTGGAGGCTCCATCCTGCACAATGCAGCGGGCAGGCAGCCAGTTCTGGGCTGACTGCTCTCCGTGTGATGATTCAGCTCCGCTCTGGAAAGGGAACCATGTCAGCATGGATGAGGTCTCCAGGCCATGTGGGTCCCTTGATGCCATCGATTTCTCCATCTTAACCTTCCACAAGAATACCACTGTCACTGAAAGCCCCTCCAGTGTTGAGGATTCATTTAGCAATGGGCAAAATAAATAAAAGCCAATTCACATAGAAACCGAATTTTTAATTTATCCTATCAAAGCTGTGACAGAGTATCAGGGAAGATTTACCTTTGCTGAGCAGCTTCAGAGAGTTCAGCCCATGCCTACTTGTCTCTATGTTTCTGGACCCAGAAGAAGAAGAACATCATTATGGTAGAAGCACATGAGAATAAAAGGCTGGCACATCATGACAGACGGCAAGAAGAGTAGAGCCAATGGGAAAGGGTCAAGACAAGATGTCGGAGCCATCTTCTGTCTTCAGTGACAGACATTCCCCAGTCAGGCCCCACCTCCTTAGGTCCCATCACTTCCCAAAAGTCTATTCACATTTTCTAATCTATCAGTGTATTAAAGTCTTCATTTAGGCAGAGCCTTCATGATTTAATGCTCTTAGAAACACCCTCTTAGATATACCCAGAAATGGGCCACATAAAATTCCCAGGAGTTTCTCAACCCTGTTTCATTGACAGGCAAAAGCATCTGGTCTAGTAATGCAGATCTCTAAGCGCAGCCTGGTGTGGGAAGTTCTTCTATCTGTGTGTTGCTTTTATTGGTTAATGTATAAAGAACTACGTTGAGCCTATGGCAGGGCAGAACAGAACTAGGTGGGAAAAGCTAGGCTGTGTGCTGGAAGGAAGAGGGCAGAGTCAGAGAGACCCCATGTAACCCTACAGGAGACAGACGATAGAACCCCCCCCCCCATAAGCCATAGCCTTGTGGCGATACACAGACTAATAGAAATGAATTAAATTAAGATGTAAGAGTTAGCCAATAAGAAGCTAGAGCTAATGGGCCAAGCAGTGATTTAATTAATACAGTTTCTGTGTGATTATTTCGGGGCTAAGCGGCAGGGAACCAATAAGCAGCCTCCTCCTCCAACAGCAGCCACTCAGAAGCTGGGGCAGAAGGATTACAAGGTCAAGTCCTAAATGGGGTACAAAGTGATTTCAAGGGCGGCCTGAGCAAAGTAACAAGTTAAAGTGGAGCTGAGACTAGAGCTAACTGGTAGGACATTTGCCTATGCGGTACGAGGCCCTGGGCTTAATCCTGAGTTCTACAAACAAATAAATAGGAACTGTCATAGGCTCAGTCAGAAATACAGCCCCGAATATTATCAATGACCTAGTAATGCAAGTGATCTAAAACCCAAACAGTACTAGGATGGCTACATAAATTTAAGTATGTCCATTTGGTGTCACACAAATAACCATTTTTAATAATCACAGTAAATAAGAATTCCTAGCTATTTCGTTTCATCCAATATACTAAATGGGGGAAGGGAAAAGTAACAGAGCATCGTGCAGGATACCTTCACCTTTCTAAATGGAAATAAAAGGCTGGTGTGCACGTGGAAGCAACAGAAGTAACTGACACAAAACACTGACCACAGTTATCTCTGGGTGGTGAGATTTGTAGCGACTGGGTTTTCTTTGTGTTTTCTACAAAATTCACCTTTTGTCAAATTTCCACAATAGATAAGTGTCTTGGTCAAATACGGATTAAGAAAAGAGCCCTCGTGGAGTAATTCAATATTAGGAATTGAGTATGGAGAACTCGAGAGGCTTTAGAAGAAACAGTAAGCAGCAGGTCTGTTTGCCCAAGATGCTTCTCATTCTAAGTCTGGCTTAAAGATTTCACCTACAAACAGGGTTTACTCCTCATACGGCTCACAGCCCATCATCTAGAGGAGTCATGGAAGGAACTTCTAGGCAGGAGCTTAAAGCAGAAACTGTAGAAAGCTGCTCACTTTCTTCCTCCCTAACCTCTGCTCTGCTAGGTTTCTTAAACATCCTGGATTCCTAGCTTAGGAATGGTGCCACCCACACTGGACTTTACCCTCCTGCAGCAATTAGCAATCAAGAAAATGCCCCGCAGACATGCCACAGGCCAATCTAATGTAGACAGTTTTTCCATGAAGACTTCCTTAGACTACTCTGGGCTGTGTCAAAGTGACAGACCAGGCAAGTGGGGACTCCAGAGGTCCTTCTTGCCCCAGGACACCTTTGCCATTCTTCTTTATAAATTTTAATTCTACCACTCACTATGACTGTTCTTCTTGTCACCAGAAAAAAAAAAAAAAACTGGCTCAGTTGTTACTATCTTACAGTCAAAGAAAAGTGAGCCATGTTCCATAAACGCCATGCCCTCTGCAGCTACCCAGAGAGCCTCTTTCTGAGATATGAGTGCTCTCCTTGACTTTGCACCTCCCATTTATTTTCAGCCTCCTGAGACATTCTACCTAGATCCGTGGCTGTAATTGTTCTCATCTTTCCACAGCTAAGACCAGCCGATGCCATTCAGTGCCTCGGTGATCCTTTCTGGATCCCATTCAATGCCTTGACGAGCCTTTCTGGATCCCACTCAGGGCTTTGGTCATCCTTTCTGGATCCCATTCAGGACTTTGTTGGTCCTTTCTGGATCCCACTCAGGGCTTTGGTGATCCTGTCTCATCAACTTGGTATGCATCATCTTTCTCCTTCATTCTCCTCCAGTTCTCTCCCCTTCCCCTGCACACTCGTTCCCTCCGGCTCACACTTCCAATGTGGGTGCTTCAAACACTTACATCTCTGGTCCTTATCTCATCTACAGGCTTTCGCCTGGCAATTTCATCCTATAATATCCATGTGACTACCTTGTAATCCGTGTCCAGTTGAAACCCAGATTTATCTCCCAGAGTCATGGCTGCCTTCACTTACAATCTTCTTGAATCAAAAGCATCCTGTTTTACACATACCACAGGGTTGCTCATCCCCTGCCTCCAAACTCAATCCCCCATCATCCATCCCAGTGAAGGACCCTCTTACGAGATTAGTCAGTCGTACACTAACAGCTCATTCTTGAGTCTTCCTTTTGATCAGCTATCAGCCACACCCAGTCCACACTGTCAATTATGGATCCTAATACTATCGTCCTAAAACCAGCTTCCTGGGCCACACACACACCTTATCCGGTGCTTAACTCAGGCTCTGAAGTAAGCCTGCCTGGGTGTGAGTGCTGTACTTCCTGGGAGAAGTTATTTCATTACTCTGTGTCTCAGTTTCTTTACCTACAACCTAGAGGTTAGAATAATAGCGTCTACACCACAGTTCTATTACAGACATTGAACCCTTCCTAATGCACAGAGACTCTGCTCTCAGATGCTAGTTCTGATGACTAATGTTCATTGCCCACAGCTTCTGAAAAGACTTTTTTTGACTCTTCGGTCTAGGATTGGAGCTTTCAACTCCACCCATCCACCCCATACTCTGCTGCCTACGTGTCTGCTTCTCCCACAGACTATGAGCCCTGTGAGCACAGGAGCTGCTTTGCTTTGCCAGGACTGGGTCAGTGCTCAGAGAATAGCTGTTGCAGGGGAAATGCTGGCAGAATGCACAGGAGGATGAACGGCACGGTGATGACACACTGTGAACATTTGTGTAAGAATTCACGGGGCCCTAATTGACACATTCTTCTCTAATTTGTTCCTCAAGCTAACCCTACCCAGTGGGGGTGCTGTGATTATTAATTATCTCTGCTTTCTATATGCACCATGCACAAGGTTCCTAAGCCAGTAAATAGCAGCGAGCTAAAGCTTCTACCTTCAAATCCCACGACTTCTCATGCAGGCAGGACACCGTTATTGGGGGATCGTGAGAGGGGGTTCAGGCCTTGGGTGTGTAATGTTATGCTGACAGGCAGAGTCTGAATCCAAGACAAGCTACCAGCCAGTGACTGTACAACAAAGAGAGTGTCTCCAGATCCACAAAACAGCAGTCTCAGAACTACTTCCTCTAGCTGTATCCCTGATCAACCAGGAACTGGGTTCGGTTGCTAGACGGAGGCTTGAACACTGAATCTAAAGCTTGGATGGTGAGGAGGCTGCAAAACCGCAGGGTTCCAGCTCTGTCTGTTCCACCTTCTTAACCATGAAGTGAGCATAACTCCAAAATGGCCCGAGAGAGTCCTCCCGTCTTACATACCTACAGTCCCCTTCTCGCCTGAAAATAAACAGGACCATGAATATGATGGATCTCAGTCAGAGCCAGCTGCATTGCAAGACAAAGGAGAATCGAATTTGAAGATAATTTAAAATCAGTTGACTTGAACTGAATTGAAGAGTTTATCCTATGGGAGCCTGGACTCTTCGGAGAGTCTCCAGCCACATGTGAGAGGAATGTATGTCCAGAATGTGAGGACAGGCCCTTGCATTGAGTGTGACAGACTCACCCCCACCCCATCAAAGCCAGCAAGAAAACATACGTTGGCTCCAAAGGAGCCAGGGATTGGGTTCTGCCAAAGTGTGTATACACCAGGAAGGGAAACTGAAGGTGCAGACAGACCACAGCCTGCCCCACTGTAGTGGAGACCTCAGCTAACCCCTTACCCAGACTCTATGCATACCCAGAGGAAGACAAGAGATCTCCGTTGCTTTAAGCCACTAAATGTGTGGTGATTTGTTCCGCCGCCATAGAAAACTAATCCATTATGTGCAATACACTAATACCATTCTTCATATACACCAGTGCTCCGGGAGCTAAGGGTTCTGGCTTTAAGTCCATGACTTCTCCACAGCATTAGAAAAAGCTGTTGCTCGGGGTATCCTGAGAGGAAGTGGAGAGCAACGGCGGGAGGGTGAATATTTCTGCTCATCTCACCTCGTACACAGTACAGTTAATCCCTGAGATGCCAGCCTCTGTGTGTTCGACTATGGGAAGGAAAAACAGAGAAAGGGTAAGCAGAGAGCCGCCACCCACTCAGTTCTCTTTGTTCGGAGGAAGACCATAGAAATCCCACTCAGAACTTCACCTAGACATCCTAAACCAGATGTACACAGCTAACCTCTCCTGCCCAGGGAGCAGGGAAGGAGATGGTCACCCTTACCAATAGAAGGAACAAGGTTTCCCACTACTTAGGCCTCTCTCCCTAGGAAAGAATGAAGGGCTGTCCACAAGCTGGAGTTCTCTCTTGATGAGGTCTTAAAATACCCTAAGCCCAAGATTCTGTGCCCCCAGGGCTGTCAGTAAGAAGCTCTGTGAGGCTCCAGCTAAGTCTCCGTCTGCCTGCCGCTCCTCCCGCTGGGATCCATGACCATTGTCCTTCCCTCCTTTCTTCTCCTGTGACTTCAAATACCAGTACTGGTCACACCACAGGCGTTGACACCCCACCCCAGAAGGGAAAAGCTTTACAGCTTGGTAATAGGGTTTTGTTTTAACAGAGGTGGGAGGGGACGGTGATGAGAAAAAGTGAACAGTTGGGAAAGAGGAAATGCTGACTCTATAGAGAACCTGTAACTTGGAGCTAGTGAGGCCAACAGCCAGACAAGGAAAGGATAGGAAAAGATCTTAGTGATGTCCCCAGAAGCCAACATAGGCAGACTGCAGTTAGAAGGCGCTTGCAGGTGAGGACTGAAGAATTCACACCACACAGGAGTTCTTCCCGAAGAAACTCGAGACCGGAGTGCTGGAAGAGCTCAAAGGAAACGGTCCATCAGTCACACCCGGCAGTGCCAAGAATCCCTCTGATCTGCAGCAGAAGAGATGGAACCAGAGATCATGCCGTAGAGAAACAAAAGGAGGCAGGAAGCTCAGGTGCTCGTTCGTGTGTAGAATTGTGAACGCTACCCAACTATGCTTCATCGCTCCATGGGCTGCAGCATTGTCGATGAACGAGAGTTATCATGGTTCCATCAACTGCAGACCAGCACAGCCCTGGCCACTGATGGCGAGAAGCTAGATTTTTCACACTTCCTGGTCTTTGGTGATCTAATGACCCTAGTTCCTTTAGCTCCACTTATTCCCTTCGAGAAGTAAATACCTTCCATGTGGCAAAGCCTGCCTTCGCCTACCTGCAAGAATTCCACTGGTGCTAGCTTCTCGTGGGTCTGATATGGCATGCTGAGATTTTCAATGTCTTCAGGATTCTCTCGCATGTTATTTCCATGTGTGCACGTCACTTGGCAGACAGTAAATGATGGCAATACAGAACACAGGAAGAAATTACAAAGACCCGTAAAGTCCAAGCCTTTCCAATAATTTTATAGACAATTCCCCACAGCAAAAGCACAACTAGAAAAACAAAACAAAACAAACAAACAAACAAAACCAGCCAGGGAGTATTTTGAATGTAGGTTCTAGAGAGAGCAAGAGTTTGAAAGCAAATCCAATACTTAGGAGCCTAGGTCAGCAGCGTGGTCCATTATCAAAGCTGAGGGCACTTACCTATAAATGGCAATAGCGACAGCATCCCACCTGAGAGGGCTCTTTGAGAACCAAATGAAGTAATAATGCCTTCGAGCTCTCGGCACAGTGTCCGGTGTAACAGACACTTCCTATTGCTCTCAGAGCTGCCTCAATTCCTTTTCTGCTATTATTCCCAAGTGCTAAGCTCATTTCCTTCCATGTAAACCCACAGGCCTCAGCAATACCCACCAGCCCACATGTATTCCTGAAACCTGAAGGCATCTCACAAACAGTGTTCCCAGCCAAGGCTGTACAACCAAGAATGCGCAAGCCCCTCTGGGTAGCAGCGGCATTGAGAAATTGACTTAAACTGAAAACCAATGGCCTATTCAAACCTTGCCATTGATTGAGAGGCAAATTTAGGGCCAAATCTGTGAAGAGCTTGTAAGGTTCAAGACCACTTCCCAAATCTGTTATTTACAGACCCAACTCTGACCTGAGCCTGGAAGCCATGTGTCTTGACTCTGCGCACTTTTGGCACTATTTCAGGCTGCCTTATGGAATTCAACAAGAATTTCCTGAGAAACCACACTAGGGGTTATGAAGGAGAACAAGATGGTGGTCCTGCCAAGAATGGTACAGGAACCTCTTCAGGGAAACAGGAATTCATGGTGCTAAGACTCTGAACAGAGTGCCAACAGTGTGCTAAGGGCTGTAAGTATTGCTTCTATTTCCTGAAGCTTCCATGGGGGAAAGTGGGATTGCTTCTAGACTTCAGACAGTGGTGAGTGGCGAAAGATGGTCGGGATAGACGAAATCATGTTGGCACAGGTTCAGATGTTGAGAAGGAGACAGGAGATGAAGAAGGAAGAGAGATGGAGAGACGGAGAAAGAAACCTCAAAAACAGAACATATAAACAATAAAGCCGAACTATGATACACCGGGGTTCAGAAAAAGCTAATTGCTGAGAAGGCCATGTACCATTACGAGGTGGTGCAATCCTTGTAATGGCACAACACCCGCTGCTGTCTCCACCCAAGTCTCAGACCATCTGCCTTGAACCTGCTATGACCTCTCAAAGCAGGAATGGCAAGAAAAGAAACAGTAAGAGCAGTTCTTATGGGGGAAATCCCTCTCTGAAGACATCCCCATTCCTGTGGGGAGTAGAATCGAGCAGGGATAGACCAGTGTCCTCACAAGCTGAGGAGGTAAGATGGTGGTTGACGCCATTGTTTCTGAGCCTACTTTAGAAGAAAAATGAGCTTCCACGTTCCTAAGTCTCTGCTCGGCTCTGAAGTTGCAGTCAGCATTAACCACAACTTTCTATCAGGCTGAGAGGGTAATGGAGCAATAGGAACTACACTGTTCCAATTTCCTCTACAACCCTGATAGCTTTGGAGTCAATGAATCATCCTGTCTTGCTCTGGTTGGCTGTGTAATAAATCACCCCCCAAACTCGATGGCCTGAAGCAAATTTTACTGCACTCATAGGTTCTGGTGAGTTAGAAATGGGGAGATAGTATATCGGACATGGTGCTTCTCTGTTCCATTCACCCTGGAGCCCGAGCTGGACACACTCAAGGCTGGAGGATGGAATCATTGGGAGGTCTCTTCACTCTGGGATGATGTTGCCTGTCAGCTGAGACATTAGAGTGTGGCTGTCACAGGGGGCAGTGGGGGAACCTGTACCTGCTCCCTGCTTCTCAAAGGAGGAGTCCTCGTGTTATTAAAACTAAGTTCTAAGTATGTCAGCACAAGAGAGCAAGCCAAAAGATAGTACAACCAGTCAACAAGGTGCGAGGGCCAGTCAGATCCCAAGATCACACTACAGGAACATTTGTGGGCTGAGAGAGAGATCTCATCAGTTACCCATTCCAAAGGGTATCATATCCTGCATCCTCCACCCACTTGCTTAAAATCTCTACCAAAGTCATAGTTTCCATTTAAACATCAAATAAAGCAGCATTCAAACAACACCCCACATTTTTCAGATCTTCATGGCATCTAAAATAACCCTTTGAAGTAATTTTTCTCACACCATTCTACACATGACAAACACAAAATAAAAGACACTACATGAGCTCAGCAAAGGCACCTGGGAGATTAAAGGTCAACTTGGAGTTTGAGTTCAGGATTTCAGGTTCTTAAACCTACATTATTTTTTACAATCCCTCTCCCTTGAAGTAAGTGAAGACAGGCTTGTCCAATGGTTGGTGACAAACGCATGTGTGGCAATTAATAATAAAAAAATGAATGTGTAAGTTATTCCAAAGTCATTTAAACAGTCATAATTCCAAAACTCATGGCAAGAATCATTCCCTTGTTTTAATGAAGTCTAAGGAAACAGAACAGTGATGAGATTAACATGGATGACCAGGAACATCTCCTTACAATTGAGCCCAAAGGAACTTAAGAGCAGAGAACTCTAAGGACAACTGTGGCCTCCAGCATGGAGCTACTCAACCAGTGCTAAGAAACCTGTGAGTCTCCCCAGGCCTCGGCACTACGAAATAGAATGCAAATCATTCTCAAGTGTGGGTGGATCCAGACCTTGCCATGTGGTGCTTGTGGTGGTCATTTTATTTCCTGATTTCCTTTACTAATAACATAAAGGTAACACACACATTTCCAATTACAATGCAGATAACTATCCTTCACACCATGTACTAAGGAGCTGGATTTTACCCTTGATTCTTATGTTTTTCTTCAGCTCCAGAATATTGATGAAAGTGTTATGCCTAACCTAGAATGTGCACAATCTCTTCACTGCTCTTTTCATCACTGCTTCCAACATTATCCCCAGAGTCATCGGGTCAAACGTGAGGAAAACCATCTAGTAATCTTGAATCCTTTTCATTAAACCTTTCATGGAAGTCAAGTATCTGAATATTTTTTCAACTCAATGACACTGCACAGTGAAAAATGATTTAACCATTTAAGGTAGTGGTTCTCAACCTTCCTAATGCTGAGACCCTTTAAAACAGCACCTCATGTTGTTGTAGTGACCCCCCAACCATAAAAAATTATTTCATTGCTACTTTATAACTGTAATTTTGCTACTACTGTAAATTGTAATGTAAATATTTGATATTCAGGATACCTGATATGTGACCTTGTTGCTATGAAGAAACACCATGATCACATCAACTCTTATACAGAAAAATATTTAATTGGGGTAGCTTAGATTTTCAGAGGTTTAGTCCATTATCATGGTACAATATGGTGGCGTGCAAGCAGGCATGGTGCTAGAGAAGGAGCTTAGACAGACCACTTCTCTTGAGTAGCATGCAACAGGAAGTGGTCTGTCTCACTAGGGGTAGCTTGAGCATATATGAGACCTCAAAGCACACTTCCACAGTGATACATTTCCTCCCACAAAGTCACATCTACCCCAACAAGGCCACCACTTCTCAAGAGTTCCATTCTATATGAGTTTATGGGGGCCAATTACATTCAAGTTACCACAAACCTTCAGGGACCATGACCCACAGGTTGAGAACCAGTACTTAAAGTTTTCACCATTGCCTTTAAAGTGTAGTAAAGGGATTAACAAGCAAAGGACATTCTTTCCTCGAAATCTCTATGAAATGGCACAGTCAGAAACAAGCTAAAAAATCTTCTGTATCAGTTACGTGTAAATCGACATGGAAGAAGGGCATTTAGAGTTCTGGACTGCAACTACTTTTCCCTAAAACTTTGCCTTTCAGTAACCTTGCTTTTCCTCTAAAAGCCTATAATGTTAAAGAGGCTGAATGATGGCCATTTATATCATTTCAGTATTTATAAATCTGTCCTAGATAGGTGCCAGAGAACAGAGACCAATTCAGTTCACATAATTCAATACGATTCTCTTTACTTCTCAGTTGAATAGAGAAATAGTCACTCCGGGGACTGCAATCTCCGGTTTAAAGCGGGCCATTAATGATTTACAAGGGCGACTTTTTTTACGGAAGGAAGAGAGCTACAGTTTTGCATGGGTTGTCTTCTTTTAGAAGCATTGATATGAGAAGTTGTAAAATATTGTTCTTACACAGAACAGGCTTTGACCTCTCCTGGGGCATCCTGGCCTCTTTGCAGTGTGCTCTTCACTTCCTTCTTTAATCACTTCTTTAACTGCAGCCCCTACCCTTGCTACTCTTCCCCAAGCCCCTCTGGGCTTGAGTCTGATTCTTCAGTCCACCCCCTTGGGTTACTACATGTGATTTATGGGATATATACCACAGACAATCGCAAAGCTGCCTATTAAGGCCTGGGTCCCTTATTATTCATGTCATAGTCTGCCTACCTGGCTTCTCTCACTTCAGGGGGAGTCTAGTAACTGTTTTATACATAGATAAGTAACAACTTAAACCAGGGGCTGAGACATCTACTTGTCTGGATGTAGACTCTAAACTCTGCTTCGAAACAATACCCAGCGTCAGCAAAGGCTGAGCAGACCACCCCAGTACATGTCCCATACTTCTTCTCTTGTGCATAAACCAGTGTCATTCAATATGTATGTACTGTGGAGAGCTGTACAAGCGGACAATTACACGAGACTACTACTTCTTCCAGACACTCACTAAACTCCCAGCACCTAAGAGATATTGTTGGGCTCCAGTTGCTATTCAGTAAACTGATGTTGCCCTTAGCTTTCCATATGAATAGGATGTATACTTCCCTAATTCGATGGCCCCAGCATGCCTGATAGGAAGAGTAGTAGAAACGAAGGAACCTACCAGGTGTGGCAGTACATGTCTATAATCCCAGTACTGGGGAGGTAGGGCCAAGAGGATCAGGAGTCCAGGACATCCCCAGCTAAATAACAAGTTCAAAGCCAACCTGAGCTAAAAGAGACCCTTCTAATAAATTAAATCAATAAGAAAACATGAACAAGTAAATATATTATACAAGAAAAGATACACATATAATTGATGTGGGAGTCCCCACTGTGTTCTGTGATTACCATTAAAGAATAAACAAACTGCTTTGGACCTATAGCAAAGCAGAACTCAGGTAGACAGGGAAAGCTAAACTGAATGCTGGGAGGAAGAAGGGCGGAGTCAGAGAAAAAACAATGGAGCCACCACCAGAGTCAGACATGCCAAAACTTTGCCGGTAAGCCACTGCCATGTGGTGATACACAGATTAATGAAGATGGGTTAAATTCGTATGTAAGAGTTAGCCACTAAAAAGTTAGAGCTAATGGGCCAAGCAGTGATTTAATTAATACAGTTTCTGTGTGGTTATTTTGGTTCTGGGCAGCCAGGACAAACAAGCAAGCCCTCCTCCTACATATAATGCCCTTCAAGAGAAAAGATTGCAGTAGAAAGCTACCAGTAGACTAAGAGCAGTAAATACAGAAAACTGGACATGTTCTTGGACCTCACGTTTTTCTGGCATACATCCCTCTGAGAAGCTGAGAGAGAAATGAATAATGGGAAGACAGACACACCCACTGGTGGGGGAACACTCATGACATAAACTTGAACTCGGCAGGTGTGTGTTATTTCTTCCCAAGGTTGGTCTCAGCTTGGCAGTGTGGCACCATCTCCCCAGTCATGGCTTTGAGCCAGTTTCACCTCAGCGGCTAACATCTGCAACATCTAGAAAATGATTTAGAGCATGCAAAGACAAGATCCCCTTAATGAAGAGAACTCCCCATTCAACTTGTCTGTGTTACATTCTGAATCCTACTTCAGTATGCAACCTCTTCACAATGGGGGAGGGGAGCAAAGAAGGAGGGGAAAGAGAGGCATCAGGGGAGAGGGGAAATAGAGTATTTGAGAATTATGAAGAAACTGGACATTGGTGGCACATGCCTTTAATCCCAGCACTCAGGAGGCAGAGGCAGGCGGATCTCTGAGTCTGAGGCAAGCCTGGTCTACAAAAGCTAGTTCCAGAACCCGCACTGAGGGAAATGCATGTTGAGCTGAACTTCTGTAAATGGCTTAAGGGTATCTCGCGTTTAGTTGCCACCTCGTCTGCTGTGTGACTTTAGGTAAGTCATTTGCTCTCTCTGCGCTTAGTTCTCATCCCTTAAAACAGACGCTCATGAATTTAATAAATTGCTCATCAAATGTCTGATGTGAATCAAATAATAACTAATTCGCATTCATTCTATCACACTGAAGCATAAGAAGTTATATTGTGGTCAAATTACCATGGCTGCTGTTCTGGTTATCTGGAGGTATGTAACAAACCACAGTTATTTCGCTGCTATTGTTCACAGCTCCCTGGAGTTAGGAATCTCGGGAAGCTCAGCTGGGTACGCCTGGTGTGGCACCTCTCTTTTAGCCAGATGTGGTTGGATCCAGCCAGAAGAAGAGAAGGCCCAGGGCAGCTGAATTTGGTTGAGTTCTCTGACACACACACGCACGTGCACACGCCCACACTGGTAGCAGCAGGCTAGAACTTTGTCCAGTCGGAGCAGACTCCTCTGTACGTGTTCCACCCAGAAGCATTGCCGTCTATGATCTAACACTGTTTTAGATCATACAGTATCATTCTATTCTACCTATGATCAAAACAATTTCAAAAGTCAGCCTAGTTTTGAGGCTAAAAAAAAAAAAGAAGATAGAAACCAACTCTTGAACGGAATGTGTCATATAGCATTTTCAGATGTATTTGAAAATCACTGCAGCTCAGCATCCACAAATTATTTAGGTCCTAACACACGCAGAAAATGTGCACTGCTGGACCAGGGTTTGTATAGTTTTATTCCGTTAAGCTATCAGACTTGAGGTTTAAAATTTTATTATCTGAATCAAATCTAAGTGTGGGTAGTATACACTGGGAGCAATTGGGGGGAGGGCATGGTCCCTTGAGAGTGTGTCCCCTCAGTCCAAAGACGAAAGCACTATGCCAGGTTCTGTTCCACATACCATACACTCAACAGGACAGGAGAGGAGGCTTCACAGCTTGACTTTCATCCAAGGATATGCAAGACACGCTCGGAAGTCACCAGTCCACAGGCATTGGGAAATCAGCCACACAGGCACGTGTGGCCAACTCTTCCCCTCAACGTCATTAGCACTGTGTTCAAGGGCTGACTCTCTGGGCTCTCCAGTTCTCTGCCTACACTTCCGGTGTCACCCTCTCTGCCATTTTTTGTTGTTGTATACCAGACGGATTGTTTACACCTAAATATATTTCCGTCTCCTTCCTGCCGACTTTAGTTCAAGAGAAAGGAGACATCTTTTTATTTTATTCTGTCTCTGCCCTTTTTAGTTCAAGATTTTCCAGTTCTTTGGAAACTTCTCATGAACCTTTTCAATGTGTAAAGAAAAGTGTTGAAGTTTTTAAGGCGAGCCCGGGGGTCCCTGTGAGATCATAGCTGCAAATCCCCCAGAGGCATAGAACTCAGTCCTTGGGGCTTTCTAGAGAACTTCTACTTAGGAAGTCCTTGAGAACTGCCAGACATTTATCTGAAGTCCTCATGTGATCTCCCAGGACAGCTCCGGATGAACTTTTCCAAGAAACGAACACTTGAGAGGTTTGCTAGCTAGTAAAACCGCATTTAAGAAAGTTTTCTTTTCCAACGGACTTAGCATCTTAAGAGTTTGTTCTGAAAACGGAAGTGCATTTTCGGCTCCTCCCTTCAACCTTACCTTAACGTACACAGCTAACAGAAAGCAGGGGACCTCCTCAGTGCTCAGCACGCTGTGTTCTCACTGGGTACGTTCCCTTTGCCACTTCCGCGGCGCTTCGCAGACTGGAGAAAGAATCTACCACTGCCCAACAAAGACCTCCCTTCCTACCTTTCTAGATCAAGTTTTCCTCCCGCTCCCTCCTTTACAGCGTTACAGCAGATTCATCCAGGCCCTGCTAGCAATTTCTTCAAGGCACATACGGTATCTGACATAGAAGCACTATGACTTGATGTTAGGTTCCATTAGGGCTGCAGCTGCAACCTACTACTGAGTAACAAAACCGCTTCCATTTTCCTCCTGAGGAGTAGCAGAGCTACCCAAGAGGAAGTATTGTAAAACAAGAGGAAGCAATCCAGTCTCCTGCTGTTTCTGCAGTAGGGCTTCACAAGGTGTCTCTGACTTATTGTCCCCTGTTGTATTGGGCCCCCACAGTACTGCAACTGGAAGGCTAGGTGGTTTATGGCAGCTGAGGGACAACCTTTTACTATCGTGGAGTCTCTCGTTAGACCCTGGGTTTGTCTATTAGCTTGGGATGTCATACAGTATTTCTATTGGGAAAAACGACCAAACTCCTACTACATTCAAAAAAAAAAAAAAAAAGCAAAAACACAAACCTGAGAGAAGAGCACTGTCCCCCAAGTCACCAATAAGTACCAGCTGACCTATTTGCTGTCATTCATTGTTGTATCTCCATTACTTAGGGTAAAATCTCATAAAAGGCGCTCCAAAAAACCATGTGAATTAAACGAATAGGTAAGTGTTGCTTTGTACTGTTGTTGCCTTAGTTTTGCGTTTTATCCTATCAATGAATGTTGAAATGTAACATTCTCGCTTAAGGAATGAACCACCAGAACTATTTATAAATGTTTCTCTTCCCTGGTGTCTCAGGCCTGCAATCATAGCTGCTTGGGAGGCTAAAGCAGGAGGACTGCAAATTCCAGGCTAACCTGGTAATTTAGCAGGACCCTGCCTCAGCATAAGTGTGGAAGAAAGCTGGAGCAGCACCACCGTGGTGGGGCACTTGCCTAGAGCAGGTGTGGTTTGGAGCCAGCTCCCAGCGCACAAAGGATGCAGGAAGACGGATGCTTGCAAGGAAAAAGCTGGCACCATGATCCATAGTGTCCTGATTTTTATAGCACATATTGGGCTACGGTTTATGCACTCACTCAATACACACGTGTGAGACCCACAGTGCCTCAGAGGCCAAACAGCTAAAGAAATGAGTAATCCTTCCAAAGGTAGGCCTGCCTGGCCAGAACACTGAACAGCATTCCGCATGGGTGCAGCAGCGAGAAAGCAAACCAGCGAATGGCAGTTTGGGGTGCCAGGGATGCTCAGGGCAGAGGTGCAGCCATCTTGAGGAAGAATGGCAGAGAGCAGGCCAGCATAGGGCAGCAGTGAGTAGCAGAATACAGCTATCTGGGGACCAGCCCTTAGAACAGAAGATGTCTTAAGCCCCCTCACTAGGGACTGGAGGACTCTTGAATCTTGCCGATGTATGCGCATAGCTTGGAACAGTTGAAGGACTTGAAGGATGAGCAGGTAGATGAACAGTGTCTGAGGCGTCTGAGAAGGGACTAAGAATGAACAAGAATACTATAAAATTCAAGTGCACTTTTCCAAAACAAATCTTTGTTTGTGGAGGGTTATTTTCTACCCTTGAGATGAGCATTTGAATGGTCTCGCCACTTGGAAATTAAACTACACGGGTGAGATGTTCTCATGTGGAGAGGGGCTTGATAGACAGGCTGACCACCTGAGTCTCAGAACACGTGGTGGGAGGAGAGAACCAGCTCCCAAAAGGTGTTCTCTGACCTCAGCAAGCACGTGTGGTAAGTGTAGGAGTGTATGCTTGCACTCACGTACACATCACATTCACACATACACACGCGCACACATATACACACACTGATATAAAAAATTTAAAGCAAAAATTACATAGAAAATTATCTAACTAAACTATTACATCCAATAGCATGAAAATGAACTGTTGTAGAGGCAGGC
>NW_026067901.1:4827405-4828968 GCF_014885135.2 Alexandromys fortis
TGTGTGTATGCGTATGTGTGTGTGTATGTGTGTGTGTGGTAGAAGTGACATCAGCAGAGTGTCTATTGTACTGCAGTGGAACCCACACAAGCATGGCAGCACACACTTGTAGCCCCTGCGCTGGAGATGGAAAGGTCAGGGTGACCCAAGTTCAAGCCCAGCTTTGACCCCAGAGACCGAGGCAGTCAGTCATCAGGAGATGCCTTTGTGACTCAAGGACTCAGATCATTTACTTCAGCCTCTGATCAAAACAGCACCTCCATCAGGTCCCCTGGTTTTCCAGCCTGCTGCCCAGCAATCCATTACAGCAGGGGCGATCTATCAGACTAACCATCTATGCAACCGCGAGTTCCTGAAATCAATCCATTCATGCGTCCTGATGAAAAATGACGCAAAACAATGGCTTCAGGAAAAACTTCCAGTGTCCTCATGCAGGTTGGCACCATGACTTTGTAAAAAGCCGGAGGGGCGGTGTAGCATTTCTGCTTTACCACACTACAAATCTTTCCCGGTGTTCAAGGGAAGAAAAAAAATAGCAAGTCTTTTGTTTGCATCTAAATGAGGGCCTTTTCCATTGCCTCACGTACCCCCTTTCTCCACAGATTGTAAAGGCACCAACACAGTGAATCACCTAATACTCCTGTGTGCAAGCAACTCATAGGGTTTCCCCAAATTTTGAAACCACAGAGATAGTTGTTTTCCTGGCCGACACAGGCTGGCAAGAGATTCGCCGTACCTTCTGCAGCAGCAAACTGTAGAACCGAGGCACAGAGGAGGAAACAGTCCATGCATGAGGCACAAGGCTGGTGCGCCAGGCCAGCGCTCTCTCCACCGAATAGCATCCACAGCACCAAGAAAGAAATACTGCACTTCCATCTGTCTGTCACCAGGAGTTTAGAGGAATCAAGCTTTCTCTTTTAGTATTTTGAAGCTTGAAAGATTTAAAGCATCTTTAGAGTTGAAAGAAGGCTTGGTTGTTAAGAATACATACTGCTTTTTCAGAGAACCTGAGTTCAGTTTGGGTTCCCAGTGTCCCCATCAGATTGGATGACTCACAACTACCCTGAATTCCAGCTTCAGGGGCTCGTTCTGACCTACACAGGCACTTGTACTCAAGTACACACAAACACACACACACACACACACACACACACACACACATCTAATCAAATATTATTTTTGAAATGTTTTCTTCTTGATGTTTAATTTCTGTTAAATATGCAGATTTTTTTGAGACATGGTCTCATGGAGCCCAGACTAGCCTGAGCTCACTGTGTAGCTAAAGATGCTCTCTTGACCTCTTGGTCCTCCTGCCTCATCCCTAAAGTGCCAAGACGGCTAATATGCAGGACTCAGGATTAAACCCAGGTATCTATTCATGGGAGGCAAGCACCCACCCAAGAAAGGCCTTATCATACAACAAAAGTATATGCTCTACTATGTTCATAGCAGCATTGTTTGTAATAGCCAGAACCTGGAAACAACCTAGATGCCCTTCAATGGAAGAATGGATGAAGAAAGTATGGAATATATACATATTAGAGTACTACTCAGCAGTAAAAA
>NW_026067901.1:4830650-4864659 GCF_014885135.2 Alexandromys fortis
GGCTGACAGAGAAGCCAAGGACAATGGCACTGGGTTTTGATTCTACTGCATGGACGGGCTTTGTGGGAGCCTAGTCTGTTTGGATGCTCACCTTCCTGGACCTGGGGGGAGCAGGGAGGACCTTGGACTTCCCATAGGGTAGGGAACCCTGACTGCTCCTTGGACTGGAGAGAGAGAGGGGAAGGGGGAATGGAGGGAAGTGGGAGGAGGGGAGGAGGTGGAAATTTTCAATAATAAATAAATATTTAAAAAATAAAAATAAATAAAAAAAAGAAAAGAAAAGAAATGCCCTCGGAGTCCGCAGCTGCGCGGAGCCAGGCCTCATTGCAGGATCCTCATGGAGCTGGATCCACCTATTCTGTCACCCTTGTCGCCTTTTGTCATCTTATTGCTTTGAAGGAAACTTGCTGGAAGACCCACACGCAAGTCAGTCGGCATGTCCCCATCCTCAAAGTGCTCACACCCAGCCCCGCTACCATCCCTCAGCCAACAACAGAATACAACAACAGAATACACGGCTGGTGTGTTTTCCAGGCTGCCTCTTTGCTCCAAGACCCTTTCGGTCTTCTCTGGTTTCCCCTCTGCAAAGAAAGAGGAGGCCGAGCTGCCCATGCCAAGATGTCTATCCCACTCAGCTGCTCCCTGCACCTGCCACCAAACCCCACTCACTGAAGAGAAGAAACAGAGACTGCCCATCCCTGTGCGTGGCATGCAGCTCACAGCCTTCACTGTAGCTGCTACAGGCCTGCAGGCTCGGACATAGCCCTGTTCCCAGGTTTTATTAAAAAAAAAAAAAATTAAAACACACACAGAGAAAGAAAGAATGCTAGAATGCAGAAGGACACCACCACTCACCAAGGTCACCCAGCAACTTAAGGACAAACTTAAGTCTAACCCTAAGAGTGCAACCCCCAAAATGTCCAATGTTCAATTACATATTTCAGATGGCTCTTGGGTGGTCCCGCCAGGCCCTGTGTCCTTCAGTCTTCGCTTTTACTGAAAGCTGGGTAGTCAAAGGAGCATTGTGAAGGACAGATGCTCAGGGCTTAAGGAGCTTTTGCTTCCAATGAAACCAAGGAGCGACACAGTCACCTTATCTAACAGTTGCCTAAAGTTCCTCTCAAAGACGAACTTGATTTCAGGGCTCTGCCTAGCGTATGAAGACAGGCGTCTCCCTGAACATCTACTATGGGAAGCATCTGAGTCAGATTATAGCCGAGCATGTGCCGGGCTATTTTTGGAAGAGGCTGTATATAGGACATAGCTTTCTGGTTATGTCACAGCCTCGCAGGTGGGCCCTCTCTTCACATTCGGGATAAAAATAGATGCATACCTTAGTGATACAGAGACAAATACATGCAGCTTCTGCCCTTGAAGTGCTCCAAGACTAGTTACAGGGTCACGAAAAGTAGAAATAAGGTATATGAATAAAAAGAATCAAAATTGGGGCTGAGGAGTTGCAGAGAGCAGAGACTTAAGGTGCCTCACTTACAGTGGACTTAACTGTACGAGAATCTAACCAAAGGCTGGGCAGCAAAGTCAATCATGCACCAAAACAGGCATGGTCTCGGGGCCAGGGAGCCTCCATCCTTGGGAAGAAACCACAGGTGGTCTGATGCGGGCGTCAATGCAGAGTTGTGCTGAGCCGAGTGCTCTGAGCCACACAAGTACTGCTTGTGGAAGACTTGACTTGAACATAACCTGGGTTGAGTGCATGCAGAATAAGGTACCATGCCATTAGGCAACTTGCCCTCTCTCCATAGCTATTAGTGGTAACAAGAAAGGCCCAGAATTGTGAAGGGGAAAAAAAAGACAATGTCAACTCATATTTGCTTCATTTAAAACAAACCAGAAATTTTTTTGGTTCGTGGAAATGTTAGTTTTCAGTTATGTAAAATGTATTTTTAAAACTTTAATCCCTTTTCTAAAGGTTTATAACCAAGACTTGCCATCAATGGCTTGAGAAGTCGTCCTGTGCTCTATGGCCCCCTTTAAATGGACTCTGACAGTCATGGCAGCATCTGTGTCACTTTGAAGATAATCCACACCCCTTTTCTATGAATGAGACCAAGTTCATGTCATATATGCAGAAATGCCTAACCTGTTGCTTGGAAGCCCCCAGTAAACTTTGCGGCTCCGGAATTCTGATCATTTCCCAACTTTCAGTAAGAATGATTTTGACCTTTCTCTCTGATGGAAGCAATGCAAGGATAGCCTCTTGCCTAATGGTGTGCCCCCCAAAAAAATCATCTCTGGGGATGTAAAGTCAGTGGTGAAATCCTGCCTGCATCGCCAGTGATTCAGTGAGATTCTAAACATGTGTCCCCTGCAGCTGATTAGGAAGTCCCTTTAATGTGTGCTCTAAGCTTCCGGACCCTCTGCCCCTCAGCTGTTCTGAATCTGATGCCATCAACCTTGATCTTTCTAGGGTTCAGTCTCTGTGAGTTTTGCTCTCCCCACTCAACAATCACCCCTGAGCTCCAGGCCAGTGAACCCCAGCACTGGAATTTCAGGAGGCAGCTAGCTGACTTTGCATGTCCCATCGCTTCTGCAAACAAAACTGAGTTAAGATCCAGATGACCCTCATGCCCCGCCCTTAGCCAGTCACTGCAGATGGGGCAGGAGGTCAAGTGTCACCTCCATGCACCTGAGAGTGGAGAGGCAAGGAAAGTCAGAAAGAGAAACAACACAAGAGGAAACACAGGTGCCCACAGACCAAAACAACATCCTTAGTGTACTCTGGACTTACTTTTTAAAAAAAAAATGAGAAACAAATTATCTATTTTTGGATATAACTGAAGATTCCAATACTGGTTTGGACTCTTTTTGGTCTGTCATTGGGTTGGTTTCTGGCTCAGCTAGACTCAGGAGCTGAAATAATGACTAATTCTGCCCTCCTACTCTCTCTCTCCCCCTTCTTTTCTTCAGTCTTGGCTTTATTCTTAAGCAGGCTTTCTCCACAAGAAAGCCTGGAAGAATCTCTAGAAATCTTGATGTATACGGCTGAGCTGCTTAATTTACGCCAGCCTCACCCAAGCTAGAGTCATCCGAGAGGAGGGAAACTTGACTGAGAAAATTCCTCCGCAAGATCAGACTGCAGGCAGGCTGAGGAAGTCATGGGGAGCCAGTCAGTAAGCAGCATTCCTCTGCGGCCTCTGCATCAGCTCCTGCCTCCTGCCTTGCTTAAGTTTCTGTGCTGACTTTCTCTAATGATGAGCTGTGATGTGGAAGAGAAAGCCAAATAAGCCCTTCCCTCTCCAACTTGCTTTGGGCCTGGTGTTTTGTCACAGCCATGGTGACCCTACCTGGGACAGCAATCCTAACTATTGAAGAGACAGCACACTTCTCTTCCCCCCCACATCAGCCTCCATAAAAGGCCTCAGAATAGCCCAGCTGGAGCTCCATGTCCACCCAGCACTGATCACCCTAACTAGAACATGAGGCTACCCGGAGCCCACACCTGAGGACAAGAAGGAGGGGAGTTCAAATCACCAGTCCCACAAAGCATGAGAGACAGTTCATTGAGGCAAATGTTAGATATGAACCAAAACCCAAGAAGAACATCAAGAGGACAAATACCTTAGCCCTGGGCCTCAGTCTCTGCTCTGACGCTTAAAGGTAACACGCCATAGTGGTGACACCATCATTTCGGCCACTGATGCTTGCCTTTCCCACTCTTTCCTGGCTCACCACATTCCTGGAAAACTCTCACGGTTACTCTTGCTTTAATCCAATCTGAAAACTCCGATTTTCATTTTCCTCTAAGGGATAGTCTCTATTCCAGTGTATATAATGGAAAGAGAAAATTAAAAACAGCGGTATGGTTAGTTTTAGCTGTCAATTCAATACAACCTAGAGAAACTGGGAAGAAAGTCTTAATAATGGCATGTCTGCAAGGATTTTCTTGATTGTTAATTGATGTGGGAAGTCCCAGCCTACCATGGGTGGCATCATTCCCCAGGTCTGGGATCCTAGACTATAAGAGAAAGCAGGCTGAGTATAAGCAGTAAGTGGACAGGCAGCGTAAACACATTCATCTCTCAGTGCTCTTAGCATGGATATGATGTGACTGGCTGCTGGAATTCTTGCCTGGACTTCCCTAAAATAATGGGCAGTAGCCTGAAATTGTAAGTCCAATACACTTTTCCTTCCCTCAGCTGCTTTCTGTCACAGCAACAGAAATGAAAGAACACATGGTAACTCCGAGGAAAATAACATCATCTTAGAGTGGGGAGAAATGAAGCCCAGCGTTGGGGTGTGGCAGAGTGAGAATGTCCCCCCACAGGCTCAGCTATGAGCATTTGTTCACCACTTCGTGGTGTTAGTTGGGGAGGGTTTTCTTGGGAGGGGGGGTGGAGATTGACCTTGATGGAGGAAGTACATCACTTGGGGTGGGCTTGGTAGTTTAAAGCCTTGAGCCACTTCGAGTTCACTCTCTGCTTCATGCTTGTTCTCAAAGATATGAGCTTTCCGTTCCTGCTGCCATGCTTGCCGCTTGCTGCTGGGCCTCCCCACCGTGATGGACTCTCATCCCTCGGAACCACATGTCAAGCAAGCTCTTCCTTCTGTAAGTTGCTTTTGTTCATGGTGTTTTACCACAGCAGCAGAAAAATAACTCATATGGAGAGTGCAGATCTTTTTACAGGATAGAAGGCTGTGCAAGGAAGAAGCGGACAGGAGAGTCAGCCATTGCACAATCCTCAGGGCACGGTCCCGGCTGTGGTCATTACAGCTCAGGAGAGGAAAGAGGGGGAGAGTCCAATGCGCCCTTTCACGGTACTTGGTGCCAGACCTATGCTAAATTACCTTACATCTGTGAACAGGCTCAGTTCTCACATTAGCCCTACCTGCAACTCGCGTGCTGTCTGCAGGTCAGAGAAACAGTCATCCACATGATCTGGACCCGAAGTCCAGCAGCAGAGCCTAAGAATCGATGTAACATCTTCTGCCTTAACACGAATCCTCGCCACTGCGTTAGGCAGGATCCAGTGATATCTGTAAAACATCAAGCCGTAGATGAGCAGGCTAGCAAGAGGCAGAGAAGAGGCATTGCAGTGTGTATATGGATGGAAAGAATGAAAACAGGGTGCGAAGAGGGGGTAGAATCTGGTGGAGGAACCCTAGTCGAGGGAAGCAAGGCTGCGGAGGGGCTGGCTCATAAGCGACAATGAGACAATGAAGCAGAGACAAGAGCAACATGACCCTGCTCTGCAGAGTCCAGAAGCGAGGTCAGGGGATGGAGGAGGAAGACGGAGTGAAGCAAGTATCTAAGAAGTGCAGAGTCCTAAGGGGAGGTGCTATATAGTTTGAATGTGAACCCCAAATTCATATATTGACACTTAATGGCCAGCACCCCCAGATACCTGCAAATGTCTGAAAAATATGACTGAAGAGCCAAAGGGATATTTATGTACTTCTATCCTGCTTCTCCTCCAGAGAGGTGGGAATGGTTCCCTACAAGGAATTTCTGAAGGAAGGCCAAATACGAGTTTAGCCCCTGGTTTATCCCAGGGCTCCCACCTTTACCTGATGTTATTAATGACTTTAAGTGAGCCCTTCCCAATCTAGTGTTTGCTGGAATCTGTGTCTGGAGATTCTGTCAATAGAGCTACATGGAGCCCAGAATGGGGTACAGAATCCATCGTTTTCTGTACACATCCCTGGCCGCAGCCATCTTTTGGTGTGATGGTTTTGAGAGGCACTGATCCTTGAAGAGAAAGATGTTCTGCTCCAATATTCTTCATTTCTTCCTTACCCAGACTTCTGCTAACTTCTAGGTCTCCCAGCTTCTGCCCACCACATGCTCTGTCCTAATATCCTCGCCGTTCTTCAGAGTGGGATCACTAGACTTCCCCCATCAGGACTGGGTCTTCCTCCCATTCTCTCCTGCATCCCACCTTGCTTGTGGGCAGAATACTCATCCTATTCTCCCACGAGGTTCCAAAGGTGCTGAAAATGAGAACGACACCTTCAAATAACCCAGGGTCATAAAGTGTTTATCACTTGCTTAAGACAACTCATATCTTTAGAAATATTACCCCACTTCCCTTTCTTTTTTTCATATCCCTTCAACGATGTGTTTTGCATCTCATCTGTTTGCTAAAATACATAAAATAAGTGAATAACTGAAATAAAAACATTTTGGGGTCTTATTTATGACGCTTGATGATTTCAATGAAATAAACTTAGAAAAAATGCCTTGGTGGCATTTAGCACTTCCCATATGAAATGAAATGTTTGATTTTTCTCTAAGTTGCTCATAAATTACGTGGCTAAAGTTTGACTGTTGAACTGTGGGTCATTCCGGGACTACACAGGCATTAAGCTGAGCTGAGGACATACCTTAAAGTTCTCAGATCACTAAAAAGTGGGCAAACTAACCGGGTAGTTTCTGCTTTTCTTTTAACACAGAAAGAAACAGAATTTCAACTATCTTCTGGTACAATTTCTCCAAACTGCTTCAAACCTCTACTCAATTCATAATTACCATAGAGATTGATGTTTTATAATAAAATTTCTAGTTCATATTGTTTACTTATACAATATGCAAATCTAAATGCTACATTATAAGGGTAATACCTGTATTTAATATAATTGCTATTTATATAACCTCTATCATTGGAACATTTTCATGACTAATTTTGTAGCAGGTTCACCCCATATTCCAATTATTACTAACAGTCCCAAGCACTAGACAAAAAGTGACTTTGATTGCCAGGGGTCACCATTTTGAGTCAGTCTCGAGTTCCATCTTGATATAGAGTCCTGGCTTGGTACTGTGTTCCCCTCTGAAATGTCTGCTTGATGAGGCAGTGATCCCACGCCCAGGTGTTAGACTCACAAACAGCCCTTACACAACTGGATACAATTTCAACAAAAATCAGGAAGTCTACATAAGGGGAGGTCTTGTCCAGGGGACACTTCTGAGACTCTGTCTATGATATAGCATTGCAATATCAATGCAAAAGAGCCACATTATGATGGTGACAACATGCTGGCAAGCTTAAGAACATAAACTCTCATTTAAAAAAAAATACTATCAATTTTCCAAATGCTTCTTGATATCCAGATATTTGGTAATATAGAACAAGACATCTGGGAAACAACTAAATGTTTTTTGTTGTTGTTGTTGTCACCAAGATGTTTTGCTTTTTATAAGTCTGTATAGTCCAAGGCACAATCAGCTCTTCCCTTGCCTGGGGTAATAGGGGTCATGGAATCTGAGACATGAGTTGTCTCCTGCGCTGTTGGCTCTGGCCTGGTATGAATGCATAGCCTGTAGATTTCTTCTGAATGCCCTGCATTCCGATCTCACAAGTGGGGACTTTAAATAGCAGCTTATCTTCATGTCAGAATGCCTTAATGCTTTTACACCAAAAATAAAAAAAGAGTATATAAGGAAAATCAGAAACCAAGCTGTTCCGGCCCATCACGCGGCTGTGTAGGTGGTAAATGGGACGCCCAGTGACCTCTTAGAACCGCCATTATCCAGCTCTTCAAGACAGCTGGTACATTTAAAAGATGAGCTCTTCTGAGTTGGTTAAACAAAGATTCACTGGGAAGAGCTCTAATGCTTTTCTGTTACGTAACGTCAGATATGAAAAGCTTCATGCCTGTGCCCTGTGGTGTGATGTAAAAATAGCATCTCTGACTGCAACTTGATGGGGCAAGGGTACCAAAGATGAAAGTGGATAACAAGGAGCAATAACGCGTGACTGTGCAGCTTTAAGGACGATGGGGAGAAGGAAGTCCTGGGGACTCCTTCCAGCTAGCAATCAGGCTCCTTTCATTCGTTTTAATTATAAATAAAGAGAGAGAAGAAAAGAGGGGAGAGGCTGGCGAATGTCTTACCTCGATTAATTCCAGCAGAGTGCAGGAATGTGTGTGTCAGACTCAACCGTCGTTAAACCCGGTGTGTAATTATAGCACCACGTCTTGCAGGATCTTGAAGCAATCATTTCCATTTTTCATTCCTGTGTGGTGACTAAAAATTACCATTTCAAATTTCAGTGAGGAATCCGCATCAGTCTTGGATATGGAAGAGGTCCTCCAAACCCGAAGGCACAAACAGAGAGGCATTCGGGTGACAATGTCTGTGGTCCGTGGCTCGGGACGCCGCTTGCCTGCTTGCTTAAAAGGATGCAAAGGTGACCATTAGCAAGCACCGGAAACTTTTTCCAATTCAACAGGCACTTTGTGTCCAACAACGCTCAGGGCTGGGAATGCTGCAACACAGGGAAACACAGCTCAAATCCCCCCTTCCAGGTAGTCTTGTCTGCAGAGTTTGCTGTTGGCCTCTGACCAGAGAAGTACCTGCCACATAGTAGACCTCGCTAAATGCTTTGAATGAATGACTAAGTTCTATCTTTCTTAACAACACTTCTCCTTATAAGGGAGAGAACTAGTGATGTTTATTTTAAGTGGTTATATGGTCCAACTGTCTTCTGACTGTTTGTGCTTATAGCCACAGATTGGTGCTGTGCCCTGACTTGGCCAGCAATGTTTCTTATTGCAGTGGGCAGAGGTTAATAGAGAGAGCCGTTATAGTTCAAACTCCTGACAATAAATGTCTGTGGGTGCGGAGCAATAGGTGGACCATCTAAAAGAGTCCCCACCAACCCCCCAACTTCCAGCTCAAGGCTCAGAGAACATCTCAGAAAAGAGGGAAGAAAAGAAGCCAGAAGATAGGGTAGACTATTGTGAAATGCTCTCCTCCGGACATGGCAGGCTCTTGCACCCTGCGGTGCTGTGGTTCCTTGCACAAGACCTATACAAGATCAAGCTGGATAAAAGTTCTAGCATGGAACCGCATGGTGATGGTGCTTGTTTTCAATCCCAGCACTCTGGAAGCCAAGGCAGGTGGTTCTCTGAGTTTGAGGCCAATCTAGTCTAGAGAGCACGTTCCAGAACAGCCAGGGCCATTGCACAGAGAAAGCTTGTCTGGGGGGGAGAATCCTGGCGTGAGACTGAGAGGGGCTCCTGGAGGCCTCAGCCTAGCTGAGTGACTGTTGGCAGGAGATGGCTGCTGTGGGAAGGAGAGTCACTTTTCTTTGAGGGTGTGGTTGTCATAAGGTTTCCAATGCCCCAGTGGATGACCCCACTACATTGTGCATATAGACATTAGTAACCAGATTCAGTGGGTTAGAAAGATATATATTCAATGAATTAATTTTTAAAGGCCATGAGGTTTGGAGGGAAATGTCATGGGCAGTCCTGCAGAGTTGGAATGGGAAGCTATGGGTAGAGGTGATCAAGATACATTGGATACATGTAAGAAATTTCTAAAAACTAAAAAAGAGATGGTGAGACATCAAGGAAGCTATAAGAATAATCCAGGCATTTCCAAGGCCATGAAGAGCAGAATACTAGAGGGAAAGGAGCCACAGACAACCCTAGTTAAAATACAAGTCAGAGATGCTCACCCGTCATAGGGGCCATACCCGAACGGCACCTTAGTTTGGGAAATGGCAAGGAACCACCGAGATTTCACCCAACGGTGTGAGCAACCATTGTTTTTGACTGCTTGAATCTCCAAGCTTCTGGCTTCCGACGAAGGCCACAGCTGAAGTACTAATTACACTAAAAGACGCTGTCCTGTCGATGCCAGAGAGCCACAAGGGAACCCTTGTTCTCAGAAGACTCCAGTCCAAATTTCCCAGGGCCGAGGCAATCAGACTTTGGGTGGCCATCAACACAAGCCAGAGCCCCAGCCTCTCCAAGAGCTTATCTTCTGCCACAGACAGTCGTCCTCTCGGTGACAGGCGGGTCTGATATGAAACCCCATCCATTATGTTCTTTCCACGTGTGCCATTCTTAGACTTGTAGCTGTGTTTGTTAGAAGAGAATTGAAGCTGTGGTATTAGGGAATTTATATAACACAAGTAGACTTTTAAAATGTTACCGGAATCACCTGAAATGTGCGCATGTCCCTGACAACACTCTGATTCATTCCTCCTGGGTTTAACACAGTAGGAGGTGCTAAAATACCAACAAAATGTGCTTGTTTTCCCCCCTCTGTGATGAGGAAAAAAGCTTCTCCTGAGATCTGTTTAACCTCTTGCTGTGTGCAACTGCTGGTGGATTCCATTAAAGGGGCCCATTTGATGCTAGCAGAATTCCAAACAGCTCTGGAGAAAGAACTGTTTCAGGGACTCAGATCCATCAGAAGGGAAGGTAGACAAGAGAAACGCTGTGAGACAGTCACTTTCCTCCTCCCAGGATGCATTTCAGAAGCAGCAGTCTGGATGCTACTTCTGAATGCTTAGTATACCATTGTCCAAAGCCACATTGTCTGTTGCATAAGTTATGTTATCGGTGTCCAACATCATGCGGTCTGCCGGATGCTTAGCGTGCCAGTGTCCAATGCCGAGTTGCCTGTTGGATACTCAGATGCACATTGCCAAGGCCATGCTGTCTGTTGACTGTTTAGGGTGCCTAGTGCCCAGTTCTGTGTTGGCTGTAGAACCAAAGATATGTGTTCTTCCACTGAGCGTAAGCAAGAAGTCCCCCTTTGCTCCTCAGTAGCCCACCAACTTTGCCTGATTCTGCAGCCACTGTTTGGACAGCTCTCTGCCTCAGCAGCACACACCCCTGGCACAACACTAGGTCAGACACCTATGCAAGGCTTGCATTCTCCAGGGTGGGGTCAACAAAAATAAATGAACTGTACTACTTGAAGAAATTTTTGTTTGTTGATTGTTGGGTTTTTGTTGTTGTTGTTGTTTTGCTTTTCTTGAAGTTTGAGGAGCTTAGAGCCACTAGAAAAATGGATTGCATAGCATCTGGAACAGTGGAGGATGGTTTGACGATCTCTTACAGCTGTTCTTATTTTTCCTACTAGATAGACTATGCCATCGGCCACCAACAGCCATGGTGGATGTTCCAACAGTCATGGCGGATCCTGGCCCAGCCATGTCGCTCAAAAAATAAAAAATTGGAAAAACTTAAGCTTATACAAAATTGTACACACCTCTTTTCATAGTTACCAAAACAGAAAATTTAGATATTGTTCAGTGGGCGAGATAGATGTCCCGTATCTCGAATACTACTTAGTAATGAAGAAAAGGAGGGGACAAATCACTGACATCCTGTGGCTGTATCTCAAAAGTATCATGTTGGACGAAAGGAGACAGGATGAGAACGCAGCATCCTGTGTGATTCCATTTCTATGACATTCTACAGGAGAGATGAATGACCCCAGAACCATGGAATGGCCACATATCCTGACTATGATGGTGACCACACAAACCTATGCAAGCTAAAATCCCTAGGATGTCGTCATGGTTTCCTTCTCGAGGAACAGCCTCACCTGGGGTGATGGCTGCTCTGACTTCCACGGATTCCCACTGTCTCCTTTCCCAGCATCTTTCCTTGTTTAGCTTTTTATGCCAGATGTCAATGATACTGTTTACTAATAGAAATGGTGGGCTGGGTGGAAAGTAGCTAACATTTGAAGAGATGACAGCAGAACTTTTCCGGGATTCTTCCTCAGTTCTACACACAGCAGCCCAGAGAAGGAGTGTGAGTGGTGGAGTCAGCCTGTGAGCCTTCTGCCTACTCCTGGAGCCACGCTCTGGGCCAGCACTGTCTACTCCAAGCAGAGAGGGACCCAGCGATTCACACCCTGGCCTGTGTGACCCTTGACATCATTAAGCAGATAGGACACCTTCATGCCCTGTGAACACTGCCTTCTGAGGAGCCAATCACAGAAGCAACGCAATAACAGAGATTTCCTCTCTGGTTGAGACCACTTTTATTGGAGTATATCACACTCCTCTTTCTCGACCTGCCCTCTCTCATTTCCTCCCTCCACCTTGTCAATAATCCATCTTGTTTTCCTCAGGTGGCATCTCTCTGAAGCTAGGGAAGAGCAATGCTCAGGGCCCACGTTTCTGAATAACAATACAAATGTCATCTTAACTCTGGCTGGTTAAGTTACTCGGACAAAGGCTTCATTCCCTCTGTTCAAGAGTTAGGTCCCTTTTCTAAACGTCATGACCATATGTCATAGCTTTGTTCTTTTTTTTTTTTTTTAACAGCAACATTGAACATCCTATTCATTATTACACAGACGCACAAATGCCACATTCCTTACTCTCTTACACAATTTAGGACAGGAAGCCATTGTCCAGACAGAAAATCCAGTGAGTAAACAGAATTGCACCTCTATAAAATATTGCCTGGGCACTTTTTACTGTCTCTCTTTACTGAAATTACATTTTCATACATGCATGAGTACACACATGAGAATTCTTATTCTGTCTAAACATCTATCCTATGCAGAAGTATGGAAATGCTAAGCAGGCGTTGGGGGGGCTGCTGCAGCCACATAGTGTTCTTTTCATTAAAACAGAAATTTTTTTTAGCAGTAGGAGCATAGCAGAACCCGAAGGAGGTCCAGCCCTGGCATAGGAGTGCACACAGCTCTACTGTTTAACACCGAAATGCTATTTATTAGATAAACATTACATTGAAATAGCCCAGGAACATACAAGGCCATTGCAAAAACGAACTTTTTTTTTCTCCACCACTTATTTCTTTTTATGTTATCTCCTTAAAGAAGGACTTTCATACACCAGGGCAACCTTGGGGAAAATGAGACCACAAAAAAAGCATTCACGGTGGTGAGTTTTCTAGACCCCCATTCTATTCTTTGGGATATTTCCTCTTGAACACGAGCTTGCTTTCCCACAGCTATGCCTGGCCTCCTGGCTTGCAGTGACGTGATGTCTGTGTTGGTGACTTCCCAAACTGCCACTGGGAAAACTAGTACCACAAGTTTAAAATAAAGAGCCAAATTCCAGCCTCCAGTCCTTTCTCTGTATTCAGGACTTTCTGAGTAGCCATTGTTTTCCACTGCTTGGGGAGAAAGACAAAATAAAGTTAGAAATCAAACCTATGTGCTAGATTGGTAGACTGGCACCCAGTCCCTCCTCCTTGTCAGCAATGGGTATTGGGCGACTTCTGTTTGGAAAACAGTGATAGATACTGCAGATAAATAGAAGCGATGCTTCCTTCCAAGGGCTCCCAGTGTGGTCGGGAAAACACAGCAGTACACGTCCAAATATGTACCAAAAGAAAACAGCAAATAAAAGGAAACAAGAGAAATCGCTTCCAGAAGAGGCTGAAGGCAATACACCAAGGGCTCTTTAAGGAAGAAAAATTATTTGGGCTAAGTCTCAATGACTGGTTGGAGGTGCACACGGTTAGGTTGGACAAATAAAGAAAAGAACACACGCAAATGGAATGAGAAACTCCTGTGTACAGCTTCATGGCTACACTTAACTCAATGTGCTGTATGTATGTATGTATTTATGTGTGTATATATGTATATATGTGTGTGTGTGTATATATATGATATATGTGCATATATGTGTGTGTATGTGTATATGTGTGTAAATATATATGATATATGTGCATATATATGTGCAACATATATATGATGCACAACCAGATTTAGATGATTTTTAACCAGGGAGAAATGATAAATATTGGAAGAGGTGGGTATGTTTGACTTGACGTAAATGTTACCCAATATACATGAGACAAATCCTAGCATGGCCCATTATCATATTACCATATACAGTTCCTAGATACAAGTTAGAAATGGTAATTTTAATTTAACTTTCCAGCAAAAAAAAAAAACTAGAAAATGAGGTGCACGTCTAGAAAGTGGTGTGTGGCCATGTCCAGTTTGAGCAACATGGGGGGCAGTGACATCCGCTGTGCTCGTGGACTAGGCTGGGCTTTGTCCTCTCATTGGCTGCCCGGCACCAGCTCTCACCAATCCAAGTCCGTGGCTTGAAGGGGACGGTTGAGATCACCATCCCTGAGATTCAAAAGCAGAAAGAAATTGTAATTCTTATCTAAGAGACCAGAAGGAAGACAACAACAGTGTCAAGAAAATTGGGCCACGATCAGTGTAAAGCTGCATGAGGGTTGACGGGCCTGGTCAAGTATGGAAGGTCGGTTGGCGAGAGTGAGAAAGTCAAGTGTTGAAACTAGCTTAAGTACTAAATTTGAATTGATCTGCTTAGAAATTATGCTATTTCAAATTTGCCATAGTCTTGCCAGTAGAAAAGTATTTAGTGATAGCATACTCATTAGGAGATTTGCATATTCAAATGTCTGGTTTGGGCGGGGATGTGTGTCTGCTCTTGAGTCATGCTTTTATCATTGCAGATGGGGGTGTTCTTAGACTAGCCCATGGTCCACTTTAGTTCATAGCTACTGAAACCAGAGCTGCCTCCTCCTCCTCCTCCTCCTCCTCCTCCTCCTCCTCCTCCCCTTCCTCCTCCTCCTCCTCCTCGTCCTCCTCCTCCTTTTTCTCCTTCTCCTTCTCCTTCTCCTCCTTCTCCTTCTTCTTTCTCACTTCTTAACTTACTTTTCAGGCCTCCACTTTTCAAACTGAGATGTTGTAACAGTACTTACGCCTATAATTTTCTAATATAGCCAAGCAAGGCAGAAAACAGAAGATAGAAAAGCCAGGTTGCTATAGACAACACAGCTCATCACCGTTTCTTTCGAAAGGCCAGGACTAATGGAAGAGGTAAAATCTATTTGTTTCTAAGGCAAAGCTGTCTTCGCTTCCACTTTAAGAGACGATTAATGGGAGCGATTTTCTCATGCTTTTCTTGGGACTAAATAGCATTATATCTTCTGGCATCACATGTCCCGCCTCAAATGTAATTACAAGCTTTGAGGGGCTGAATATAAAGAACTCATTTAGAACGGCCGTTCAGGTTATTTACTGTGGAACATACATACAGTTACTCAGAACTAGAAAATCATTCAGTCACTAATGGGCCTTTTTTTTTTTTTTTAGGAAAAAAATGAATAAACCTCTTGAAACAGAGTGGTTTTACTTTCATCAGTACCTCCATGTTAAATTTTGCCGTTAGACCCCAGTCGGAAACTTGGATTTGAGTGTGAGCCATAACAGTGGAGAGGCTCATGGGCTGTGCGTTCATTCATTCACACCGACCTGCTTCTCTGGTGCCCACCGAACTGCCGTGGATGCTGACAGCCAGAAAGAGGAAGAACCTTGTTTCCTGCCAAGAAAGAATGACAGCTATCAATCTGAAGCTGCTCTCACAGAGAAGAGCCAGGGGCTTGTTCCACGGGTTCAAAGCAGCCATGATCCCAGGAGGCTTGTCACACGCTGGTGTCTCCTGTGAGCTCTCACCTTGGCATGTGTCCTACTTCGTGCCTCCGTTCGTCAATGCTCTGTCCCATGCTTTTCCTTCCGTTTCCTTTAAACAACAACAAAATTGAGTTGCAGATTTTTCTATTCCCTAACACATTTTAGGGACTGGAAGAGCTAGCGACAGTGACATAGACAAATGTCACAGTGACCAGTCTAGTAGAGCTGTCTGGGACTCTGCCAGGCAGCAAGAAAAAGGACCTGAAACACCACTGGGATTTTTATGAAATTGTGTTAATTTTTATAAAATCTTTCTCAAAACATTAGCAAGCTATTTTGTTCTTTTTTTCCATCCACTCCACTTCCACTCCTCAGAATTAAACAGATTCTCACAGCCTTTATTTCCTCCATAGCCCTTAGAGCACTGATCACTCTTATCAGGATCCTGTATATCTTCAAATACATTATTTCTATTAGAAACGTGAGATCAGCTAGTCTGACTGATAAATGTGACAGGGTTTCATTGCATAACAAAAGACAGCTGACATTTCTATTATTCTAATAGCCATGTGTGGTTATGTGGCCCTCACCACATGTACAAAATATTTTCCAATAATGATATCCCTGAATGACAGTCACCAGGGTAACCCTAATGCAACGAGATGCACAAGAGATTTTATGCATCTGTACATCTTCCCAGTGGGGAAATCTATTTGCAATTCTGACTTCAAGCATAAAATATCTTTTCCTGCCAGACAAGGTCTAATATGCCAGCCCCCATGCCTTGACACTCAGAAAACTGCTTTCTTAAGGACAGCACCAGGACCAAGGGAGGACATTAAACTCCTCCTGCGGCAGTTCGTAGGAAAAGCAACGGTCAGGGTTCATCTGGTGTGTTAAAGAGCCCAGCTTCCTGTAAACAACCCTGCACTAACAGTCGGTAAATAAAGAAAGACTAAGAAAGATCTAAGGATAATCCATGATGGTCCTTGGCCGATAACAAAATCTCATAAGCCCGGCTCAATGACTGCAGAGAGACCGGAACCATTTCCTTTGTCAAAGCTTATTGAACAAAAAGAAGCCAGAAACTATTGTCAGAAACAAAACCAATGGAGAGAAAATAAACACCCAAGTTAATAGTGTCGGGTGCTACTGGGGAAACCAGATCAGACTCGTAGTTTTAAGTTTGCCTGTGAAGGGTGTGTATCAGCTGGCTTTCCATGGCTGTCATGAAAGTCTTTATAGTCAACTTGGAGAGAAGAAAAGGTTTTTCTGGTTCATGGCTTTAGAGAGTCCAGCCCACAGTCTCTTAGCCCCATTGTTTTGGGGTCTGTGTTGAGACAACCCACCATCAAGGGGTTCTTGAAGACAAAACCACTTAACCCATGGTCAGAAAGCAAAGCAGAAAAGAGGAAGAGGTCAGGGTTCCAGAAAGCCCTTAGAGAGCACTGTACCAATGACCTAAAGACCTCCCTGTGATGCCGTCCTGGAAACCAAGCCTTTGGGTTTGGTTCTCTTCGTCTCCAGGCTATAGCAGCACAGGAATGCTGATTTCAGCTAAACCCAGTGGCAATGGCTCAGTGAAAGGAGGGTGTTAGCATTGAACCTGTAAGCAAAGAATTCTCAAATAAAAGCAATGGAAATTTACGTTCTAGCCATACCGGAGGCTACGTGGCCAAGATCAATGTACTAGAAGACTTGATTCCTGGAAGCCTGTCTTCATGGCTTGGAGAGGCCCAACCTTCTTCTTTCTTTCTGTGTCTTCACATCCTTGTATGTATCCAAACTCCCTCTGCTGTGAAGGGTCACTATCAAGTTGGACGGGGGCCACATGAATAACCTCATTTTACCTAAATTGTCCCTTAGCGGAGCTTGTCTCCAAATTCGGGCACACGCTGGAGTACTGAAGAAAGGACACCTGGCTGTCCCATAGGAATTGGAGCAAGGGGACTAGGGCCTCAATACAAGCTCAGGCTCTTTTGTGACTCGAGTTTGTTCAGTGTATTTTATTCTCAGTAATATTTAATGATAAAGATACTGTACTAACTTAGTGTGTAGCTGTATGCATTTTTCAGCTTTTCATAAACTACTTCTGAAAAACTTACAAATAAAAAAAAATCACACACTGTAATTAACCAGACCTAAATTAACTTCTTTACGGTTAGAATCGTCATTTCAACATTGTTTTTAAATATTTGCCATTTGGTGATGATTAAATAATTCTTACCTCACTGGGTGGCATGTAGACACCTAGCCGGTGTTGCCCCCCCTGCTAATCATTCAAAAATGGCAGCTGCTTGTATCACCTTCATTGTCTTAGGAAGTGAGTACCACACCCCAGCCAGGAAGAATGCATCCCCTTAACTACCAAAAGGGGGGCACCTGGAGGCTTGTCCCTGAAGAGCCTCCTCCAAATACTTCCTCGATTCCCTGCACAGCAGGCTGGGCACCTGAACTAACAGGATGCACGCGTGAGGTTATCTACAGGAGCACCTGCCCCGCAGAGGTCAGTAGCTGTCCCCTCCTTGCCAGCGCTGCCTGGCTGCATCCCCTTCCTCATTTTGCTTTCTGGACAATGTGACTTTACTTATGCCTATGTCGTCCCTACACAGCGCAAGGTAAAAAAATAAGTAAGAGATGAAAAGGGGGTGGATTTTTTTTTGGCTTCTTTTTTTTTTTTCTCCCCCAGTTGCTAAAAATAAATAGCCTCAGAAAACCCTGGGAGAGCTTTTATCAAGTACAGTGAGCAAGTAGGCCTTGCCGTCTGCGCAGACCCTAGTGACAGCATCTAATGACAAATGAGTCACCGTCTGGACCCCAGGGAAAATTCTAAGCAGACCTGCAGCCTCCCAGGATTCAACCCACAGTTCCTTTTCCAGACCCATAGCCATCCCTCCTTCCTGGCCTTTATCCTGCTTGGAAGAAACAGTCTATGAATTGGAAACCGAGTGAGTCTCCACTCTCTATTCCCAAACCATGAGGAGTCAGAAGAGACAGTAATAATATGATTATTATTATATTATAATAAATATGATCGGGAGGAAGTAAGGGGATGGAACAGGTGAGGAGACAGGAAAGCTTGCGTTCCTAGCATCTGCTTAGCAATTCCGAACACGGCGAGCCAGCGCAGCGTTTTCCCATGCTGTGTCAGACAGACCCATTACCGCTCTCAGACAAGGGGCCTGAACGAGCAAAGAGCTCTTCACTGCGGGTCATCTGGCCTCTGGTAACGGGCCTGGATCCATGTGCTCAGACATGGCACTGTGTCTATCAGAACAGACACCGTGGCTTTGCTAAGGAATCAGTGACTATTTATGAAATGTTTTCTTTTCCTGACCACAGAATTCTGCCCCACAAAGACAGTCATGTTCCTGGAATCAGTGAATGTTATTGCACCTGGCGAAGGGAACTTGGCAGATACAGTGAAGGGATGGGAAGCTGATCTGGAGTTAGCTAGGTAAATCCAACCTAATCATGAGAATCATAAAAGTGAAGAATCATTCCTAATTAAAGCAGGCTAATAGGAGGTAACAGAAAAATGGACAGAGTAGTGATATTATTATTTTGGAAAAAGGCCACGGGCTTAAAACTGAGATCAGTAAGAAAAATGAATTCTCTTCTCTGAAAGCTTCCAAAACAGAATACAGCCTTCTCGGCACCGTGGCTTTACCTCTAAGGGACTCCTATATTATCATAAACAATAAATTTGGTGCTTTTATTAAATTTGATATAATTTCTTATGGTAGCAATATAAATCTAGTACAGATCACCATTAGATTTCAGTGTGATAAATACTGAGAAAAATTAAAGAAAAACATGTATTTTGCCTCATGGTTTCTGAGTCTCAGTTCATGGCCACTGTCTCCATTGTGTCTGGACCACTGGGTGAGTGGTTCATCACGGAGTAAACGTGCTGGATCAGAGCTGCTCATAAAACAGCCGTGAAGCAGAAAGACAGGAGGGAACAGGAAAAAAATACCAGCCCCAAGGCCATGATGCCGGGCTCTCTACTTCACCTCCCAAAGTCCTCACCCCTCACAAAACAGGTGCATCAGCAAAACACACATGAGCTACGTGGTTGAAGGGGGAAAAACTTTATATGAAATAAAAAGACATCCAAAGTTCTGGCCTACAAAAACAGTTTTTAACTTTTTGAAACACATCCTTCTTGCTTGCAAAATTCAAAAGCACCGTTAGGCATTGTATTGTGTTTTCTTTTTAATGCTGGAACTGAGACTTTGGCTCTGTCTTCCCCCCTTATATGGAACGCAGGGCAGCACTGCTTTCAGATTTTTTTTTTAATGAATACGCATGGTGATTAAAGTGTTGACAAAATTAGGACCTGAATTTGGAGAGCAAGTGGTTTCCAGTTTGGGGAGGAGCTTGAACTGGTGCAAGGCCATCTCCAAAGCAGAAGAGAACACGCTCAGTGAGCCATGAAAGGGCTTGATTTCTACTCACCAAGGGCAAGCAGGGGCCCAAGCAACCGTCCATGATCTTCAGCACGGAAAACCAGGCTCCTATTGTTCCAAGTAATTGGAGTTACAGGAGAAAAAGTCACTCCTGACTGACTTATTAATTGATGTGGGTAGCTATAAAATGTCCCCCGTTCCTGAGGCGGTGAAATCTTCAGAGCGTGAGAGTGGGGAGAGGGGCCCTCTCGTGTGCTTCAGCACATAAAACTGCCAAGTGTCAGTCAGTCCTGCCAAGCCACCTCATGCTATTCCTCAAAGGCCACCTGTATGTTTGTACAACACACTACTGCGCTGAGGGCATCTCCTACCCCTGGTGCCTTCTCAATGCGAACATCTAAAGGCGTAGTGTTCTTAAGACCATAAGTGCACACTTTTCCTCATCAAAAGTGACGTTGGCCTTCACATATTCTTTCCTGGATTGTAGGGCTATTTCCTATAACAATTGTATTTTTTCTATAGCAGATTATGTCAGTGGTAAATATCCCAATCTTATAAGATCGAAATTATATTAAAAATTTTAATTGATGGTCTTGTAATCACCTATAAACTTATAATTACAGATTCATGTATTTTTTTATTCTTGAAGTTATAATGAATTACATTTCCCCCTTCCCTTTCCTCCCTCCAAACCCTTCCAAATACCCCTCCCCACTCTCCTTCAAATTCATGGCCTCTTTCTCCACTAATTGTCATTGCATGCATGTATGTATATACATATACATATATTGCTAAATATGTGTGCATTTTTAAAGTTGTGTGATTATATAGTATGAACAAAGTGTTACATTCAGTTACAGACCCATAATACATTTCACGACACGTATTTTCCCATTTTTCTATCTTTATCCCCCCTCCACACCTATGCTAATCAAGGCCTACATTCCTGATGGCTCTGTCTTTCCCATTCCCACACAATGGCCTTTCCATTTAGTAGTTACAGCTGCATCGGTCCTGATGGCTGACTGGCAAGTTTCAGGATAGAAAGAACTAGAAGTCACGTATTACCACACTGAAAATATCCCTGTAATACTAGAACGTATCTATTCCTACAATATTAAGGAGTCTCCCTCTGGAAGGGAGATTTAATTACATGTATTATCTAAAAGAGAAATCCATTCAACTCTGTCTCTGGAAGACAGCCCTACAGCCTTTGCCTAAACATCATCAGTGACCAGGAGTTCTAAGCGGCTTCTTAGTAGTAGGACAACTCCTGGATGTAGCAAGTAAAACCCTTCTTGAAATCCAAGGCCAGCTTGCCTCTAATTCTACCCACTGATCCCACTGGTCTCTTGTCAGTAACACACAGCAACCGCCCTATACAGTCCTCTCTGTGCTGCTGCTCAGATACTCCAAGACATTTACAGTCTTGAAATGTGTAGACCTCCTCAAAGAATTTTTTGGTTTTGAGATCATAATGTCTGTGTGACTCATATGTTCTCTCTCAAAGATGTATTGAGATGTATTGTATGGACATCTTCTTGTCCCCGGAGAAAATTTACTGATTATTCGAAAGGCAGCATTTAGAGAATGTGTGTGTGTGTGTGTGTGTGTGTGTGTGTGTGTGTGTGTGTGTGTGTGTGTGTATCTGTCTGCCCATCTGCCTGCCTGTTTGTCCCGCTTTCTGTCTCTTTCTCTCCCTCACTTCCCCAACTTGGTTTCATTTTCTTGGATCTGAATCTCAAGATTCTGGGGCCACTGAGGGTGAATAAGTTAGAATTGGTTTCTTCCCTGTGGAGGAAGACCAGGAGAGACACAGTTATCACTGCTGGGCATCTCAGGTCTAGGATGGGTGAGAGAGCAAAGGGCAGGTTTGTCTGGTTTGCTGTTGTTTTATCTCCATGTTGTTATTCACTTATCTTTATACAGCTTTAATGACCTAATCTTGTCTCAACATTTTCTGGGAATTATGAGAGAGTTGTTCATAGACGGATTATAGATCCCTTTCGTGGTAAAGGAAAGGATCTGTCTCTTATTAGGATGAGACCTATAAGGTGGTCACTACAGATAGCTATGGTCTTTAGCACCAAACTTAATCAATTAGAAGTAGCTGCCTGGAGCACTAGGTAAGAAAAAAATCCGAGGCCTCATCCAGACTCACGAGGAAAGAATGCTTTGATTAGTGTTACTGCCATCAGTCACGATTATGACGCAGGGCAAGGCAAGTAGGTGAAGGGTGAAGAGATACTCTGCACATCAGGAGCTGGGCTGGACCCCTGAAGGATGTGAACTTTCTTTAGGCACGAGAAATTCTCGGTACTAAGGGAGAAACTATTTCAGGAAATCTACTGTTGATCTTGTAACTTCACACTGTAATTTCTCCAGGCAAATCACTTCCAACCTATCCATGTCATCCATCAGGGTAGTTTCCAGATCTTTGGGCATCCAGGCTGTGCTCCATAAGGTGCATTCTTGCTTATGTCTGCTCTCCCTAAAATGTTATACTCCCTGGAAAGCAGTGGAATAAAAGACGCCTTTAATCCCAGCACTTGGGAGGCAGAGGCAGGCGGATCTCTGTGAGTTCGAGACCAGCCTGGTCTACAAGAACTAGTTCCAGGACCGGCTCCAAAAACCACAGAGAAACCCTGTNAAAAAGATGCATAGTCAGCCAAGGCAGTGGGGTGCACGCCTTTAATCCCAGCACTTGGCAGGCAGAGTCAGGCAGAGCTCTGTGAGTTCCTGATCAGCCTGATCTACACAGTGAGTTCCAGGTTAGCCAAGACTATCTAGAGAAGAAACCCTGTCTCAAAACCCAGCCCCCCCCCCAAAAAAAACAGGAAGAAAATGCATTCCAAGTGTATTTATAATACTGGAAGCAAAGTAATAAAAAAAAAAAACAGTACAAATCTGTGTGTCCATGTTCATGTGCTTTTAGTGTGGAGTACCAAAAATAAAAGGCATCCAAGCTCCAGCAGATGGGGTCCATAGGGGCAAACACCCCAGTGCTTGCAAAAAGTGGATGCAGAAAAGCAAGCAAGTTCTTGTTTGAAAGAAGGTGGATAATTTAATAAATACTTCAGAAATAAAGTATGAATACTTCTGTGAATGTAATAAGAGGGGCTGCTCATTGGAGTTTCTGTCCTGCCCGGTACCCCACAGCCAGCAAGTCCCAGAGAAAATCACACAGAGATTTCCATAAGTTATAAAACTGATTGGCCCATTAGATCAGGCTTCTTGTTAACTCTTGTAGCTTATATTAACCCATTGCTCTTATCTATGCTAGCCCCATGGCTTGGTACCTTTCTCAGCTGGGCAGATTACATCTTGCTTCTTCCATGGTCTGGGCAGGACTGGGAGGAATGGGCTTCCTTCTTCCTAGCATTCTCCTGTTCTCATTGCTCCGCCTCTACTTCCTGTCTGGTTGACCCGCCTATATTTCCTGCCTGGCCAATCAGCATTTATTCAAAACATGATTGACAAAATACAGACAATTCTCTCGTACCATGTGAAGAACATTTAAGAAATAAGGCTTATTAGGGAGAAGTATCTCAGAACTTTTTATGTAGATACATCTGAAATTAGATTATACATACATGTAGTGTTGATCATATACATATATGTATTTATACCTCTTTATTATAACATGTTTATAGTAAATATATAGGCCTAAGATCCAATTTTAAACGTTAAACATATTCTTGAACTTTTCTGACCTGAACATCTTTTCAAATGGATGTGGAAAAGGAGCGATCATAGGACAGAGAAAAGCTGAGTGTCATCTCCCTTCCTTCAGAAAAATTACTCAGTGTTTTTAGATGCAGATGGCCTCTCGGGACCTGTGTGACCCCAGACCTGGCTCTCTTGGCTGAATGTTAGGACTACCTGGAGTGTTGCATGGTTTTGTTCTTGTTATTTTTTTATTAATTAGTTCAGAAGTTGGCCAATTAAATCAGTTTTTCTGAGGAAGTGATAAAACAAATGACTCTTCCTAGTCTCTTCTGAGGAGCCAGGCTGAGTGTCGACCAATTTCTAACACTCTTCCACCCACCACCTTCACTTTCTGAACAGCTGCTCACCCCAGAACAGAAGCTGATGGAATGAAAACTGGCCATGAGCTACGAAAACCAAAGTCTTCCGACTCTGCTTTTACCAGATAACTTCTGTTCCCAGCTGAGTCATGAGGCAACACATTCTTATTTATGCAAATTGTAGAGGACACTTCCAGGTTGGGAAGATGTAAGAGAAGCTGAGGGGGAGCCATAGAAGTCAGAAAACATCTTCCTTCGGTAATGTCTAGACCACAGCTAAGAAGACTTGGCTCCGAACAAGCATGCGTTTTTCCACCATGGACAAGCATTTGGTACATTTTTAGGTATATGGCAAGTTAAAGTCCATTTGCTTAAGAGATCATTCTTTCTTTGATGTTGTTAATTACAGTCTCTTGGGGAGCATACCAACCTTATCAAAACCCATCTCCATGGTGTTCTATTGGAACCAACCTCCAGTGACTTTACCATGAGTAGGACATACATGCCAATGGTCTTCTTGGCACTAAGCAATCCCAGTAAGACAGGTTTTATGTCAATGATTTGAAGGCTGAATGACAGCCCCACACCTGACATATGGCTCCAGTGTAAATGTGAAAATAAAATTCCACTCTCATTTTTCTTCATCTTGACCGTGGTTGTCCATGAATACTTTTTCTTCCTAATTTTTTCTGTGTTACAATCTAGAATTTGCTGTTTTGGGGGTGAGAATTTTCTTCTTAAAAGTCAAAATATCTAACAGGAAAAGTGAAAGTACCTCTGCTAGGTTTCAGAATTAGCAATGTACCTTAATCCAGCACTTTCTCTCCTGTGCGCATGCTGCGTCTAACTCCTGGTGCTGACTTTTGTTAGGAATCAAAACGACTTTAGGTGAAATTAGTTTTATAAAAATCTTTAAGAAAGGCAATCCAAGTAAATCTGGTAGATCCAGAGAGAAAGTATGAACATCAGAAAGAGGAGGAAATAAAAGCAGAAAATACAAGAAAAAAAAAGATGCCAATGAGTGAATAATTGTTAAGCAACTAAAAAAATGAAAGAGAAAAATTCAAACATGACTGTATTGTAAGAGAAATACTAAGATAGAGGATAAGAAGAAGCTGAATAAATGTTTACTGAATGAATAACACCGTGTCATTGCACTGAACAGCCAGATCAAGTCAGAAATAAGAGAGGTGGTGGCATTTACAATCCTTAAAGAGATCTAACATTAATCATCTATTTTTATTTTTCATTAATGCAAAATGGGATTAAACACTTGCTTATACATATCAAAGAGAAAGTACGAGGAACTATATATATATGGAAAAGTCAGCAAATGATAGCTAGTCATTACAACAGATACAAGGGGAGACTACAAAGTATTGTTTGGGAAGATAGCCAACCAGGAGGAAATAAATATCCAGAGGAAAGAATAAACATTTGAATTCTAGCATGTTCTAGATTCATCTGGTTGGATGTTCCGTTTGTCTGCCTAATGACTCTGCCAGGAGACTTAAGATCTCCATCTGAAGATATAGAGAGCTGGACATGGTAGTGCTTGGCAGTTATTCCAACTCCTTGGGAGGCTGAGGCCTAAGGATTCTGAATTTTCAAAAATGCCGGCAACAACAACTCTACCTCACAGAGTAGGGAAAATGCTCACCTACCCTGTGCAGGGCCCTGTGTTTGATCCCTAGCACCCCAGAAATACATATAAATAATAAGTAGCCAGGCAGTGGAGGCACTTGGGAGGCAGAGGCAGGCAGATATCCAAGTCTAAGGCCAACCTGGTCTACACAGTGAATTCCAGGATATCCAGGGGTACACAGAGAAACCGTGTCTCAAAAATTCAAAAATAAAGAAACCCAAGGCTCAGAAAGTGTTTTTCTCACAAACCTCTTACTAATAAGTAACAGAAATGCATTTTAAACCAGGACCTTGATTCCCTCAGCCAAGCCCCACCCCAGCAGTCCAGCACTTTCTCCAGAGAGATTTGCTGTTGGAATGTCCACCCCAACAGAGAACGACAACAATGAATCTCACTGCTCAGGGACACACAATCTTGTTGCCGCTCCAGGATCACAGAGCCACAGTTGCAGGTTAACACGCGTCCTGGGTGACGGACATACACACCAGTATTTGAGAAATACTCCCAAGAGAGCGGTTTCCCTAGAACTCGGCGCCGCCTTCTTGGGAAATTTTCAAAAATTCCCCCAAACTGAAAACAGTGGCAGCTACTGCCCATTAATTCTTACCAGTTCCATACTGGACATCAGTAGCCATGCTGTCTTGGTTGTATACATGGAAATGTTCAGATGGTGTGCTATGATTTAGATGTGTTTTGCTCCCAAGAGATCGGAACATTGGATGCTTAGCCTTCTTCAGTGGGGCAATGTTTCGAGGTGGCAGAGCTGCTGAGGAGTGACGCTTAGTGAGCGGTAATTAAGTCATTGGTGGGTATTTCCTTGGAAGGAATTCACACTGGCTTCACAGAGCGAGCAATTCCTCTAAGTCTGTTATGAAGAAAGTGTGTCTGGCTCAGCCCCAGTGTCTGGCTCAGTCTCACCCCGTACCCCCTCCCACTCATGCATACTCTTGCCATGATACCATCAGTTGCTTGGCCCTCACCAGAGCTGCAAAAGCAGGGGGCCTTGCTCTGGGATCTCCACCACTGTGAGCTGAACAAATCTCTCTTCTTCACCTATCTCTCAGCCTTGAGCATTTTGCTGTAGTATTGAAAAATGGATAATGACATGGAAGCCAAAAGAACGGGTTGTTCTGATTGGACATGATTGGGGAAGCCGGTTTGTTTGTTTGTTTTCCCAACAGCATCCCTTAAAAAGCTAATTCTCCACCAAGGGCTGTCTTCCATCGCCTACCCAAAGACATCAGACATCTGCCACTAGCCTATTTCTGTCACTAAGACCACAAACATAGAGGTCACCGTTCATGCAGTTACACAGTAGGGCAGAAAGTGTCTTCTGGAGGTGTGTTCCGAGTTCCCAACAGGGTTAGAGTTGAAGTAAGAACAAGAAGACTGAGGACCTCTTCCAGACAGGCTCCTCCCACTCAGCCCCAGGATCGTCTGCTCCTACACAGCTAGAAGTATGTCACCCTCAAGGCTCTTAGCTCTGCCAGCCAGCTACCCAGTGGCCTTGAGAAAGTCACAGTTCTTTCTTTGCATGCTGCCCCCCCCCACCATAAACTGGGCCTCACCTACTTCTCAGGGAAACTAGGAGGATTAATTAGTGTTTGTAAAGCTTTAAGATCGCCTAGATGAAAGTGACTATATGAGTATAAATGATTATTATTATCATCATCATTATTATTACATGAAGTATGGATGGCAGTTTAAGCACGGGGTTACATGTCACCCCGCTGGGACTGATGGATTTCTGGATAAACAAAGGGAACCGGAGGTTGTTATTACCTACCTGTTTTTCCCATGTCTGCTCAGGAATGTATCATCAAGTTTTCCAGGCTGGTAATGCAAAATGAAGGCCTCCTTGGTTCACTAGGGATGAATGCAGATGTCATAGTAATGGCCTGGGACTGGGAACGGCTTGCTCTGTATGTCTCCATGATCAGGCCGTCCTGCTTCGCCCGTCTGAACTCCGACGGCATGGCTCTGAACCGAGCCGGCCTCTTAGCTTAATTCCCAAGGCAATTCAATTACAAGCTTGCATTTTCTTTTCAGGCCATCTTGCAAATGAAATTGTGAATAAATGCTGAGAGCATCTGAAATCTACCCCAGATGACCCCACTACACAATAGCATCAAAGACACGGGGAGTGGGGAAGAACTAAGGCCGCGTCTGTCTGTCCTGACTACACTGGAATTGGCCTCGCAGCACATGTTTAATCTTTCCTTTCTCACAAGGCCCTGGTTCTACAGCGTGCGTGCACTGAGAGAAGCCCCCGGGGGACCATAACAGAGTTGCTCTGGTGACAGAACTAGAAATTGTAAGACTAGCTAACTAAAGGGCACCCCTGTGGCTTCCAGAGTCTGCATGTCCTGAACATCCTGGAAAAGTCCACAAAGTCTTCTAGGTGTGTGAGTGTCTCTAAAGATTCACAGCTTTCAGATCTCCTGTGACCCACAGGACTGAGGTTCAAATGTGTTCCTGGCCGTGAGTTTTACTCTTTTGGACCCGTACTTGTCAATGGTCCTGAAGTCTTAACTCGCGCTAGTCCCTGCACAAAACTGCTCACTGCGTCTAATCACGGCTTCCCCCGTAAGTCCTCTCCTCTGACACGCTGTCATCCTTAGGAATGTTTAAGCCAATACAAGCCACATACCCCGAGCCTGTTTGTCATTAGGGACACTCGGTTGCTACAAATCTTTTTCCATGTGGAATGTGTGCTCTCCTCCCCAACTCCTTGGCTGGCCCACTTCTCTGACTGCTTGTCGAAGCATCCTTTCAGGGTCTTAAGAAGACTCGGCTGCGGTTGAAATTTGGTAGAGGCAGCTCGGGCTGAGAAAGTATGAATCTTAATTTTATTCCAGATAAGATCTTGGAAGCTGTCCATACTCTCCAAAGCCATCAGTTGGAATTCGCTTGGCAACTGAGCACTCCCACAGGCCCCTGCTCCTTTCCTGTGTGATTTATGAGAACCCCTTTTTCCAATAAAGTTGCAAGGACCCGGGAAGCAGTTTCTCACCCAACATTTTGTAGCTGTAGCTCCCAAGCTGAGCCAAGACTAGGCGAGGCAAAAAGTCCGGGAGTAAAAAAAAAAAAAAAAAAACATGGAACAAATTCTATTTAAAGGCAGAGAGAGCATCCTCCTTCATCACTGTGTGAGTTAACGACACACTTTCCACTGATGCACGGGTTCCAATGTTGACTTGCAGTCTTGTTTCGGAAGTGTCCTAGCAGTGCTGAGTAACACAAAATTGTATTATTCTAAAAACCACCTTAAGAACAGGACGTTGGGAGCTCTGAGGCCTGAGCCCTAAATGACCACTTGTTCCTTAAATAATCTATTAGTTTATTACAGTGCCCCCTCTTCTCTTCACAAAAGCCCCAGTAAGTGCCTGAAACTGTGGGTAGTACCCAACCCTGTATATACTACAACTTGTCATGCAGATTCATCTATGGTAAATTTTGATCTATTCATTGATCTCAGTAAGACCAGCATACATAATGAAATGGGCTTCGTAAATCTACAAAGTTATCTGAATATGCCATCATCCCTCCCTCAAAATACCCTATGATACCGCACTCACCTTTCTTCTTGGGAGGGTAAGAGAACAACCCGTGCCCACTTGAAGAAAGGAAGTGGTGGGTGGTGGGTTCAGCAGCCTTTGAGGGGTGTGTTAGACTTCTACATAAAGGTTACTGGGACACAGGCCTGTGATATTGAGTCAGTATGGTAGCCAATCAGCACTAAGTGACTCTGGGGTGGCAGCAGATGCATTGTGGACAAAGGAACGGTGGTCCACATCACAGGTGGGGCAAAGTGAGTCAGCACAAGATTTAAAGTCTGTGCATCGTTCCTTTCTAGAAGGATCCCAGCTGACAGTTCAATACATGGGTTCATGCCATGGTTGGGTCCATGTAACTGAAACCGGAAAACAAGAGCACAGATACGGAAAACAAGAGCACCGCTGATGGACAGACAGCTCTGGAAGTTTCTACAAGGGCTGAGTGCTCTCCAGGTGGTTAAGGGACATCCTCCTGAGGCTGTTGGCCTCCCTGGGTTTCACAAACAGACATTTTCTGGAAAAGGTGTATTAGACGAGGAGTTGACATTCAAGAAAGTAGACAATGTCTTCCCCCAAAAGATCTCCCGAGTCTCTACAAAGTGTGATCATGATGAGGCTAGCCCAGAGGAATCAGAAGAGCTTGGTGATGAAAAGGTAGGTTTTTTTTTTTCTTTTTGTCCAAGTAAATCCCCACAAGCAAAGTTTCAGGGACATGTACTGCCCGAGGTAGCCAGGAAGGAGCCAGGCCTGTCTCCTGTGAACTGACTCAGCCCTAAGATCAGGAAGGAAGTGCGGAGGTCTCCTGCCGCTCCCCTCCCCACTAATCTGAACCCATTTCCTTCATTCCAGACCTATCTTTGTGCTCCCCCCCCCCTCCTACAGCTCTAGGGTCAAACTAAAGCGAACGAGAGGTAAGTGCTGCTGAAGACCCCAAGGTTCAAGGTCCTTGTTTACAGACGCTTCCCCCCTCCACCTTCCTGACTGTGCTGTGTGTGCCCCGCAGAAGGAAGGATGGAAGAGAAAAGGAGGGGCTGGAGCTGCCCTCCACCCTCTCTGCTACAGTGAAGAACTATTTAACCCCACCCGAGTTCCTGTGCAAATGGGCCTGCTTCCTTTCCCATTGTTGAGCTTGAAGAGCTCCTTGCTCCTGTCTCTCCTGCCCATCATAAGATGGGAGAGGGGAAGCAAGGACGCCAAGTGAGCAAAGTACTGTTGTTGTGAGTATTAATATATTGCTCCTCATGATGGGTGAGTGTCTTGACTGTTTCCTGCTTCAGTGACTCTTCCATCAACAGCTCTCTGTTGTTCTTAACTCCCTTTCCACCTTTCTCCTTTGGGATTAAGGGTTGGCCCGTGACCACTAAGAACCAGAGGACCATAGCCAGGTCTTAAACAGACCTTCTCCTCCTCCTGCTGCCCATACCAGAGCAGACAACTGTATTTTACTCACTGCCCTCCAGCTGGCAAACAGTTCTACCAATCTGCGGTTCCTCAAGGGCCAAGAAGCAAACACAGCAGGGTTTGATTCTTTGGAATCCACAGTGTGCAAAATGGGTCATGGCTCAGAAAAAAGCAGCAAGTCCAGATCAGCCTGGAGAATACTGCAGATGTCTCCATTGAACCCACTCTGGATCCGCTCTCTAGTTAAAAACAGCACCTTAAGGTGCACAAGCCAGAGCTTCCTGGGCAATGAAATTACTGCTTCAAGGGCAGGAGTGCAGTATTCTCAGCAAACAGAGCGACTCTGTGTGTGTGTGTGTGTGTGTGTGTGTGTGTGTGTGTGTGTACGTGTGTGTATGTACGTGTGTGGGGGCACACATGACATGCTGTGCTTCCATGTGTGCACTGTGTGCATATATGAACCCCAGAGAGACATCTGGTGTCTTCTTCGGTCACTCTCCACATTATTAAGACAAGATTTCTCACTGGCTTGTAGCCTTTGCAGCTTTCAAGGTAACTGGGCAAGCCCCCAGGATCTGCCTGTTCTCAGTCCTAACTCACTCACGGATTGCAAGCACACCACCACACCCAGTTTTTATGTGTCTGCTGGGGATTTGAATTCATGACCTAATACTTGTACAATGAGTAATCTACTACTAAACATCTATATTTTCACAGGTTCTGCGTGTTGCACTGTAACTGATCATATTACATACCTGAGAAGAATCAAAAGCAGTTTTTTTCAAAGTGGCTTTAAAAAATTTCTTATACAATCAGCTTAAAGACAAGGTGACACTTAACGAAGAAAGGGAAAGTTCTCATAGAACAGAATATTAATTATTAACAAGTTTATTTCATCTGCCTTATGGTTTACAAACAAATTATAAGGTCTTTAGTGCTTACATTATACGTATTTGAACATTAGAGGAACCACACAGTTAGATGTAACCCATTCCTGGCCCTGGAGATTTCATTTGGTGGCAAAAGATGTCTAGTTGGGCCATTGTCTCCCCTGTTATTTGGTGACTCCATATAGATTTCTAACATATATGTGTATATTTTGGGAAGGTTTTACAGTGCTAGGTTTCCATATGACCCTCAAATAGCCCTTAGAGTTAGCTGTCCCTCCCCAAGTTCCCCCCATCACACCCTCTTCTCTCCTCCCCATTTTATCCTCCTGCTCCAGTCTCCCCTGAATCTCTGTAACTGTATCGTCTATTTCTCCTTCCATAGTAGATCTCCCGTACCATCCTCATCCCTTACTCAATACCTAGTCTCCTTGGTTATATGAATTGTAGCTTGCTTATAGAAGCCTTGAAAATTGACATCTACATATAAGACAATGCGTGCAATATTTGCCTTTTTCCACCTGGGTTACCTCTGATAGGATGGCTTTTTTCCAGTTCTATCCAATTACCTGAAATATTCATAATTTTACTTTAACAGCTAAGTAATATTCTATTATGTGCATGTACCATATCTTCATTGTCTATCCGTCAGTTGATGGACATCTAGGCTATTTCCAAATTCTGGTAATTTTGAATAGTTCAGCAATGAACACGATTGAGCAAGTGTCTGTACTAGGATGTAGAGTCCTTTGGGTATATGCCTAAGAGTGGGATAGATGGATCTTGAGGTAGATCTAGTCCCAGCTTCCTGAGAAACCCCCACACTCATCTTCATAGTGACTGTGTAAGTTTGCTCCTCACCAGCAATGAATAAGTATTCCCCTTTCTCAGCATCCTTGCCAGCATGAACTGTCCTTTCTTTTGTTGACTTTGGCCATTCTGACTGGGGTAAGATGAAACTCAAAGTAGTTTTCATATGTATTTTCTGATGGCTAAGGATGTTGAACATTTCCTTAAGTGTTTTTCAGCTGTTGGTGTTTCATCTTTCGAGGGCACTCTGTTTAGTTCTATGCCCCATTTCTGTTCAGTTCTTTTTTTAGTTCTTTATATAGTTCAGGTAATATGACCTCTATCAGATGTGTAATTAGTAAAGTTCTTTTCCCATCTTGCAACTTGTTAGAATGATGGTGTCCTTTGGCATACAGAAGCTTCTCAGTTTCTTGAGGATCCATTTTTTGTCGATCTTAGTACCTGTGCTATTGGTTTTCTGTTCAGAAAGTCAACTCCCGTGTCAATGTATTCAAGACTATTCCTCACTTTCTCTTCTCCCAGATTCAGAGTATTAGAGTCTTTGGTTGGCGTCCTTGATCCACTTGGTGCTGGTTTTTTTGCAAGGTGATAAATATGAATCTATTTGCATTCTTCTACATACAGTCATACGGTGTGACCTGTACCATTTGTTGAGAGTACTCTTTCTTCCCATGGGTATTTTGTTGTTGTTGTTGTTGTTGTTTCTTTGTCAAAAATCAGGCATTTGTACAAGTGGGGACTTATGTCTGGATCTTCAATTAGAGTTCATGGGTCAGCATTACTAATTTTATGCCGACACCATATTTCATTAATATAGCTCTATAGTACAAATTGAAACCTGGGATGAGCTCCAAAAGCCCTTTTTTATTCAGGATTACTTTAGCTATTCTGGGTTTCTTGTGTATCTTTATGAAGTTGAAAAATCTTATTTCAATTTCTGTTAAGAATTATGCTGGAAATTTGATGGCGATTGTATTAAATCTGTAGATTATTTGGTAGGATGTCCATTTTCACAATGTTAATCCCACTGAACGTGAGCATGAGTGACCTTTCTATTTATTGGTGTCATTGTCATTTTCTTTCTTTGATGTCTTAAAGTTTTTAATAGGCAAGACTTTTGCCTGCTTGGTTACTTATCCCAAGTTATTTGTCATTTGGAGGCTATAGTTAAAAGTATTATTCCCCTGGTTTCCTATTCAGTCTGTCATTTATATAGAGAAGGGCTACAAAGTTTTGCCTGCTAATTTTGTATCCTGCTACTTTTATGAAGGTGTTTATCAGCTGTAGGAGTTCTGCGGTAGAGTTGTTTGGGGTCTTTTATATATAAAATCATATCAACTGCAAATAAAGGTACTCTGACTTCTTCCTTTCCTATTTGAATCCCCTTGATCTCCTTCGGTTATCTTATTACTCTAGCTAAGACTTCAAGTACTACCTTGAATAGGTATGGAGAAAGTGGACAGCCCCAACTTGTGCTAGATTTTCACAGAAATGTTTTGAGTTTCTCTCCAGGTTGACGGTGGCTGTAGATTTGTCATAAATTGCCTTTATTATGTTGAAGTATGCACCTGCAAACCTAGTCTCTCCAGGACGTTTATCATGAAGGATGTTGGATTTTGTCAGAGGATATGACTGCATCCATAGAGATGATCTTTTTTTGTTCTGTTTTGTCTTTCAGTCTGTTTAAGTGATGGAGTACATTTATTTATTTGCATTTGTTGAATCATCCACGCTCGCCTGAGATAAATCCTACTGGATCATGGCAAATAATCTTATTAATGTGTTGTTGGGTTTACAAGCATTTCACTGAGCATTTTTAACATTGGATAATGGGTATCCAATGGTGATTTTTTTCTTTATTTGGCCTTTGCGTGGTCTAGATATCAGGGTAATTATGGCCTTGTTAAAAAAATTATAAATAGGGAGCTGGAGAGATGGCTCAGAGATTAAGAGCACTGGCTGCTCTTCCAGAGGTCCTGAGTTCAATTCCCGCAACCACATGGTGGCTCACAACCATCTGTACTGAGATCTGGCGCCCTCCTCTGGCTTGCGGGCATACATCGAGGCAGAATGTTGTATACATAATAAATAAATAAATCTTTAAAAAAAAAAAAAAAAGAAAAGAAA
>NW_026067901.1:4865494-4879193 GCF_014885135.2 Alexandromys fortis
TTAGGAGAAATGTTCTGTAGGTGTATGTAGATTCATTTGATTTATAACATTATTTAGCTCCAACATTTATGTTTACTTTTTGTTTAATGACCTGTCTGTTGGTGAAAGAAAAGTATTGCAATCACGCACTATCACTAGGTGAGGGTCATTGTGTGATCTTAGTCATAGTAATGTTTCTTCTATGGACTTAGTTACACTAGTGTTTAGTGCATACCTGTTTAGGACTCTAATTTCTCTTTGATTTTTCCCAGGATGAGTATATAGTGTCCTTCCCTACTCTTCTGATTAATTTTGGCTTACAGTCTATTTTGTCAGACATTAAAATGACTACATCTACTTTCTTCTTGAATCCTTCTGCTTGGAATATCTTTTTCCGTCCTTTTACCCTGGGGTGATGTCTATCCTTGCTGTTGTGGTGTGTGTCTTGGATAGAGCAGGAACAGATAGATTATGCTTTCTAATCCAATCTGTCAGTTTGTGTCTTTTTATTGGGGAATTGAGATCATTAATATTGACATTCATCAAGAAGTATTGACTGATTCCTGCTAATTGTTTTTTGTTATGGTGTGGAATTTCCTCCCTCTTTTGATTTACTGCTCTGAAATTTTTTATCCCTTGCATCTTCTTGTGTTTGGTTAAGTACTACTTCAGATTGAAGTTTCCTTCTAGCACCTTGTGTAGACTTGAACTGGTAGATAGATGATCGCTTAAATTCAGTTTTATTCTGGATTTTCTTTCTTCATCAATTTTTATTGATGATTTTTCTGGGTTGGCACCTGTGGTATCTCGGAGGTTATAAAACAGCCATCAAGCCCTCTGGCTTTCACATTCTCCATTGAGACTTGGTCTTTACCTCCTTACAGCTTTTAATATCCTTTCTCTGTTTTATATATTTAACATTTTTATTATATGCCATTGGAAATTTATTTTTTGGTCCAGTCTATTTGGTGTTCCATATGCTTTTTGTACCTTAATAAACATCTTCTTCTTTAGATTGGAGAAATTTTCTTTTATGATTTTGTTATAAATGCTTTCTGTGCCTTTTGACCTGGTTTTCTTAACTTTCTTCTACCCCTAGTCTTCACAGATTTGGTCTTTTCATAGTGTCTCAGATTTCCTGGATGTTTTGTGCCTGGATGTTTTTAGACTTAACATTTTCTTTGGGATACTTATTTCTTCTACCTTCTCTTCAACACCTGAGATTCTCTCTTCTATGTTTTATAATCTGTTGGTGAAACTTACCTGTGAAGTTTTTGCTTGACATCTTAAGTTTTTCATTTCCAGTTTTTTTTTCCTTTAGTAATTTTGGTTCTTTGCCAAATTCTATTTTCATGTATTGAATTGGTTTTCTTGAGTTTTATATAACTTTGTGTGTGTGTGTCTATGTGTGTGTGTGTCCATTGGGGGATTAATTGACATCCTTTGTAAGATCCTTGAACATACTCAAAGTTGCTATTCTGAAGTCCTTGTCATATACTTCAACTATATTGCATTTATCAGGGCCCCTGCAAAAGAGCTGTTGAATTCTGCTGGAAACATGTTATCTGGCTTGTTCATGTTTATGTTTTTGCACTGAGATCTGAGAAGCAGTATTTCTTGATGTCAGTATCTGAATTGGACTTTGTTGGGTGGATTTTCCATTCTCTGGTTTTTGTTGCCCTCTCTGGATCCTAGGCAAGCGTGATGACTGCGGAGTCCCTGGGAGAGATTGCTTGTGAGTCTCAGACCAGTGTGGCCACTTGGAGTCCTTGCTAGAAAGATTGGTGGCTGACAGAAAGAAGGGGGATGGGCTAGGAGAGAGAGCTGAGAGGATCAGTGGGAAATAGTTAAGTAGAGTCTTCCTCAAAATATAGAGCCCCCCCAGGAATTCACTATAAAATATTTTTATTTGATGTCTCTTCAAACACATCAACTCTGAGCATTCAGATATTTAGCTAAGGATTTCCCTTCTTTTATATAGTTTTGAAATCCTATGTTATTAGAGCTATAAGAGGATCTTTATGATCATAGAAACCTTATTATGGAAGCTTTCATCCATGGCTTATAAAAATCTAATGTGAGTTAAGCCAGTTTCTCATCAAGCTAAAATGCTCAATGCTCACCTGACATTAAGAATCCAATTACAAGGCTAATAATTTAGAGTGCTTTCCTAGCAAGTAGGAGGCTCTCTAAGTACAATTCCCAGCACCAAAATAAAATAAAAATAATTGGTTTTGGTTCTGTCAGTTGTGTCTCAATAAAGTTGTATAGAAGGGGAGTCCAGAAAAAAAAAGTCCCAAAAGTCTAGAAGGGAAGGAAAAAAGGGTTTTCCTTTCTGCCCTTGTCTCTGCTGTCTTTCGAAAGCATCGGTCTCACTTCCATCTCCCTAGATGACCAGAGTGGTCCAGCAGCTACTGCACGATCATTCTGAATCTGTGTCTGTATTCATGAGCATCATCCTCACTTCCATCTCCTTACATGACCAGAGTGGTCCAGCAGCTACTGCACGATCATTCTGTATCTGTGTCTGTATTCACGAGCATCATCCTCACTTCCATCTCCCTAGATGACCAGAGTGGTCCAGCAGCTACTGCAAAATCATTCTGCATGAGCTTAACAACACAGTGAAAACAAATTCCCCTCTCAACAGTTCCAGCAACAATTATGACCAAAATGACTTTCCAGGGAAAGGGAAAAGTCTGGAAAGTTAACATTTGCAATTCCCAAGATCAAGTTCAACCCACCAAGATGAGACTATGAAATGTGGCCCAGGAGTCCATCACGTAGCTTTCCCACCATGGAGATGTGTGGCACACAGGTGACCTCAAGACCATAGTCACATGACATGCAGCACAGCAACTAGAAATGAGAACTTTTATAGTATTTGTCTCAATGTAATTTAATTATGAATTTGCATAATCTGTAATGGCTGCATGTCACAAATTGTTGGCAAAATTAGAAAGTTACTGATTTCCTTTTGTAGACCAATATGAACTCCCAGAAAAAATTTCCAGATGCGTGGTTTTACAAGAGGCTGGGGTCACATGCCCATTTTCAGTTCCATCTCTGTATCCGCAGGGATGTAGTGTTTTGACTGGCCATGCGGCTCGGGGAGGAGTCAGGCTACCCAATGCAGTCTGACACTGTGGAAGGTAATGAGTGGTTCGGAGATGGAAAATGAGGGCAAGGAGGTTGGGACAGGACCTTCCTAACTCTTTAACAACTCAAGGAGAGACAAGAAGCACTAGCATAGAGTTTACTGGACACTTGAAGAAGATGGTGCTGAATTTTTCACCTAGTACCACAAGTACACAGAACTCTATTTATGAGAAATCGAAGGCCTGGGCATGGTAATTGGCTGGCTCAGAGCCCCAAACACGCAGTGAGTCTCAGAGGCAAAAAACAAGGCAGATTTTTGCAGTGGACTAGTCAGTCATATCTCATTATATCCTGAAAATAATGTATAAAGACCAACAAACACCTTAAGATGATATTTGACCTAAGAATTTAGCATTTGTGAGCTAGTTTCAAGACAGATTTGCTCAGTGGTCCCTTTTTAGGAATGCTCACTCCAGCGTTGTCAAAAGAGATTGCAGATAATTTAAATAGATGCTAGTAAGCAAAGAGTTAAATAATATCTATCATTTTTATGTCATGATTACATAATTTGTCCTAATATACCTCCTGAAGAGAAAAGAAATGAAGTCTGTAATGTAGGATTTTTTTAATGCTTTTAACTCACGTTTTATTGTTGTGTCTTCATTGTACGTAGTGATGGGTGTCTTAAAGGCGATGTCTTTCAAACACACTAAGTCTTTGACTGTATCCCCTCTCCCCACCTTCCACAGCCCTCCCTTAGACTTCCCCTTAGTCTCCTCCCAGGTCCTCCTTCTGCATCCATGCCATATGTAGAAATGATTTTATGTGTATCGACAAAAATCTAGGGTCCTATTTTTATATGGAAAAAGAAACATGTCTGAAAAGACAGAGCATATTAAAGTATTAACCAGGATCATCCATATGGTGAACAAAAATTGTCTTTTAACAGTTATTATTTTTGCATTTTGAAAGGTTGTTTACATGTTCAATCCATTGACTACAAGAACTGAGCTCTGCCTGCAATCGTTGTTAGTATTCGTTGTCACCAGTACTGCATTCATCCTTGTTTAAACCCTATGGAAATTATTCTGCTGGGAATTAGTCCATCTTGTGGCAAAGAGAAGGGGGCATACTAACCAGGGAGAGGGACCTGTATACCAGCCTCCAGCACCAAGCCCTGCCTTTTTTTTACTCTGTGCATGCTAACTCTTTCAAACTTGTTCTAAATTAGTGAGAAGCTGTCTGCTTTGCAAAACCGCTGTAAAACGCAGAAATGGCTGTCATCTCGGACTTTGTCCAAGAATCCCTCGCTTTCCCATTTCAAGAACCAACTCAGGGTCATCAGCTTTTGAATCTCACCCCAATAATGGTGCAGGAAACCCAAAAGACCCGGTTTTGAAATTTATACGACTAGAGGAAATTGAAAAGACTTTAAAATGATGTAAAGGGTGTGAAACAGGGGGACAATTATATATAGAAAACTAACTTTTTTCACGTCACTTAAAGGAAAGTATGTATCTTTTGCCAATCACAGTTGGTTGTTAGATGATCCAGATCCACAAATTGAAGACAAACAGTCACCAAATCAATGTACATGTCCAGGAGAGCCCCCCACCCACCCACCCACCCACCCCAGTAGAAATCTACAACTCTAGAAATGCCTTTGTTTTTCAAGGAAAATAGAGAAATAAGAGGCAACCACAGCTCTTCACAAACACCAGCTCCAAAACCCAGATGTCAACGTCACAGCTCTTGCTTTGGAAAGAAAGCTTCACTTCGAAATGGAAGGTCTGATCCTTGGCCTGGCTCTGCAATCTACAGGCTCTGGGATGTGATGGAGGTATACCAAACACTAAGCACTAAAGCCAGGCTTTTGTCGATAAATACAAACAGCATGGGAGCAGCACAGTGATGCACACAAAGGCTGGTAGACATGGGATGCTCAGTAACTATGTGGTGAGTCGGCCAATGGTATCAAACTGCCTTTGCAAACTGCAAAATAACCCCTCTGCAGCATTTAACACTACCTAAGACAATAGCCCATTCTTCACGTTTTTCCTTTTTCCTATCTTCATGAGGGAAGAGGAATGTTGTCCTTTTGCTATTTATCGCTGTGTCTCCAGAGTCTAGGAACTTGCCTTGTTCAGATTAGGCCCGGACTTAGTATTTGTTAAATAAATCTGTGAACGTTCCTGTCACCAGTTAAGCCTTAATGAAAAGCAATGTGGCTGCTCGCTTGTGAAGCATGGGTGAGCCTTAGAGACGGTGTGTTCCCAGGAGTCTTCAACTGTTTCCTCTATCCTACTTGTTTTGTCTTTAATCATAGGCTCACCCTTACTTAGGATCTACCTGGATCACCAGAACCAGTTTTGCTGGGAGCCTCATGAAGTCAATTTACATGAAGAGATTGTCCCAGAATCAGCCCCTTTCATTAGTCACATCTGTTTCATGACTGATTTCACCTTCGTGGATGTAAAATGAAGGCTTAGGGTAAAATGCAAATGGTGTCTCTTCTCCTAAAGTCCTGACTGTCAGATAGCAACGTGGACAGCACACAGGGCTCTCAGCACTGAGTTTTGCATTTGCTTTGCATCGGTTTCCAGGGTGAGCATTCTGCCCATTGACTGCATCGGTACTAACACTGGATGCAGACAACACAAGGCGGACCCACTTAGATTTGACAGAAAGCAGCAGACTCCCCATCTCAGGAGCATATGCTCCAGCACAGCAGGGGACTGACTGCCTGTGCTTGGGTCACTCCGCTGTCTAGCACCTCACACAAACCCTGGGACATACTATCCTTTCTTTTCTCTAATTAGATGTGTTATTTAATATTCATGCATGTATACAGTGTGCTTAGAGTCAACCCACCCCAATCCCCTCCCCCAATTTCTCCTCTACTCCCACAACTTCAACTTCATAAGCACATTCTCTCTCTCTCTCTCTCTCTCTCTCTCTCTCTCTCTCTCTCTCTCTCTCTCCCAATTTTATATCCACTGAGTCCACTTAGTGCCGCCTGTATGGACATGGGTGTGGGATTATCTACTAGGATATGGGTAGCCTCTCCGGGCTAAAAACCCTGAAAGGAGTCACTGTAGTTCTCCAAGAAGCCTTCAACAGGCGATGGCTCCTCAGAAGGTTGGATTTCCTGAGCCTGATCAAGCTAGGATTCTATCTGACTAGATCTTGTGCAAATCCTATGCATGCAGTTGCAGCCATTGTGAATGCATGTGTACAAAAGTCTGTTGTGTCCTGAACATACTGCTTTGCTATGCACATCCACTCCCTCTGGCTCTTCTACTCTTTCTGCCCTCTCTTCCATGGTGATACCTGGGCCTTTTGAGGGAGGGAACATGATATACATGTCCTGTTTAGAGCCAAGCCCTCTACAGTTTCTAATCATCTGTCTGTTGACCAGTTGTTGGTCTCTGTGTTAATCACTATCTAGTCAAAAAAAAGAAGCTTTTCAGATGAGTATTGAAACCTATACTAATCTATGGGTACAAAGATAAGAACTTAGGGATCGGTTTATTACTATGTCCATTTAGCAGAATAATAGTGTGAGATACTCTCTCTCTAACAGGCCTAACATAGTCATTCACATGGCTTGGGGCCTGGTTAATGATACCAAGAGTGGGTTCCTTCTTACAGAATAAATTTTAAATCCAATCAGAAAGTGACTGGTTGCTCCTATAATATATATGCCACTATTGTGCCAGTGGTCATATCTTACCAGGTCGGTTGTTATTATAGCTCACAGGGTCTACTGCTGTATAAGATTCATGATGATGTTTCTCCCCTAGGAGAATGCACAGAACCTTCTAGCTCTATGAAAGCTAACCAACAAGAATGACTATTCCAAGTTGGTACCCCCTTTATTTCTCCATGTCCTACTATTTAGGTATGTGGTGTCTGTGGTGGTTTGAATGGGAGTGCTCCCATAAGCTCATAGCTTTGGATACGTGCTCCCTAATTGATGGAACTGTTTGAGAAGGATTAGGAGATTTGGCCTTGTTGGGGGGACTATGTCACTCAGAGCTCTGAGGTTCAACAGAGACATTCCCAGTGTGTCTCTCTCTGCTTCCTATTTGCAGACCAATGCATGAGCTCTCGGCTACTGCTCCGGCCCCGTGCCTGTTCCCTACTATAATGGTCATGAACTCCAACTCTCTTAAACCATAATCCCCAAATAAACCCCTACTTCTACAAGTTGCCTTACCATCAAGTCCTGGAGGGAAAGTAAGAGCAAAGGCATTAGCCTGTAATGTTTGGAGGTCTGCAAGGTATCACTGACCAACAACTCAGAAATAGATAACCCATTCCTGACAGTTGACTTTTCATTTTATATCCAGTGGTTTCTAAGGGTGTTGCCACATTATAAGATAACACAATGCCGGGATGTGGTGGCGCACGCCTTTAATCCCAGCACTTGGGAGGCAGAGGCAGGCAGATCTCTGTGAGTTTGAGACCAGCCTGGTCTACAAGAGCTAGTTCCAGGACAGGCTCCAAAGCCACAGAGAAACCCTGTCTCGAAAAACCAAAAAAAAAAAAAAAAAAAAACACAATTTAAATCTCTTTTATAAGTATATAGGTATATGTTCCAGGAAGCTTCTAGAGTCTAGAGTAGCAGAAAGGTCTTGGTTGGTTCTCTTTCAGGGGAAGATTCTTATTCTGGTTATCATTCAGAACACAAAGCTGTCCTTAGACAGTGGGAAAGCAGGTCTGTGCACAGGGCTGACAGCCCCAGAGATGGGCTTGCTGCAGGAAATATCAGTATATAACTAAAGAAGAGCAAATGTGTTTGGTTGTCTGAACATCCCTCGGAAACAGCTATCGTGTGTACAGACAGGCGGGTGCTGGATCTTTATAGGCCATCATTGATATTTTTTCTCTGAGTTCTTACAGTGGGTCCAAAGAACCCAGACCAAAATGCAGTCACACTAAAATTCTACATGATCCTGACAAGGAGTGTCAACTGATGAAATCCGAAGCAAATCTACCTGTTCATGTGCTGTTTTCTAATTTCAACCCTTTTCTGCCTGAAGGGCCAACCTGCTCTATCCTGCGCATCATTGTGCCTTAGAGAGAAACAATGCCTGATTCTAGGATTGCTAATAAAAACCAGCAGGAATTTTACATAAGGGAAAGAAGGAGGGAGGGAAGGCTAGAGAGAGGGAAGGCTAGAGAGAGGGAGAGAGAGAGAGAGGAACAATGGTAGGATCTTAAACCAACGCGATCATAACAATGTCAGCCAATAAGAAATTTTGACTTCTACGTTTTGAAAGGCAGTTTCTAAAAATTACCAACCTGTCCTCAAATAATTTGTTCTTTGTCATTTGCAATAATTACAGCAAAGAAAGGGAAAAACATTAAAATCAAATTCCCCTACTCTGTGTCCTGAAGAAACTTCATTTTTACATGTTTCAGAGGCATTTAGTGGGAAAAAAAAGATTTCTTTTCTCTCAGACAAGTACAATCGTCTTGCGAATCTTTCGCGTGTATTCTAACTTTGACAGGTAATTAAACAGGAGTAGGGGAAGAACTCACCCGAGTGACAAGCTGCTCTTCGAATACCTGAAAGTCATCTCTCATCTCAGAAGTGGCTTCCTCAGTTTCCCTCTTGTTGACAGGAGGCGGTAACTGAAGTTCCTGCCCAGAGCCACTCTCAGATTTCCAAGCATGAAAAGAACATCAAGTTGTGTTCCCTTTCAAACCCAGTGCAGCAGGAGCCTAGTAAAGCCGCCTATAAAATGGAGAACCAGGAAAGGCTGGAGCTTCACAGCTGTGTGGCTACACTCAGAACTAAGAGGAGCCTAAGTGTCCTGCCTTGCTGGCAAGCTGCAATCCTTTATCAGCGCTATGGAAGGTAGACTGTTTCATTTACTCTTAACTTTCTAGAGATGACAACCCAAATTTATTTAATATAGATGGAATGCACCTGGCAAGCTTTCTAGAGAAAAAGGAAAGAGTTCAGTTTTGCAATGAGTTGGCATTACTTAATGGGAGCATTAGATGGGGGAAATGGAAGCCCATTGGCCGAACTTCAGTCTGCATCATTGCAATGTAGACCTGGATTCCACAGGGGATGTCGTTCCTAACCATCATTGGCAGGAGGAAACAGCCAAGCGAGATGTGTAAATAGCAAGTGCGTACACCGATAGCTACAAGGAGTGAGCTGGCTCTCTTGTTAGCCAGGATCTCACCCAAAGAGCATCTCAGCCGAGGCGTTCTGAGGCCAGCTGCACATTGCGAATCGAGCCCGCTCTCCAAGGAGTGGGGTGGATTTCCAAAGCAAATCTCAGACACAGGCCTTAAAAAGCTGAGGAAAGAAAAAGAAATCATACCATAAAACACAGAGCTTTATCTATCTCGAGAAATACGTTATAAGTTCAACTTTCTCCTAGAAATATCCAATAATTAAAGAGTATAACTATGATTAATCTTTACACCCAAATGGACTGTCCATTATCCAAATGCAAATAATGTCCAAAACATCCTTCTGTGCTTTGACAGGAGTCAAAGCTGTGGGGAAAGGACACATGACAAAGCATGTGCCGCCACCTTGGAGCTGGGCTCTGCAGGTAACGATGAATGTGCCCAGGAGTGCCATGGGCCGCTCATGTGTCCACTTCAGTGTGAGTTGTCTGAATTAGTTACAATTGGAGGGGGAGAGAACCGCATGACATCAAGTATTCTTCAATTAGCGTTTTTCTTCAGTCTCCCTGTTGACCACTCTCTGGTAGGGAGAAGTATGAACCCCTGGTTTCCTGCTCTGCAACGGATGTCTGAATAAAAACCAAACATTGACTTAGTGGTTTTATTTTCAATTTACTTTTAAATAAAAAGTGATGGGGAGTATTTCTCCCAAGAAAGTTAAGTAAAATGAGCCCTCATTCAACTATGTAACACAGCACAAAAACACTTAAACTAATGCCAAATTACGCCTCTGTCTTCCTTTCACCCACGGCTGGGGACTTCAAGCCATGACTGAACAAAGGTATGTAATGGCATGAAAAATGATATAGAATGGTAAAGAAATAAGAAGTCAATGAAAGAGATTATTCCCATATTTGGACCTAACTAGTCAATGCCCAATTCTGACCTTTTGGTTTATACAAAGATTTGCTCAGAGCCAGTGGGAATGGAGCAAGCAGAGTGCTTCCCTCAGAAAGTCTAAAGCTCGCTGTTGATCACATGTGTGATTAAGTCACAGTCTCTGTAAACTCCACCGTATCATGATGGGGATTCTTGAGATTAAAATTAGGCATGTGAGAATACCATGCAAAATACAGACTATCTGAGGGAGGGCGCTAACTTTCAACTGAGGGCCCCATTCTTCTGAGAAACACCGAGGTCATATTGGCTAATGCGTCAGCACCACAACACAGTCTGAGTGGGCTCAGCCCCTCAGAAAAGCTTGGAGCTCTGTCAGCTGCAAAGCAGAGGAACGGCGATGCTGAGCAAGGGGCCAAGGTAAGTGTCCCGGGATTGTCTTATAAAGCGAAAATGAAATGTATATTTACTATGCATTTTAAGAAGTATTTTGTATATATTAACTTATAGCCATTGGTACTATCATGATCATACCAGTTGAAAATTAAGGGGGAAGAAACCCAAATTCATGGTCAATTGATCCAGTAGACCCAGAAATCAAACCCGTGCTCTGTGGCACAAAGCCCTGCTTCCTAACGCCTTTCATCCTCACGCTGGCATGGAACGAAGCCTCTAGGGCTCTATGCCAATGAAGACCTGAGCAGTCATAGAGACCTGGGGTCTGAACACAGTATGCTTGGGCCTTGGGGGCAGAGCTGGGAAGTGGAGGCAAGGAGAAGGCCATTGACTATCAGTGCTGGTGACATAGCTTTGGCCAACCATAGTGCAGAAGAAGAAGGCGGGGCCAAAGCAGGACATGAAGTTAGCAGATGCAGCAAAAGACAAAGACTGAAACACAGGACAGGGACGGGCAGGACATCTCATCGGGACCAAGTGCTCACTCTGTAGCAACCCAACATGTACTGTTAGAGGGGAGGTGGACAAGGGGAGCCACTGTGACAGGACACCCTGGAAATGGAAGAGACTCCCTTACTGAAACTGACAAAATCAAGCGCTCCCTTTAAGCCAGCACTGGTGGCTCATGCCTATAATCCCAGCACATTTGAGACCAAAGCAGAAGGATCTGAAGTTCAAGCCTGGGGTCATCCTTGGCTAGATGAAACCGCCTCAGAAAACAAAGCTAGTGAATTTTCTTTCTTAGGAAAACATGAAACTAATTCTCTGCCCGCACTGAAAGATAAATGCGCCACTCCTGCTTGCTGCTCTGCTGCCCCGAAGCCACATCCCAGAGTCTAACCCTTCCCCGGGCACCATCCAGATGTCCATTTGGAGTCATTCCTGGCGGCACCACCATTGCTCCTGTGTCCTTGTCTGAAATAAGCCAATCACTTTTACCACTTGACTCACACTCTTTAGCATTGTGCTGGCTGGTTTTATGTCAACTTGACACAAGCTAACGCCATTTAAGAGAAGAAAATCTCAATTGGGAAAATGTCCTCCCAAGCTCCAGCCGTAGGGTATTTTCTTAATTTGTGATTGGTAGGAGAGGGTCCAGTCGATGGTGGGTAACGCCATCGCTGGGCTGGTAGACCTCGGTTCTATAAGAAAGTGGGCTGAACAAGCCATAAATGAGCAAGCCAGTATGCAGCACCCCTCCGTGGCCTCTGCTTCAGCTCCTGCCTCCAGGCACCTGCTCTGTCTGAGCACCTGCCCTGACTTCCCTCAGAAGTACAAGTGAAATAAACTCTTTCCTCTCCAAGTTGCTTTTGGTCTTGGTGTTGCATCACATTAATAGAAATCCAAACTAAGACCAGCTTCTATGCCTCAACTAACTAGATTCACTATGAGGAAAGGAGGGTTTTGTCTCTCACTGCTTTCCTCTTCCTACTAATAAACAGGCCCAGGGTAGAACAGATGCTTAGTAAATATTTGACTGACCACACAGTGTGTTCATGTTAACCCCAATGTACACACATTCCAGATAGCAGAACCGGTGGGGAATTAAAGAGCACAGTTCAGTGTCTCTGAAAAAACGGTCTTTCCCCTTTACCTAGCAGAGTGCGGATGTATCTAAGGAGCGAAATAAGTTGGAAAACCTCTGGCCAGCTCTGCTCAACACTGGGACTACGTGGAGGAGCTTTCTAGGAAGAATGTTAGGGAATTGTTTGGAGACCACATATCTAGACCAACCACCTCACTTTTCAATTGAGGAAATTGAAGCCCAGAGCGCTTACATAATTTCTCAGAACTCACTGTCCGAAAGTGCTTTCACACGGACTGCAGTCTAAGCGAATGCCGTGGCAGTGCATCACCTGGGCAGTGCGGTCCACGTGAAGCTCCTGCTCCTGGAAGCCAGAGCTTTGTTGGGGCTGCCCTGCCTGCAGAGTCTGGGCAAACAGAGTCTCTTATATGTTACAAATCGAATCTCTTGGTAAGGCACCCACTTCTTGCTACTCGGCTCTAACAAATAAAACTTGGCACGGGGCAAGTTTCCTGCCCTCTCTGACCATGCCCACCCCAGGCTCTTGAATGTCAGCCTCATCTCTTCTTCAAGTTCAGTGCTTTGCTGCCCCCCAGTCCCCCCTCCTCCATCCCAGTTCCACTCCACATGCTCCACATCTGTCAGAACGCCCTGCAGCCACACACTCCAAGTTCTTGCACAGTTCGGAGTGTGTTCGTGGCACTCTCCCCCCACATGCCAGCCCCCCACACACACAAGATCACCCAGGCCTCACTGAAGTAGGATTTTTCATGAAGTCCTTGCCAATCCAAGCTATCCACTTGGAACTTCTCCTTCTCCCCTCCTCCTCTCTTCCCCCTTCTCCTCCCATCCTCATCCCTCTCCCCCTCTCCTACTTCTTCCCTCTTCTCCCCTCCCCCTTCTCCTCTTTCTCTCCTCCTCCCCCTCCTCCTCTTCTCCCCTTTCACTCACCTCCCCTCCTCTCCTCTTCTTCTCCTCTTCCCTCCCCTCCTCCCTCTCTTCCCCTTTCCCTCCCCTCCTCCCCTCCTCTTCCTCCTCCTCTTCTCTTCCTCTCTCCCCTCCTCCCTCTCTTCCTTCTCTTCTTCCCCCCTCCTCTTCCCCCTCCCCCTTCGGGTTCACCTCTCCTCTTCTCCTCCTTTCCTCTTCCTCCCTCTCCTCCTCCTCTTCTAAGCTCTGCTGGACCTAACTCATTTGTTACTTTGCTCCTTTTCCCTGGTTCCTGCAGATGACAGAGGGAGTGGGATGCTCGACCATGAGGAAACACATGACATGTTATTATGGAAAATTCTTCCCTACGTGAACCCTAGCCATCTGGCAAAAACAAGTGTAACAAGGGAAAACCAATGCAGGAAGAGAAAGCCTTGAGACCCATGCTCATCTCAGGTAGAGAAAGAAGACAAGAACCAGGAGAGGATCACTTTGAGTCCATGGCTGGTTAATGGAGAATGCTTGTGGAATGGAGCAGTTGAGACGAGCGAAAGCACCTGTGTTCAGGCCGTGTGCAGTAGCTGCGTCCAGGCTGTGGGCAGAACCTGCATCCAGGCCGTGTGCAGAACCTGCATGTAGGCCGTGTGCAGAACCTGCATG
>NW_026067901.1:4884669-4895147 GCF_014885135.2 Alexandromys fortis
CCCTGTGGGAAGTCCAAGGACCACTCACCTCCATCCAGGTCTAGTAAGGTGAGCATCCAAACTGCCTAGGCTCCCACAAAACCAATAGGTGCAGTAGGATCAAAAACCCATTGCCATTGTTCTTGAGTTCTCAGTAGTCCTCATTGTCCACTATGTTCAGCGAGTCCAGTTTTATCCCAGGCTTTTTCAGACCCAGGCCAGCTGGCCTTGGAGAGTTCCCGATAGAACATCCTGTAGGAGACTCTTTAATGGTATTTAAGGAGGATACAGTTTGTACCTCTGCCTGATAAGCAAATGTAAGTCATGTTTATTTACCTAGCTCTTCCTAAATAAAATCGCCACATGGGAGATGTTTAAGTTAGGAATAAGGCTGCCCTTCACTTGTGCAGTGCTTGCCTCACATGCATGCACAAAGCGCCACAAGATGAGATACAAGTAAAAGCTGGAATCATCTCCTGTTGCGACCTGGACTCTGACATGGACGGAGCTGCGGTCACCCGATTCTCAGACATGGAGCCCAGGAATGGAGCTGTGGTCCCCAGACTCCTTCTCAGACACAGAGCCAAAGGACAGGCTGCAGTCGCCAGGTTCCTTCTCAGACGGGGAGCGGAAGGACAGAGCTGCGGTCACCAGATTCTCAGACATGGAGCCGGAGGACGGAGCTGCGGCCAGCACAGATTTCTTCTCAGGAAAAGCCAGAGATTGACCACGGGGAAGATTCTCCCACTTCATTTCCCTGAGACAGAATGTTGGCGCAAGGCAGAGCAGGAATGTGCTTTATGAGAAGCAGACAGGGCTGACTCCCCCCAAACTTGGCTTGGCCCAGCAGCCTGCTATTTTCTAATAATGAAAATACAAGAATGTTTGTGTGTGAATAATAGTCATATCTGAGCAAGCCACGCCATAAAGTGCCATATAAATTATCTGTGTCGAAAGAGGGAAGGGGAACTGGCGATTGTCGAAGTAGGTAGCACGGTCTTCATTTCTATCTTTGGTATGCAAAACAATGGTGATACACACACATTTCAAAACATCCTGAGCTGTGTTTCAGAGATAAATTATCGCGGACTGCCACCGAAAATCTGTGTTCTGGAAAAGGCCCTGGTCCCATGCTTCATCTGCCTGAGAGGACCAGAGTCTATGTGGAACTTCAAGACTGGCTCATGTCCTTGAAGCTATTTCTAGCGCACAGTGGCAGCACCTGTGGTCCCAGCACTCAGGATCTGGAAACTCAAGGTCATCCTGCTCCACTGGGACTGTAAGACCAGACCCAGGCTACAGGAGACCCTGTCTCAACACACACAGAGAAGTGCTCTTGGTTTCTCTGTTTGTGGCCACGTCGTGTTCTTGTCTTGTGTTAGTCTCAGCTTAGGACTCGGCTTCTCTCACACACCATAAACTTCCCAGAGAAGAAAAAAGACAAGCGTTCATTTCCCGGCGTGAAGAACATTTGTACACACCGCTCTCCCTTCCTCTGCATGTTTCCCTGGCTTCCCGCAGCAGCAGCTGGAAACCCTGACTCGGGAAGAGTCTCTCCTTTGAAAGCCACTAATTCGAAGAGGTCCCAAAGAGAGAAGGACGGATGACTTCATCCCTAAGCCCAAGCGCAGGAACAGAGGAGCTGAACGGGAACAGAGGGGGCCGAGGGTCTTTCCACACTCGTTACAGCTCCCCTGCTTCTTTCTTCTTAGCTTTGTCTGATCGTAAGCATAAAATGGCTGCCAGTGGCTCCCAAATTCAAATACTAAGGTTTGTTTGGTTTGGGTTTGTTTGTTTGTTTGTTTAGATATATAGACTCCTTCTTCCAAACCCAAGGAAAGAATTCTAATTGGCCCAGCTACACATTTTGAACCGACAGGAAGCATAGGGTCCTATTTAATTGGTTGGGAGCCATTCTTGATGAGGGAAGCTATCTGGGTGATGGATGAGTAGCGATCTACTGGGAAGGCAGGATACTGGGGACTACTGGGTGACTGGAGCATGACAGTCTAAGAGGGAGTAGGTGAGAGTACGAGCAAAAAGCCAGCTTCGTGTGTGTGTGTGTGTGTGTGTGTGTGTGTGTGTGTGTGAGAGAGAGAGAGAGAGAGAGAGAGAGAGAGAGAGAGAGAGAGAGAGCACAATGAGGATGTTTAAGAGGAGACTATGAAGGTCAGGAAGAGGCCTGGAAAGAGGGAAGCTGAACAAGAGAAGAACCATCCTGGATTATATTTGACGTGAAAACAGGGAGAACATTGTATGAAGGAGGAGGGGGACCCACAAGGGTAGGGAGAGGAATGAGGAGGACAGTACCAGAGATGAGAAAATAATTAAAGGACAATAAATCCTTTAATTTATTACAGTAATAAATAATAACAAAGTGAAAAAGAGAAAAAGGTATTTATGAGAGATAAAGCTTGGCTCATCGTAACTGCAGAATCCCAGCCCAAGAAGAACACAAGCCAGGCTGAGTGGCCTTGGAAGCTGCACTTTCTGACCCTTCTGAATTACAGCTCTTACATCAAGGCCCCTTACGTTCTCGGGTAAGTTTCTTAGCGAGCTTTCTATGAGGTTGGGTTGGGTAGTGGGAAGAGGAGGCTTGGCTGAGGGGAGCCAGTGACTCTCCTCGGGGCTGCAGAAAAGCCTGTGTCATCAGCACAGCCAGCATCACCACAATCTGCTTCTTTGGCTGTTGTTCCTTCTGCCTAAGGCAAGGAACAGTTTAAACCAGGCTCTCAGGGGAGACAGCTCCTCTCCTTAACATCTCCCAGACACAGAGGCCAGCGCCCTGGGTGTTGTAAAGTTCCTGTGTGTCTGTTATATATCACCACAGCCACCGTGTCTCCTAAATATAAACGGTATGTTGAGAAAATGAAGTGTCCTTGCAGAACTGAACGGTCATGATGAGCCGCTCAAAGCAGGAAGTCTGTATTAGCACTGCAGGGAGAGCATCCCAGGCTTGGGCCCAGAGGCCAGAGCTCAGATGTGGAACAAGAGTAGAACCCTGTTTTGAAGAACGAGGAGCCTTGGAGTATCTCTAGGTACCAACACAAAGGCTCCGAGTGTGCATTTAACATACATGAAACATAGTTCCGTCCTAGAACATTCATGCCTAAAATTAGAGCGCCCGAACAAAAAGTCAGCAGGCTGGCAGCAGCAGCGTTGAATTTAGCTCTGAACAAGTTTGCCAGGTCTCCCACATAAACCACAGCCCACTCCTGGGACTCTGGAACACGGATGTGTCACCGTCCAATCTGTCCCAGAACATTCGTCCTCTATGAAAACAGGGGCAATCGCTACACAACCCTCCCCCCCCACTTCTCCTCCGCCCACAGCCTTCAATTACCGCAGAGAAGAAAGAGGGATTGTGGGAGCAGGACAAGCATGAGCTCACTTAAGGCGTCATGCGCATGATGCTGCTGACTCCAACACCAAAGCCAAAGTGTACAGAGAACCCAGCCAGGTCATTCAGTAATGCAAAACACACATAGAGTGAATCGGCTCCCTGTGGAGGAAGAGGAGCTTCGTGCATTTGCAGGAATTCTTGCCAAAGAAATTTTCAAAGACTAGAAGACCGTTTCTCTCCAAAAGGAGTGTCTTTGAGCTTTCAGCACCTGCCATCCTCCTCCTCTGTGGTGGTGTCTCAGTTCCTGAGATTTAAGGGTGCTCTTTAAGAACCATCATTCTTTCCTTCTGTTAGTCTTTCGGTAATTTATCAATACTTTGGAGATTCATTTATTCCCCCCATCACTGAACTATAGGCAGGAGATACAGAAACTGCTAAAATATGCAATCCCAAGTTTTACACATACTGACACAGCTTAAAATTCTGTCACATACCTTCCAGTGAATCCATGATGCCATTGTCTTTAGTCTAAAAGAATCAAATTGTTTTCAGTAAAAACAAAAGAAAATTGGCAGTTACCGAGACAGTTTCACTCCCATTGATAATATGTATGGCAAGAATAAAAACATAACTTGGTGATAGTCTGATAGCTTATGCCACTTACATAAGTGAATGATCAAATTTGTTTACTCAAGGAAAGTCTTCCCGGTACCAATCTTGATGCTAAGCCATTGGACCAACACATCCCTTCCTGTGGATCCTGCAGCATGGTGGGAAAGACAGAGACGATCAGTGAATGGCGTGTGAGTTTAGAAGACGCGCGCACCCACCCGTGCACCCGGAGGGAAAGGCCGCCAGCAAGGCCGGGCCACCACTGCTCTTGGAGAGCAGTGCGGAGGCAGAGGTCAAAATGAGACCGAAAAGTGTTTCCTCTAAAGCGAAACTCGTCTCTTGAGTTTCTGCGTGGAGGGAATGAATGTACCACTGTGGCTGTGAAGCTAAGTCACTTCTTTCGGAATGACTAGGGAGTGAGCGGAAGAGAACAGAAGAGGGCGGACGCTGCTCAGTGAAGGCAGTCAGGCAGCTGAAGGGCCCAGCGCTGCGCAGCAATCTTCAAGAACCCGGAAGGGCGTGGTTAGTAGTTACTGAATCCCCAGCATCTCCTAGGGAGCTGGGAACCTAGCAGACCATCCCGAAGTATTGATAAGTGAATGGAAGGCCAATAGAAAGAGGGATGGGAGTTCTCAGATAGAGAGCACATTCGAATTTCGTGAACACAGACACAAGCGATACTCAGCTGTACCTCCTGCCTCGGGGTGTTATGGTTGGACCTCCCAGAACTACGTCAAGTGTATAGTCAGGGCTCAGTCATCCACTCTTCCATGGGAAACAGCTTCAGAACCAAAAACCCTTTTGCAAAAATACCTGAAAAAAACAGTGGAGAAACATCAAGAATTAGCTAACCACTGTTCAGCACTATGCAAGTGTATTTTTTAAAAATGACATTAAGAGGGAAGAAATGTATATTATTATATTATATTATATTATTATATTATATTATTATATTATATTCCACATTTCCAGGACGAACACTTTGTGAAAATCCAGAGCACCATTCCATCATGATTTTTAACTATTTTTACAAGATTCTTACAACAAGGGCCTAGGAGAGGTCACCCTAAAGGCAAAAGTGCCTGTTGAACAAGCCTGACAACCCAAGTTCAACCCCAGAAAGCCAGGCCTGCTTCTGGAATTCCAACACCCCTATGATGAGATAGCACCCCAATGGAGACATAATTCGTCATAGGCTTCTGGGCCAGCTAGCTGCCTTAGGCTTCACAGAAACAAGGGAGACGCTGCCTCAAAGTAGAAGGCAAGAATCAGCCCCTGAAAGCTTCCCTCTGACTCCCACATATGTGTGCCCACACACACTAAAGTAAACACATTTGAATTCTTAGGGGTTGGAGAGAAGAGACAGGGGCCCTTCCAGGGGATCAGAGTTCAGTTCCCCACATCTGGAGACGGACAAGTGTCTGTCACTCAAGCTCCAGTGGGATTCTAGGCTTCCGGCCTCCATGGCTACCTGCAGACATGAGTACATACCCCTCCATCCACACACGCATAGGTAAATAAATAACGTTTCCTAAATAAGAAAACTTCAACTGGAACAGATGTTATCAGTATGTTTCTCCTTTTAGAGTGGCCTATTCTCTTCATTGATCTATTTAGATTTTTTGTGAAATAATACTTTTATATTTATTTATTTATTGGGGGGGGGTAGCTTTGGAGCCTGTCCTGAAACTAGCTCTTGTAGATCAGGCTGGTCTTGATCTCACAAAGATCCGCCTGCCTCTGCCTCCTGAGCGCTGGGATTAAAGGTGTGCGCCACCACGGCCCAGCTGAAATAATACTTTTATAACAAAGCTCTCAGCCACACACTGCAGTCACATAGACCACTTTTTTGCTCTCTTGCCTGACTGCTAAGGACGGTCCCCTTGCCCAGCTCCTGGTGCAGAACCTTAGCCACAACTCAAAGGAGTCACAAAAGGGAAGCCAAACAGGTGCTTCCCCAGTGGCCTGGAGAGCGTTTGACTCCTCACTACCTAGAGTGAGGAAGATGCCACTCTACTCATTGAACAAGGCAAGAGTGAATGCTGGGAGATGCTCGGGTTTAACGGCCACCCTGTCGCCATGAGGAAACTGGAGCCCATTTCCTGCGAATTTAACTGGAAATCTCATCAGTGTTCAGTGTGACCCTAGCCACAAACTGCCCTAGAGCACACTAACCTAGTAAACACGCAGCAGTGTAAGTATCTCTCCATCACCCCAAAGCTGTTTGATGCTATAGAAACCTTGCTGGCCAATGAGGGTAAAGAAGACGCAATGAGCCTAATTTGTTCACAGGTGATTAACTATTAGACTGAAAGAAAAGTGGGTCAGGCAGCTGGGCCACTGTGCACTAGAGATCAGTTCTGCATGGGGACAGTATTGGGCACAGAAGCCCGCCCTTCTTTTCTACCTTGTGTCTGGCACATGGTCAGCAAGAGCACACAGGCAGGTGAGCAAGAAGGCAGTCTTACTGTGCTTCTGAGAAAGCACAATGAGGTCACGTGTAGGGGGAGCAGAAAAGCAAAGAAGGTCATTGGTGGGACGCCAGTCCCTTAGACTTAACAAAGATGAACCCTGATGCTCCCCAGAGGCCGGAAGTAGGGAGAACGGGAAATTGCAGACCTTGTAGGGGTTTGTCTCTGTTGTTGCAATGGCAGACAGAGGCCCTTGTTTTGCAGACTCCTTAGGAGATAGCTTGTGGAAGACTCCAAGGAAGCCTGGTCCCTTTAACCACCATTAACAAGCCTTGATTTTATTTTATTAGAGAAATAAGCATGTCCCTCATTACTTGGATGGACCCAAAGACTATTAAAAACGTAAGTAGAAGCCAAGGACAGGAGATTCAGGGTTAGAGTTCATGAAGTTTGAGTTCAATCTCTAATACCAGAAAAAAAACAAAAGGAAGGAAAAGAAGGAAGAGAGGGAAGGAAGGAGGAAGGTCAGAAGGGAAAGAGGGAGGGAGGGATGCTGGAAGGGAAAGAGGGAAGGAGGAAGGGAGGGGATGGAGGGAAGGATGGAGAGAGGGAGGGAGGGAGGGAGGGAGGAAGAAAGGAAGGGAGGGAGGGAAGGAGGGAGGGAGGGAGGGAGGGAGGGAGGAAGAAAGGAAGGGAGGGAGGGAAGGAGGGAGGGAGGGAAGGAGGGAGGGAGGAAGAAAGGAAGGGAGGGATGGAGAGAAGGAGGGAGGGAGGGCCTACCAAAGTGAATGTCTCTCATTCACTCCCAGCTTTATTGGGGGGTGGGGTGTTCTTGGTCTGCTGCCCTCCATGAAGAGCAGGCTGGTTTTCAGATTAATTGCTCAGCATTGCGTTTCAGTTTCACTGGATGAAAATTCTAATTTCTCTGGCAATTATTGATCCAGCGTCAGCTCTTCATTTCACAGGCAATGAGTTATGGCAAGATTGCATGTTGTACATTGATCCATCTGCCACAGCATCACTTTTAACAGCATCTCTGGAAGTCAATCATGACCTCCTTTTGGTCTCAACTTGTACCTGGACCATTTGGTACCGGCTTCAAGTCTAAGGCAACAAGTTTGGCCAAGAAAAGAGAGGTGTCCTCCCTGCGCAATTATACGGCAAGTTATATCTCCTGGGAATGGCTTCCAGAAGCAGCTGAACCTGTTGACCAATTACTGTCTGCAGCCACAGCTACATAGTCATTTTGTCCGGCTTAACCCCATCCTGTGCCAGACGCCTGTGACGTGGACAAGGGTGGCACTCTACAAAGCCCCGAGAGAGTGAGATCCTGAGAGAATGTGTATTGTTTGACATGGGCATGACTATGTAAGGGACTCTGCAGGCCCAGGGAGGAGTTCCAAAACCATCCCCAAGAGAGAGGCTCAGAGAAATAACAGCAAGGCTTTTTTCAGGATAGGGTGCAGAAAATGTCCACCATATCTTCCCTCGTCCAGGTATCTCCACCCTAAAGATTGCTCCCTACAGAGACTGCTCCTACAAAGTGAGCTGAACACAGGTCTTTGATCCAGCTGTACGTCATAAACCCTGCCTCTTTATCTATATGTAATAATCTCCTCCTTGTTTGAATGTACTCAACAACTCTGCCTCTCCGCTTTCAGTAAACATGCTGAGCTTCTGGGAACTGCAGCTTCTCTGTCAGAGGGCCTGGCCCATCTAACCCCAGCTTTTCTTTTGGTTTCTGTGTGTCTTTTCCCCATTCCCTCACTACCATGGTCAGGTCCATCCCTGGAACCATGTAAGGGCATGGCCCAACACTAACAAACTGATCTAAAATACTCCTCATTCAGTACCACACGGCCTCATTCTGAGGCCAAATAATGGAAGACAAATGAAATGGCTGTTGTAACTGGAGGTTTCTCTCTTGCCCTCCAGTTCTCAAGTAACCATGCAGAGGTTTAATATTAATTACAAACTGTTTGGCCTATTAGCTCAGGTTTATTATTAGCTAGCTCTTACAACTTAAATTAATCCATTTCTATTAGTCTATATTTTACCACTAGGCTCGTGGCTTGTTACCTCACATCTTGCTTCTCCAGTGGCTACTGGCATCTCCCTGACTCTACCTCCTTTTCCCCTGTACCTTTGTTTGGATTGCCTCCCTGGCTCTATTCTGTGTGGATATTGGAAAAATCAGCTTCTTTATTAACCAATGGCAATAAAATATATTCACAGCATACAGAGAGGCATCCCACATCATGCAGTCTTGTTCAAAATCGAACATGATTAAGAAGTTAAATCAATATTCCTATTGAGAAAAAAAGTAAATGAGGATTTGGGTGATTTCTTCCTAAAAAAATACTTTAGATTAGAGTCTGTGCTATGTTGGATATTTTTTTTCTTAACTGGAAGCAAATTTGGAGAATTAAGCAAAGAAATTCTTTCAATTCTTATACGATGAAGTACTCAGTAACAAGAAAGTCCTCTAGACTGTCTGCAGATATTCCTTAGTCTACCGTCCGTTCTTCTAACAGCCTCCTTGTAGGTATCACTTTGACAAACCTCTTGGGAGATTAAGAGTTCAAGTTTAAAGTCTTTTGTGATATACCTTAATCACAAAGAACTTTGAACTTGTTTTTTTCTTGACTTCTCTTGCTACAAAGTATGGTTCTAGAGGGGAGAAGCTGAGGGGCCAGGGGAAGGGAGATTTTTCATGGTTTACATATTTCACCTATAGAAGCCTAAAATTCATACCTGGTGGCAATTCAGAAGACTGATTCCGTCACAGTCCCTTCCCAATTTGGAGTGAGAATTACTAGGTTCTTTGGTTTTGTCCTGTTTACTTTTATAATCTCCTTACCCTATACTGCTTCATATTCTCTTTGGAATCAGTCTAGATATAAATGTCCAAATATATGCACATACAGACACACACCACGGTGGAATATTTGTATACACTGCAAAAATGTTCCTCTGCCTACGGTGCCTTCTGATTGGCTCAATAAAAAGTTGACTGTCCAATATCTAGGGGGAAGAGGATAGGAGGGATTTCCAGGGAGAAAGAGGAAGAGGAGGAGGATTCTAGGAGCACACAGATTTTGCCAGAGACTGTGAAGAATTCAGGTGTATAGTACAGAACAGAGGTAACCAAGCTATGTGGCAGAATGTAGAGACAGGTTAATTTAGGCTAAGACCAAGCTTTCATAATTAATATTAAGTTTCTAGGTCATCATTGGGGAGCTGGCAGTCCCACAGAAAAATGGTCTGACAGGAAAATTTGCTACAACACACTACCCCCACACACAGTCTGATGGTCGTGCTGAAAGATTCTTGGCAAATTCCCAACGTCGTCACCCCACATGATCTGTTAATGGCGTACTGGACCCAGAACCCAAGTCTCTGCAATTTTCAGTCTTTTGCTCTTTCTGTTCATTTTGTAGGGGCTTGAAAGTCAGCCAACTCTGTGCTTAGACTTTAAAAGCACAACCGTGTACTGCTCGTCCAACCCTAGGGACTGTAAACCAAAAGGCATTGTCAAGAGCTAATTTTCATCTTTATAGGAAAATGAGATAAGAAGTACTGTTTCCAGTGAGAACCGGGTTACCCTGAGGAAATATTCATTGTGTAATCCGCTAATGTTCTGCCAATGTCTTCCTCATCACAAACCCCTGGGCCCAGCATCATGAGATATCTACCTTCCTTCTCTCTCTCCACACTAAACTACCTCTGGGTTCCTAGACACACTTCATAAGACATGTGATGTGTCTCCTCCATCACATCCCTCTCCCACTGAACTCCCTCTTTCAAACAGACTGTACACATCCCCAATTAGTCAACTCTTTCATTGCTGTTCCATTAATAATGTGGAGATGTCTCTCATTACAAGGAGAAAGTTTATGCTGATCTATCTAATAAAATGTGTGCTCAAAACTTGTGCAACCACTTTGGAAAGCAGTGTGGAGGTTTCTCAGAAAATTCGGGATCAACCTACCCCTGGACCCAGCAATACCACTCTTGGGAATATACCCAAGAAAGGCCTTATTATACAAAAATATATGCTCTACTATGTTCATAACAGCATTGTGTGTAATAGCCAGAACCTGGAAACAACCTAGATGCCCTTCAATGGAAGA
>NW_026067901.1:4895616-4915518 GCF_014885135.2 Alexandromys fortis
GCACGAACTGGCTTTGTGGGAGCCTAGGCAGTTTGGATGCTCACCTTACTAGGCCTGGATGGAGGTGGGTTAGAACTTCCCACAGGGCAGGGAAACTTGATTGCTCTTTGGGCTAATGAGGGAGGGGGAGGGAAATGGGAGGCAGTGGCGGGGAAGAATCAGAAATCTTAAATAAATAAATAAATAAATAAATAAATAAATAAATAAATGTGTGCTCACGCAGAAGTTAGAAGGAGATGCTAGGAATTCTACTCAGAGGTGGAGGAAGAAGAAAAGGGCTTCAAGATCATCCTTGGCTGCATAGAGAGTTCAAGGCTAACCCGGGCTTCAAATGGGTTCTGTTTCGAAATAAAATAAAGGCACACACAAACTGTATCAGAACATAATGTAGCATGTGAGATTATACAGTAAATCAATACAACAGCAATAATTCAATATTTATTGAAAGCAGGTTATCTGTAGGTATATGACAGCACTTTGAGGGATCTACAAAGTCTAAGAAATGCTCTGTGTCTATCAAGAGCCAAGAAGATAATCAGAACTTTAAAGCACCATGGAAGACACATCGACATTATGAACATATGTGCACAGTACAGGTGACGATAAAGCGTAGACACCACATAGAGGAATGCAAACAAAACTCCCTCTGAATAAGGAGAGAGCGGACCACTGGCAGCAACACCACCTGCTTCCCCTCCATATCACGCTCATAAATCAGCGAAGAAAATAAACTGTGGTTTTCTGCTAGATGTTCTCATTTAATTAAATTTATTTAGTCAAATTAATTCTGCCTTTAATTTAAAATGAGAGAAGAAAATACAGTGTTCATTCAGCTATTAACTCCTAAGACTAATAAAAGTAATGATAATGAGATCATTTGCCAAGTGCCAGTCACTGAGTTGATGGGTAGCTGTGCCATGAGAAACTGAATCGCTTGTTTCTGTTTCAACAACTTTGCTCCACTAGAAAACACCCCCGGATAGCCACACGCTAATCGTCAGGCTAAAATACCACCTATATATCCCTGTTCTGGTTGGGACAAGAGCTTCACTTTCTTTGGCTGTATTTGGAAAGCACCCCCTTTTCTTTTTCCTCCCAGCACTTGCCACCTCCACATCTCTCCTGAACCTTGCAGAGTGAATCAAAGACCAAAGACATCAGCATGCTACTATGTCCCCATTTCAGGTTTACCTACAGATTTTTCTCCCGTTTGACTAGGCAGGAAGAAGCCAAGATCTGTAACTGATAACTGACCCATTCCACTTTCTGACGAAGCAAGATTCCATGCAGCTTGCAAAGACAGTGGCAGACAGAAATCTGGTCGGCCATTTCACCGCCCACGTGACTCACTTAAGGACAATTATTCCTTTGAATTGCTTTTAGCACCTTTGTGGACTTCTTTTTCTTCCGTGTCCTGAATTATTTTGCTTTTAGTCAAAATAGGACTTTTTAGAAAGAAAAGAGTGGGTTTGCACTCAAAAGTTCAAGGGCTGGCCAGTCATGTGACACGCTGATTTCCTCCATTTTTTTTTTTTTTTTTTGGTAAGGTTTCTCCAAGTTCATTTTTTTCTGCAACAGAAAAAGTAAATTAATAGAGTGATTTGCTGTCAGAGAACGAATTCTAAAAATTAAACATCACCCTTTGATTATTGTTTCAATCTCCATTTGCCTTTTAACCTAATAGAGCCAGTAAACTAATTTCCTTTGGGCATTTTGTTCAATGGCATCGTGAGCGACACATTACTTAGCTAATGCTGCAGGACAGTCACGCAGGGTCACATGGCTAGCAACCGAACATTAAAGGGTAATTTCCAGGCCATCAGTGGCACTCACTTCTGAGCAAACCACATCCTGCAGGGACGGGGCTGGTGTGGGAGTCCGTTCACATGGGTTGGAGTCCCAGGCTTCTCCCAAGCCCTTGCTACCATTTCACAGCCTTACCTGAATTCTAGCAGTCAGTTTGCAAAACCCAGAAGGGGAGCCCAAGCCCATCTCCCCCTCTAGTTAAAGTTTAGGAAAAAGGTAGCACAAACCCACATTGTACTTTCTTCATACCCACAGCCCATCATCGTCTTATTGAACACTGTCGTAATTTTTTCTTACCCTTTGAGTTTTAGTGCCCCACAAATCCTGGGCTCAGGTAGAAATTGGGGGTGGAAATAGAACTATCCAGACCCAGAAGCCTAGGGGGCTCTGACTGTATTACGCAACAGCACTCTAGAAGGGAGAACTGTGGCAGACGCCACTTGTTATACTGGGAGATATTTGTGGAATGCCGTGTTCTATCTATAGAAGATCTACAAGCCTGGGGCCAAAGGGAGCAGAAGCAGCAAGAGTCTGAAGCAGGAATTGGTGTGGCTTGTTTTTGTTGTTTTGGTTTGGTTTTCTAGAAGGACTCATATACACAGAGCACCTAAGATTTAGTGTTTCTTGAGTGGGGAAGAGATTTTTTTTTTTATATCCCTCCCTTCCTTCAGTGAATCCACTCCACATTCTAGAGTTCCTCTTAGGTAAAAAAAAAAAAAAAAAAAAAAAAAAAAAAAAAANAAAAAAAAAAAAAAAAAAAAAAAGGAGAAGACAAGACACAGTTAGACCAGGGTTATTTTTCAGAAAGGGAGCTTGAAGCCATCATGTCACTCCCTTACGCTTTTACCACGTGCCAATGTAAGCTAGTAAGTCTTGGGAGTGCGCACTGAACAAAGACAATATGAAGACAAGAGATAGGACAGTCATCGCTGTGCACAGAAGGAAGATTCCCTTTCCCCCTTTCTTGCTTTCTCAGATTCACAGGTGTGTGAAACGGATAGTGTTGAGTCTGGGGTGTAAATAAGGAAGCCAGAACCAGGAAACAAAACAAACAAGCTGGGTGTAGTGGTGTGTGCACTCAATCCCAACACTCGGAAGCTGAAGCAGGCAGATCTCTGAGTCTGAAGCTAACTTGGTCTGCACTCTGAACTCCAGAACAGTCAGGGCTTCTTGCAAAACAACAACCAAAAAAAATAACAAACAAAACAAAAAGCTAGAATTTGGGGTAGAGAGGTGGTCAAGTGTTTGCCATATAAACATGCAAAATACAAGAGTCCCAAGAAGTGGGTATTTAAGCAAAGGGGTTTTTTTTGGGGGGGGATAAGGACAGAAAAAGACTTGATAATAAAAAAGGCCATGATCAGTGTATTTCAAGCAACCATCAAAGCACAGAGGTCTCAAATAGCTTGATGCTTTTGAAGAACTGTAAATAGTTGATACAATTAGTGCAAATACAGGTGAGGACAGGTAGGAAATCCACATTGTACAAAAGTGAGTGCCTTCTCTCTACTCTGAGGACAGTGTGCTTTGTCCGAAAAGACACAGGACATCCTTGGACAGTTAACACAGGAGCATGCCTCCAGGCTAGTTGTTCACTACCCGCTCAAGATCATGCACCTTGCAATCCCTGTGTCAGGGTGAGTCTGCAGGTCATGGCATGTTTGAGATTTGGGGTCAGGCGGCACGGAGAACAGAAACCAAGTAAAAAGTAAGAACCAACCTGACCTGGATGTGAAGTCAGGATTGTCAAAACCTCTGGATTCTTACTTAATTCCTTGGTTCTTTTGTCTGAACTGATGTGAATTCTTCATCTTGAGGAAACCAAGAGCATTCGGAGCATGAGTCCTTGGGGACCACATTTGGTGACTTGTGCTGTCGCAACAAAACATCACAGGGGGCTAGCCTAAACAATGGAACTACATCGCCTCACAGCTGAAGAGTAAAGAAGAGGGAGATCAAGTTAGAGGTACAGCTGGTTCCTCCTAAGCGCTGTCCCGCACTTAACTGGCTTCTGATAATTTCCTACAATCTGTTATGTCCCTTGGCTTGGAAAACATTGCCACAATCTCCACCTTCATATTTGTGGCATCCTTCCTGAATGCAGGTCTGTCTACAGATTTCCTTTTCGTGCAATGAATCATGCCAGGCATGGTACAGGGGATGAAGGCAAGAGAACTAGGAGTCCGAGGTCTTCCTTGGATACAAAGCAAGTTCAAGGATAGCTTGGGTTACATAAGACCCTAGTCTCAGAAAAAGAAACAAATACAAGAAAAGCTCAATTGTATAGGCTTAGGACTCAATCTAGTAGCCGTGATTTTAGTTTCACTTGACTGTAACTGTAAAGAGCCTGTCTCCAAACGAGGTTACACACTGAAGCAATGGAGACAATGACTTCAATGTAAGAAATTTGTAGCTACCGCTCAGTACACAAGGGTATAACTTTTATAAAAATTGGTTTTGCTGCTTTAAAATGACTCTGAATTGATTTACATATTAAAAGTGTGAGATCCTGTTTAAGTGACAAGACAAAGAAGGGAGAGCCCCATTAGGAAGAGACTTAGAACAACCAAGTAGTTCACAAAGGAGACTACACTGGGACCCTTAAACTATATTTTAAAATACATTTCATTATTTTCTTACGTGTATGTCTATGTCTATGCGAGTGAATTCTTTGTGTGTATGGGTGCCCATGGATACCAGGAGAGGGCAGACACTGGATCCCCTGGAACTGGAAATTGGGGAAGTTTTTGAGTCACCTGATGTAGATGCTGGGAACCCAACTCTGAAAGAGCAGTGAATGCTCATAACACAGAGCCCCCATACAGTCCTGATACACGCTAAACCTTAAAAGAGTCTTCTCCTTTTCTTATGTCAGGCATGGCGGAATGCAGGCCTCAGGAGACTGAGCTATGTTCTCATTTTCTTCAAAGAGAGCCTGTGGAACACTGAAGACACTGACACGAAAAATAAGATTTAAAGGGCTGTTGTATAGCTCTTGCCTAGAATGCACGAGTCCCTGCATTCAATCCCTAATACTGCCAAGTGTGTGTATGGGGCGGTGTGTGTGTGTGTGTGTGTGTGTGTGTGTGTGTGTGTGTGACTTTCTAATTTGTTGGGTTTCACAGAAGCAGGAGTAAGGGAAGGCGGTTGAGAAAAAAAATATGATGTAGAAATGTCATCCTTAAAATCTTTTTGACTAATTGGAAGCTTCCTTCAGCTTAGGAACCCAATAGCTCTCTGATCGGGCTTTTATCCTCTTTATGGAGAAGGAACTGAGGGCCAGCAATGTTAACGACATCCTTTTAGGGTCCATTTGGGAAATGATGGGGCTTGGGATGTAAAAATCAGTCTATTCTAATCTCACTTGAACTGCCTGAGTAATTTTTTTGAGCATCTTGATTGAAAACCAAGTATTTGTTACAAAGATGTTTATAGTACGTTGCCCAAAGAAGTAGCCTCTGGGGAGAACACTGTTTGCACCACAAATTATTGATGTTCGATTTTATCAAAATCCTCTGTGAAGCCACAGCTGTAGGTCCTCTGCTGTGATATCCACGTCATGCTATGACATACTAATACCCATGTCATGCTATGACATACTAATACCCATGTCATGCTATAACATACTAATACCCATGTCATGCTATAACATACTAATACCCATGTCATGCTATAACATACTAATACCCATGTCATGCTATAATATACTAATACCCATGTCATGCTATAACATACTAACACTTTTTCCCTTTGATAGCGAGGTCCAAGCTCAGGCTATACAAATATCTTTCACAGGTTCTTCCCACCCAACTCTTCCGCAGAAGTGGGCGCCCTCATGAGACAGGACTGTGGGGAACAACAGACACCACCTTCCATGTCATCCTCCCCAGCACTATTCCAATACATCACTCCGTCTTTAATTTTTGAGAACCCACTTTACTTTGAAGCTTTAAGGAGAGAAGATAGACAGAAGCCGAAGCCGTTAATGACAACAGTAGACCCACCCTTTAAAGTACTCATTCTCGCTGTGGGTGGAAACGGAACGAGTCATTTTTGCCCGTTTTCTTGGGCAGGAAGGTTAGTTAATAGCTCCATGCTTATAGCTTAGTAGAAGTATTTGTAGAGTTGACAAGACACAACTTAAACGCCGAGGCCAATGAGATACTAAGGAGCAGGAAGGCTTAGGTCATTCTCGCCCTGGCTCTGGTGATTATGCACATCACTTACAAATGGGAGGATTTCAACAGCTGCAGTCTCCTTTCTTGTGTCAACAAAGTGAGAAGATCCGAACCCCAGAGAGAGCTGAGACCAATAGTCTCTGGCTTTGGCACGTTCCTTCCTTCTTTTTCGTTAGCTATTAGTTTTACATCTTCCTAGTCTTTGACTTCAGTTTTACATCTTCCTAGTCTTTGACTTTTGCTTTACCACCAGAGAAACATATTTGCTGCCGAAGAAAGTCTTAAATGGGCAGCTTTGTTTTTTCTTGAAGGGATACGAATTCATCAACATCACCTCCCTGCTCCTAGCACATAAAGCCTTCTCTTCCTTCAAGATGCTACTTACAGCATCTTGGAAGGTTTATAAGTCATGGAGAGATCCACAAAGGATCTGCTTTGCAGGGACATCTGTCAGGTTGGCATTACCAGCGGCTGTGGGTTCTGCTCCCTGAGGCCTGGTGTCCCAGTACCCACAGCGTGACTCCACGGATCCGGAAGTAGAAAAGTTAAGGGGTTCTGAGTTTTATGGGGACGCAAATGTCAGGGCAGAACTTTCAAACAGACTGAGTCCCTGTTGTACGTGGGCGACTGAGCCTGACAGCCCAGCCCTAGGAATCGGGCAGAGTTAAAACACGGAGAATGGCTTGGTCAATGAAAAATAATCTTCATGATGGAATGAAGGCTTTGGACCTCGTATCTAATGCTCCGGGCTAACTCGAACCTGACCCCCGAGACACCGTGGTTGGTTCCCCGAGGGTCCTCAGCTGCACCCTCTGGCTTTTTCCTTGAGACCATCAGTTTGCGCTTCATGTTCTGAATTCTCACCTTCTTGGCTGCGGAGCCGACTAAGGCCAACCCTCAGGGAATTACACGAGATAGGATCGAGTCCAGGTGGGGTTACCAGAGGCGAAAGCGCCAGAAGGAATCAAGAGTTTAATTAACTTGTGCCCTCTCTACACGCCCCAAAGGAAAGAGAACCCTAATGGGGACCCTGTCAAACTGTTTGATCAGAGGAAATTGGGTTTACCTTTTCCTCCCCTTCACCCTTTCTATCTCGCAATCAATCCGTCTGGATTATTGACTGAAACACGACCACAGCATTAAAAAGGGCAGAGACTCGGGGGCGGGGCGGGACGGGACGGGGCGGAGACTCGCGGGCCTGCAGACCGCAGCCCGGCGGGTGCAGCCTGGCGGGAGGGATCGGGGGCCCTGCGCTGTGCGCGTGGGCGCGCAGAGTCTCCTGCATCCCAGGCGTCCGCGCTCCGGGATTTCGCTGGCGCCCGCTCGGCGGCCCGGGGCGGGTGCTCTGCAGCGGCCCAGGCTGGAGCGCGCACTCCGCCTGCAGCCGAGCAGCGGCCGGGGAGCCGCCACCATGCCATCCCCGCGCCGCCTGCGCTGACCTGGTACCGCGCGGCCGCAGCGCTCCGTGCCCGGCTGCGGACGCACCCGGGGCTGCGCACGCGGGAGCGCGCCTGACGCGGAGGACCGCAGCTCCCAGCGCCGGCGAGGAAGATCGCGCGGTCACCGCTCGCGCGTTGGGGTGAGTGGCTCGGGGCGCGAGGGCGGGGGGGGGGGCGCCGCGGCTTGGGCCGCGTTGTCACGGCGCGGGATGGGACGTCCGGCGGTTTGGGAGCGCGGGGAAGACTCCGGGAGGGCTGCTGGGCTGTGGTTGCGCAGAGGCTGGGCGCACGGCCCCTCGTGCTGCGTGGCAGGCAGGTCGTGCCGGCTCTCCCCGCCTCCCCCGGCGCCGAGGCCAGCTGCATGGCCCCGAATCGGGCCACGCAAGAGCGGGGAGGCGAGGGTGAGTGGCTGAGGATCGCCTGTCACCTACTGGCGTCTGCGGAGAGGCTCGGCCCCTAGCGCGCCCGGGAAGGGCCGCCTGCCCTGGAGAGGCAGCCGCAGCCTGCCCTCCGTGGAGACCCCACTCTGCACGCAGCTCGCCCGTGGGAGAGAAGGGGAGCCGCGGCGTTCTCCCTTCTGGCAGAAAAAGTTGAAGAAACTAGGTCTGTTAATAATTAGCAGGAGCGGGACTCGGGATGCAGCAGAAAAGCTGTTGAGTTTTCATTGCCCTCTAAGAAAAACAAACGGCATCGCCAACGACTATTGGCAGGGCCGTGTTATTTTTGGGACTTTCGGAAAATTGTCCACAGATTGCATTCAGGAGACTGAAGACGGAGGGGGGTGTACCCGGGAGGTCGCGGGGACGGCTGGCACAGCTTTGAGTTCCAACCCGCCCCGGGAGGACTCAGATTCTTAAGCCTGACGCACTTGGTTCCTGGTTTTAAAACGTGTCAGGCAGGACTGCAGCCAGGATCAAGGAGAAGAACGCACGGCGAACCGGTCTGAAGGAGCATATGTGAAAATCCCTGGTGGAGCCCAAGTGCACTTGTGCTGTTTAAAAAAAAAATGCTGCATTTGTGGCTTTTAGGGTAGGTTTTATGAATGACAAATTATACTTGATGAAATTGTATCTCCTATCTGTCCCTGAACAGTTCTGTCTGCCGCCTGGTTTTAATCAGCGCTTTCGGAAGGCAGTGTCTGCGCTGCGCTGATGTTATGTAATTGACGTGGTTCACCATCAGATATTTTTTAATGTACTTCTGGAGTGAAGGAGACTTCCATCTTCAGACAAGCCCAAGGTGTAGACGAATGAGGGCTGTTAAGGTTTGCCCTCCTCTAGCTCCAGATGTGTGAGCTCAGCTGTTGCCTGTCACTTAGGTGACAACTGGCCTTTTTCCCGACTAAGCCTTTGCTGTCGCCATTATCCTCAGTGAAGTGTCAGTGTTCAGCGGCCTTCTTTACCAAGAGTGGGACCGTGCCCCTTGGGACGTGTCAGCCGCGTTTGATCATCCCCAACAATATGTCTGTTTTTAGAGTAGGAAATGGGGAGGAGAGAATACCAAAACCCTTGACAGCCAGATAGATACACTTTTAGATTTAGGACCAACCTAATCTAAAAATTCTGTTTTCATCAAGACAGCTCCATAAGGATGACGCAATGTTTGTCGAGCCTTTTTGCCTAGAACAATATTTACTCCCACCAGGGGATTTAAAACTTAAACAGCAACCATTTATCTTGCTGTCTGGTGGGGTTGGGTTCATTTCGCCTCCAATGTGGTCCCTAGCCTAGGTGGCTGGGACAAGAATCTATCATTGTAGCCAGCTGGAGCCTAAAGAAAGCAAAATACAGCACCTGCTGGTAGCAAAGAGTTCTAAATGCCATCCGCTGGCGAGTCAGAAAACACAGAAGGGGATATTTAATAAGCACTTCTAGAAGTGTTTATACGAAGGATTTAAAGGCTAACAATGTAGGTGCTATACAAAAGGCACTAGGAATAAGGGATGCTACCCTCTGTTAAGAGTTCGAACACTTACTGATAACTCAAAATAAGTCATGCCTGGCGTGGATGAATGACTCGTGCTTCGAAATGAGCCTTGGGAAGGAAAAGAAGGGGAGCAGAATGGTGTCTAAAGATGGACAGGTTGATATGAGTGAATGAGTTTGGTAATTTGGTTTTCCCCTTCTTAATTTGGTATAATTGGAGAGTTACCAGTGAGTGAGCCTGTTGATTCACGGATCGTTTTTAAGAGAAAACTGCTATATTTCACTAAAGTGACAGATTCAATCAGTTCTGCAGGTGATACTAATGATGCTTAAAAGGTTGCCTATGATTTTTAAGATATATATAACCAAGGATCATGGGTCTACTTTTTGTAATAATGAGTCAGCTTGGGTGATGAAAGAAAAACAGCACAAGCTAGAAGGAGAAAGAAACTTGGTGGTTGATAGCTAGGTGGTTGGTAGAAGTGCCCCTGCTAGTCTCTCTTAGTAGTTTAAAATATCCAGAATAGGTAATCTCTTTAAAGTCTACAGTAGCTTGTCCGTGGCCCACAAAAGGTTAGGTTCTGCAAGCAATGTCTTTGCAATACTGGGGGCAAACCTGGGCACGTGCTCACTCCACAGCTGAGCCACACCCCAGGGAGTGACAGCCCTAATACTGGAGAAATAGAATGAGAACCAGGTAGAAACTCTCACAAAACCTACCCTATATTTTTGAATTGTCTGATATTAAGGGCAACAATTCTCAGTTGAGATGATCCTTTATTGGTTGGTATTTTAATTACAGCAGTTAGTTCCCTGAACATAGTATCTTATAAGGGATAAATTTTCCATTTTAAAAAAGTAGAATTTCAAAAGTCAACAACAGGGTTCTGGAGAGATGGCTCAGTTGGTAAAGAGCTTGTACAAGTATGAGGGCCCTGGTTCAGATTCCCAGATGAGCATGGTTACCTGCGGTTGTAATCTCAGCAACAGCGGAACAGGGCAGGCAAGGTTTCCAGAGCACCAGGGAGCCGCCTAGACCATCAGTGAGTTTAGGTTCCCTGAGAGACTGTGTCAAAAAACAAGGTGGAGAGACAGAGAGGGAGATGGGTGACATCAACCTCTGACCTCCATGCTGACACCACATACGAACCCCCACACACACACACACACACACACACACACACATACACTGATTCTCATGTATGTACAGGAATGTTTGTTATGTCATCTGACCAAGATAGACTCCTCCGCTCAGGAAAATAGTTCTGTGTTTTCTCCATGTTATATAAAACAGTATTCTTTGTTCCATTCTTACTGTTGTGAGAATATTAAAATTGTGTAAATCTAGGTGCAATGTTCTAGAATGAAGAGGAATAAGGAAAGTGAATGAGGTGTTTCTTGGTGGGTGGGTGGGTTGGTATGCTAAGGAATCTTTATTTTTCTCCTGGTTATTGGATAAGGAACTTCAGAAAGTGGGTGTGAACAAAGGGTTGGAGCAGGGAGCAGAGTTATCTAGAGGCCAAGTCAGGTACTGCTACAGTGTCTCAAAGCCTCAGTAGAAGCAGCGGAGGCCGTGCTTCTGACAGAGTGTCAGGGACCAGGATGGCCTAAGGGCAGCATAGAGCCTTGCCCTTCTGGACCCCTCCCCTTGGACACGTGCAAAAATCGTCCCTCAGCACCCTGGCAACCAGCAAATGAACCACGTGGTTTACAGTGGTGCTCTGCAAAAGTGGAGTCGGCCCTGCATCCAGGAGCTGTGGCAAAGGCTGGCCAATAGCAACCAGGAAGCTTTGCGTGCCCCGTATCCCCTGACCCTCTCCTGAAGAAGGCAGTGGAAAGAGGTTTGCTTTACAGCTTGGAGCATGCTGATGTCATGACATTTCTGGCACAGAGATACGACAGAATAATCAGATCCCTTGCCGTGTGCCAGAATGACATGGTTTTTCCGCGAGCTGTTCCTGAGCTGCTGGTTCACGGGCATGGGCTGTTTCCAGTTACTCGGGTGATCAGGCCTCTCAGACAGTTCAATAATTCTTCTTGTGTATGTCTGTTTAAATGCTCCTGGTCACATCTGAAGGGACTTCTCGGAGAACACAAAGATAGTACCACCTTCCGTGGTCATTTTCCTATAAGAAAAAAAAAGTCAGATAGGCAGAAACCACTGTAAGTATTTGAAAACAGAACTGCAAACGAGCCAATAGCTGTCATTCACTTTTATGTAACTCTTCTCCCCAAGTTTTTCCTAGGTGATCCTAAGAAACCAACTGGCCCATGAAGCTGAGCTTGCGTTTTTTCTCCCTGGGGGATTGGAGCCAACCCCTTCCTTTCCAGCTGTTACATAGTTGTCAGGAAACAAGTGAGGGCTGTGTTATTTCAGTTGTCTTGGTACTCTGTCCTGCTGGTGGGTTTCCAGCTCCCACCAGCTTTGCTGTACTCTTCTGGCCTTTGGAAAGAAAGATGTGTCAGTGAAGGGTGACATTCTGCATTAAGATGCCCCCAGTGCCCCGAGTCCCCTCCCATAGTTCCACCGCCCTTCTTTTATGGAGGGTACTGAGCCCACAGCTCACAATTATGGTCTGTGACTTCAGTAACAATTCTGTTTGAAATGTTTCCAATTACACATGAGATTGGCCCCACGCAGCAGCTGCATGCCAAAAGCATTTCCTAGTGAGCTCCAAGAATCAGGCCGTGATTGCTTTTAATTTAAATAAAGGCTATTTGGTTTCCTGTGATGTTTTTTTATAACCACCTTTTCCTCCATTTGCGTTGCTTTTAAAAAAAATTAGAAAGGCCAATATAGAGTAGCCAGCACTTAATGTGATATGACCCCAGTTTTCTAGGGTCCCAAATGCTCTGAGCAAACATCAGTGGCTTAATAAAGGAAAGAAACTTTGTGTGCCAATGGGTTCCCCCAAGGAAGGGGAAAGGTTATCTGGTAACACATTGCAAGCCACAATGTTTTCAAGGTTTTTTTTTTTTTTCCCGTTTTTCGTTAGAGACGTATCAAAAATTATTCTTTGAGGCCTTTGGATATCGGATCCATTGCCTTTTATTCAAATTATTTCATCTTGCCATTTGAAGGACCATGAAGAGCTGTTTAAAACAAAAATACGAAAATGGTAGAGAGTTAAAAACATACTTTAGACAGAAGAGGAGACAGCAAATAATGTCAGGCATTCCTCGGCCACCAGGGCTTCCCAGTCCACCTCCTCTGGGGACTTCTAACTTTTTCTAACACAGTGGTGACTCCAACCCTCCAATAGCCAGCGGATATATTTGACGTATTAATCTTGAAAATAAGAAAATACACAGTCTTGGGACTTGGCTTGTGTGGACTGGGATCAGACTTGGTCCACAACAGTTTTGTGCCTCCTCCCCCTGAAACACAACACCCATAGCCAGAGGGGATACAGTGGGTGCGGTGCTGAAATGGTCCCCAGGAAGGATTTTCACACTGGCTCTTTCAGTGCCTCCAGTGCATTCTGGAGAATGTAGTTCTTCTTTGGGCTCAACAGTAGTGGGCTTGCCCGAATGCCAACGTCTCTCTTAGCACTTTTGGACCGTTTCCACCATGCGATAAATAGTGCTGTTTAGTCCAAATTTGTAAATGCCATATTTCATGGAGCCCCTGTGGGAACAGCAGAAACAAGCCCACTGCATGTGTGCCCTTTGCTTCAGGGACCAGTTCCTCAGTAACTACCATTAAAACAGAACACACATACACACACACATACACACACACATACACATACCCACACGCAAGCTCACAGACTCAGGCATACATGCATACATACTAGCCTAATAGTAAAACTGGACTATTTCACCTTAGTGAAAGAAAAGTGATTGGAGCTGTGATGTATCTTTACCAGAGGCATTTGTGTTTTATGATTACTTAAGTTATGACAAGCAAGTAGCATGGTAATCTGAAGAAATCAATAACTTGGTAGGTGTAATGGGTATCTCCAGTTAGGCTATTTCCACGCTTGAATAATCTTAAGTTCCTTGATTCTGAGCGGGAAGGAGGTTAGAGAGTATGGCACTTGGCTTTAAAAGAGACCCATGACAGACCATGTTAGGCTTTGCATGAGAAGACTGCCCAGAACACACATGCTGGAACACTTGTCTAACCTCTGTCAAGAGAAATGACACGTTCAATTCTTCTGTGTCTGTGTAATTAATATGTTTGGGCAGTGTTTGGAGTTTATGCATGCTACATAATTTTTTGAGAAACGATAAAGTGAGGCTTGAAGGACATGGAGCCCCAGATGTTTCTTATAGAAAGTGCAGATGTGCTGTGGGAATTCTGCACCACATTCTGCGTAGCTTAACTTGGTTCATCACAAGGGTCCCGCGAGGAATTCCGCTGAGCGGCCTCCGCTCCCATTTGCGCACAAGTCTTGAGCAATGGGCTGAAGTGATAGCTGAGCCCCTCACGTTGTTCTGAAATGCTTTAGCCTTTTGTGCTTTTCCGTGACTACGAAGGGAGGGGAAAAAATTGACATAAGAGGTTGAACTAACTTCACCATCTCCGCTCCCATTGTGGGCCGTCTATAAACGTGACCAGCTACGTGGGCTAATAGCCAAAAACATGTCCTTCAGCCCTGCCAAGTGTGAGAAAGGCAGGCCAGCTTTCTCCATTTTGAAGGATTGGAAACTGTACTTTCTTAACCTTCTTTTGAATTGTAAGGAGTTAGCCAAGAAAATCATTTTCCCCTCCTCCTCCTGACCCGGGGAGAGCAAACAGCAGCACTGTTGGGATGGGAGCGCTTTGCACAGCTGACTTGGCTGTGTCAAAAACAGGTGACCAGGTCATCAGAGTGGGAAGAGCCTGCTGGCTGGCTTTGTGATTGCCACCTGGAGACACTGGCTTTTTGAACATTGTTTCCATCATTTTCGAGAGAATATCTTGTTCGTGAACCTTCTTGTTCATGAGCAGGGGTTCTAGGACAGACAGCTGTGAGCTCACAAGAAACCAACCATGCAGAGGAAGACTGGTTTTTGTTTTTTTTTTTTTTTTTCCTGGAAAAAAATCATAAAAGTGGGACTACAGGCCAATAGCTGTGTGGTTTTCAGTCAGTTCCTCAGCATCTCTGGGCCTCAGTTTTCTTTTCTTTCTTTCTTTTTTTTTTTAAATTTATTTATTATATACACAATATTCTGTCGGTGTGTGTGCCTGCAGGCCAGAAGAGGGCACCAGACCTCATTACAGATGGTTGTGAGCCACCATGTGGTTGCCGGGAATTGAACTCAGGACCTTTGGAAGAGCAGGCAGTGCTCTTAACCACTGAGCCATCTCTCCAGCCCCCTGGGCCTCAGTTTTCTCATATATACAATGAAAGAATTAGGCGAGGTCTGTATGTAATGAAAGAATGTAATCATAAACACCTGTGGAACTTTATCAACGGGCAGATAACGCACAGAGATTTTTAAGGTGGGGCAAGGGGGCGTGCATTTCTCTACACTGGATATCGAACCCAGGAAAGTCCTGTGTGGGTTCACCGCTAGCCACGCCCCCAGCCCTTGGGTGGACTCTTGCACACGTGGCCTGAATCAGCCATTCAGGTGATTCCGGTACACGGATGTGGTGGAGCCACTTGAATTAGACCGTGTCAGAGATTCACTGGCAGGAAGGAAGACAAATTGTGTCTTTGCCCCACAGGGGCTGAACTCAATGCTTTCTGCTTTTTCTTCTTCCCTGCCCGCTCACTTTTTCACCTCCTCTCTCTGCCTCCCTCCTTCCTCTTCATCTTCCCCTCTGCCTCCCTCCTTCCTCTTTATCTTCCCCTCTGCCTCCTTCCATCCTTCCTCTTTTGTTCATCCATGCTAAATGGCTACCCCATTCTATCGCTAACAAACTCTTGAAGTGTCACTGGGCCCAGTACTGACTATGATGATTCATGGTGATTCATGTCACAGGGCAGAGGCCTACCCCTGCCTGACACTCACTCGCTGCCGGCAAATACAGATGCCTGATGTCAAAGAACTTTGTGAAAATACAGTGCAAATTGTGTTCTCAAACAGTATACCTGCTATATTTTTGTCACCCTGGAGACACCTTTTAGGTAAACTATCTCCAAATTTAAAACAATTAACATAATCATTCACTAATCTGAAGAACAACATCATAAGTATATTATTTTACAGTACATTTGCCATACTCAAAGCATATTTATTGTAATTTGTTTCAGATTAGTAACTGACCCATAGTAATTAGTAATTTCAACTTGGGAGTATTCTCCCTAAAAAGGTATCAGGAAATGGGGGAGAGGGGTGCATCTTATTCCAAAGTACAAGTTTTTCAGAAAGTGCAATTTGCATACTGTTGAAAAAAATAACTTTATCCTACATCTTCTTACATTCCTAGTTCTTATAGTTGTTTAATAAATATTTTCAGGGTTTTGCGATTATATAAATATGTCAATTTAAGAACTGTTACCCAAATATATCACTATAAATCTTAAAAAACTTATCTGTGCCGGGCGCTGGTGGTAAATGCCTTTAATCCCAGCACTTGGGAGGCTGAGGCAGGTGGATCTCTGTGAGTTCAAGGTCAGCCTGGTCTACCAGAGCTAGTTCCAGGACAGGCTCCAAAGCTACAGACAAACCCTGTCTCGAAAAAAAAAAAACAAAAAAAAAAAGTATCTGAAAAATAATGAGTTTATTACAGTTTTTTTTACAATTTTGCATCCTACCTTTAAATATTTTGAATCATAAGATCAGACATTTTAAAATAGAACTTTATTAATATGACTTTTTAGATACACATTTTGTGTAGAGAGATACGGGTCTGCCCTTTCAACAACAGGAATACTGATTCCCATTTCCATTTCTTTTAGTATTATTTATTTTTATGTGCATTAGTGTTCTGCCTGCATGCGAGGGTATCAGGGCCCCTGGAACCGGAGCTGCAGGCAGTTGTGAGCTGCCATATCAGTTCTGGGAATTGAACTTGGGTCTCCTGGAAGAGCGGCCAGTGCGCTTAACCCCTGAGCCATCTCTCCACCCTTTCTATTTTTTTAAGATTTATTTTCTTTGTAGTTGCGGGGAGGGGGCAGGAGGAACAGGGATATGTACGCATGTAAGTGAAGTTGCCACAGTGGCAGGAAGACGGCCTCGGGTCCCCCTGAAGCTGGGGATGTTGTTGCAGATGTTGTGATACACGTTACATGGGTGCTGGGAACCGAGCCCAAGCTCTCTAGGAGAAGAGTGCCCCTCCTAACCATTGAGCCATCCCCATAACCCCGTTCTCATCTCTTTGGATGAAGGATCATTGGGAGAGCAAGAAGGGAGCAGTCTTTTTTTAAAAAAAAAATATTTATTTTTATTTATTTATTATGTATACAATATTCTTTCTGCAGAAGTGGGCACCAGACCTCATTACAGATGGTTGTGAGCCACCATGTGGTTGCCGGGAATTGAACTCAGGACCTTTGGAAGAGCAGGCAATGCTCTTAACTGCTGAGCCATCTCTGCAGCCCATGGAGCAGTCTTTAAACTGGCTAACTGTAGTTATTCCTGTAGCCAGTATTATTTTCATCCTTGCACAGACATAATTCCACATATATACCATAACGCGAAATTCTTGAAAACCGTACTTCATGCTCTACGCAGAGGCTAGCATCCGAGTCTCAATAAAATATGTGACAAACATATAGTTTGTGGAAAATGATTAATAGGATTTGTTACCCGTCTCCTTTCTTTGCCTTTTTGGTCTGCGGTTTTAGTTGCTGCTTGTGGCTATCCAGTATGGCCATCGTTTCAGCCTCCACAAGCTACATGGAACTTGAAAAGTCACTCTGGTGCATGTGGCCAGCAAGCATAAGTCCCTGGGTCCCTTCCCGGACACAGGGAATGAATAGTAACAGTCACCATCACTAGTGCTGCGTCTGCACAGCAAAAACCAAAGAGGACCGGGGATGCTTCTTCAGTTTCCCCAACTTTTGTTTGTTTGCTATTGTGTGTTTAATTCAATCTAATCTTTTTTTTTATATGTAATAAGGCTTTTAAGTTCACTATTCTACAATCTGACTAGCTTTCCGATGTCCCTTGGACTTCTCACTGTGCGGGTACAACCAGCCAGTCAAGAAATCAACTGCCTCGGCACCTCTTCCTGTTCAGTGCGCATTGCTGAATCAAACATCCGGGGGCCTGAGTGGACGTTTCTTCACTTGGGTTGTGTGCAGGGTGTAACTGAAAACTCTCTCTTCCGGTCATTTTGTGAATGACACAAGGCACTGGACGCAGGAAGAGCTAAGCCGTAGCTGACAGAGTTGAAGGATCATTGGGAGAGCAAGTGGGGGGTAGGCGGGGGGAGGGGGGGCTGCCTCCCAGGGTGACACAAATGTTTGTTTCCCAGCTAATCCCATGTTTGTGATGGATTCCAAACTCCTATAAAAGGGCGTGGGATGGAGGCTCACTGTGTCATCCACGTCGCCGCCCGAGGGATCAGAGACATAATACAGAAAGATACCTTTCTTGTCAGTGGGCTCAGAAGGGAATCCCTGCTCTGGCTTGGGAGGCCCAGCAGCAGCGCCCCTTCGTTCCCCAGTGCCACCCACCAACCCCACCTGTGACTTCTCCATAGTCCTAGAAAGCCAACTCTCTGTTTTCCTGGTCTGCAGCCCCATCCCCAGCTCTAGAGCCCCTCGGGGAGCATGGTAGGTACTTAATAACCGTGAACAGAGTGAATCCTCGCTGTAGTACAGCGGGGTGCAGTGCTCAGAAAAACATTGTACTATAATTTCATTCTGATACTCAAGCCGTAAAGTTATGAGATGATTTCTTCTCTACAAATCTGGTACTCAAGGACCATGTTATACATAATATAAAGACAAAAGAAGCCAGGACTGTTTCTTCCCTGAGTCTTTCTTGTTTGGGGTTTAGGTTGTTTTTATTGTTCTTTGGTATGGTTTGGTTGTGTTTCAAGACCAGATTCTCCACGTAGACCTTGTTCTTGGAACAGGTAGACTAGGCTGGCCTAGAGCTCGGAGATCTGCCTGCCTCATCTCCCAAATGCTGGGATTAAAGGCCTGCGCCTGGCCTGTCTAGGGTGTTTTTTGTTTTTTTTTTTTTTTCCTAGCTGAAGTTTCTGAGAAACTTCCCTCTCATTGGAATAAAACTAGGTGAGAGGCAAGAATCAGAGACGGGCTGGCCACCCTCCTTTCCCTTCCTCCACCCCACAGTGACAGGTGAGCTAGGACAACACAGCAGAGGGAACTCGGTCCTCAGAGATGAGCGTCTGCAGAAAGGAAGCTCCGTGGCCTTCCTCTTCACCATGAGCTACAGTCCCTACTTAAGAGAGAGGTGGAGGAAGCATTCTCAGACAGGCTTTGGGGCTGCCCCAGGGTGACAGGCTGTCATTTACTCCTGATTTCAAACTGCTTGCTAGGAACCCTAGTTGCTTGAGTTATTATTATTGTAAAGTCTCAGGTTCCAGGGACTAATTGGCAGTGGCTCAACTTTTTAAGAAGCCTAACCAACTTATTTGTCCAGAAATGATCATGTTTTAATTTGACACTTTTTTCTTTTTTACCACAGTCAGACAAATGCCCCCCAAGTGCAGAGTGCCTTTGGGTATATATACCTCATGCATCTTTACTTTGGGTTTCGGGGGGGCTACCCAAGGTTAACCCGATGTCCTGATGAGGAATCCACCGGGTTCAAGGCTCTAGCTGCTAAGCAGCTGTGGCCTGGCAGCCCCTCAATCAAGCACATCTGCAGCTGAGGTCTTCAAAAGAAAGAAAAGCAGGAAGGTTGAATGAACATCACTGTGGCTTACCCAGCACGGTTGATGCCTGTGGTCTCCTACACATGGCTGTCCTTCCACAGATATGTCCTGTGTGGGAAATGCCTTTAACTGGTGGCTCTCACTGAGTTGGATGCATCACTTAATTCTCCAGACTTCTTACTCTAGTCTACCTCGGTGGCCTCGGTTAGAATATGAAGGACATGGTGATAGTCTTAGTTTATATTTTATTTGACTCCAAAATGCCCGAGTTAGAGGCTATCTCTTCAGGGAGGTGGATGGTGGCTAGCGGAAGTGGTGTCCCATAGTCATCGTCACCACCCGAGTGGATGACTAGATTTATTAAAAGTCACCCGGAAACACTCCGGCTAGCAAGGTTCAGCTCACAGCTCTATCCATTCCTCCCTGTGGTCAGTTCCAAATCCAGAGGTTGCTATGTTCAGGAATATATATCCTTCGCAGACCCAACAGTTGTTCTAAATAGATTCCTTGTGGCACACTATGATAGCCACAGATAAAATAGATCCAAGCGGTGGTGGCGCACACCTTTAATCCCAGCACTCGGGAGGCAGAGGCAGGCGGATCTCTGTGAGTCTGAGGTCTATAGAGTGAGTTCCAGGACAGCCAGGGCTACTTGGAGAAACCCTGTCTCTGAAAACCTAAAATAAAATAAGCAAAAAAGCAGAGTTATTAAGTAGAAAGTCACCAATGTGTTGTATGTACAACAAAGACTTCCTTGTCTTTGGCAAAAAAAAAAAAAAAAAAAAAAAAAAAAAAAAAAAAAAAAAAAAAAAAAAAAAAATTGGAGG
>NW_026067901.1:4917657-4930639 GCF_014885135.2 Alexandromys fortis
CTGCCCCCCATGTTCCTGAGACTCTGGGGATGCACCCACCAGTGCACACGAGCGCTGCCCCCCATGTTCCTGAGATTCTGGGGATGCACACACCTGTACACACGAGTGCTGCCCCCCATGTTCCTGAGACTCTGGAGGTGTGCCCACCAGTGCACACAGGAGCTGCCCCCCATGTTCCTGAGACTCTGGGGATGCACACACCTGTGCACACGAGCTCATCTCTAGAGTTACTGCTTTCCCTTCCCTTTCTTTTCCCCTCAGTCAAATCATTCAGTGCCCTGGTCTTTGGCCAGCGGTGTTTACTGTCGCCCATGTGTGGAAGCTGACACGTTAACCCCTAGCAGGAGGCAGAGCTGGGGGTATAACCGTGACTGCAGGTTGCTTGCAGTGAGCAGATAACGAGGAACGTGAATAGGAGCTATGGGAATGGTCCTAAGGTGACCGTGACTGGAGGTCAGGAGTGGCATTGGCTGCCACGGAGTCACCCTTGTCTTTTGGTCTGGATGCCAGAGGCCTTCAGAGGCGCTGGCTTGCTCTCGATGATCAGCGATGCATGTGTGTTTCCACGCTGCCACATCTTAAAGCAGACTTTGGAAGTTGTCCTTGTTTTCCTAGCCAGCTACTCCACAGAGTATCTGTATTTATTCAGCCATTCAGTTTCTCAGTGTGAGCGAGCATGGAGTCCAAAACCAGTGTGTTTGTTTTAGGAAAGAAACTCCTTTCTTACCAAGGGAACTTGGTGATTAGCTGATAAAATTAGTTCAAAATATAGAAGAGCCAGGAGGTGGCACACTCCTTTAATTTCAGCAAGCAGAAGGCAGAGGCAGGTGGATCTCTTGGGTTCAAGGCCAGCCTGGTCTACAGAGTGAGTTCCAGGACAGCCAGGGCTTCACAGAGAAAACCTATCTGGAAAAGCAAAACAAACAATATATAAAGAAACTGGGGTCCTTATCCTGGGATTAAGGTGACCCAAGTGCCTTGGGTTTGCTCTTCTGCATGGCTGTCTAGCCAGCTGTGATGTTAGCTGCGCTTTGTTCTTTGATAGATACATCTGATAGGGTGTGATCTAATTCTTTAGGTTTTTCTCTGTCTTCCAGAAATTTGTGCTGTAAGTGTGTTACTTGCAACAACATGAAAAGGAGATCTTTGAGATCTTGTTTTTATCTCATTTCTATGTGTTATTTATCTACAGTGGCAGGAGTCAAACCCAGGGCCTTGCACGGCTATTTCAGTCCCCTCCTGCCCAGACATGTTCAGAGGTTGTAGATGCCATCTCGAAGTTGTAGGTGGAGATCTTCTGGGATAGAGATACCTTGTTGTTGTTTTTTTGAGACAGCGTCTCACTGTGCAGCCCTGGCTGGCCTAGAACTTGCTATGTAGAACATCCTGGCCTCAAATACACAGAAATCCTCCTGCTTCGGCCTCCTGGATGTTGATATTAAAGGCATGCACCACCATGCTCTCTGAGATATACATGCCTTAGTTTGCAAATGTTTGTGTCTAGCTTTGTCATTATGTGTAACCCGCTCAAATTGTCTGCCATCTTCTTTGACTTACCCGCCACAGGGTTGTTGAGATAGTCCCTTGTGTCACGGGACAAGGTAGCGGGTAGAAGGACAGGAAAGGGGGAGGGGAAGCTACAGTGCAGCATCCCCTTCCTCAGTACTTGTGGGCAGGGGATGGTGCTGTCCTCCCAGTCGCTCTGCGGAGGAGAATGGTGGGCTTCCATTCGCTATGAGTGTTCTGATGCCCAAGGATGATGGAGAAATCGCCAGGCTCAATGTTTCCATCAGTACCTAAAGGCCCAGGACACCTGAGGTCCTGGTAGGGTTTGTAATCTGAATCTGTAAAAGCAAGCACAAGCTCCCATCTGTCATGTGGATCATGAAGCAATCAAACCCAAAGCCTAAAACCAGTGAACTCGTCCACCGCCTCCAAGGAGGCCAGTGGCAGGACTGGCTGCAGACTCGGGCCGGGGTCTGGCCAGCGTTTCACGTGGTCTCACTTGTGCAATGGCTTCCCTTCCACTGGCTAGTTTCAAGGAATCTAATTCTAATCAGCTAGATAAATAATACAAACTACATGGACATTTTCCTTCTTTCTTTTCTGTTGTCTGCTTTTTAGCTTTTATGTATTCTCTTAAAGGAGAAAATAGCCTGTCATTTGAGACCTTTGAATACCTCCTTTAAAATCTAGCTGTCCTTGTGCTTGGAATGTCACCCAGTGGGCGAGTGCTTCCTAGGGTCTGCTTGGAGAATCATCCCAATCTATAATACAATATGGTGGAGGCTGAGATACACAAGCTTCTTCTCTCTCTGATATTTATGTAGGAATGCTGCAGGGTAGGGGAGGACCTATTTCACTCTCTCAGTGGCTAGATGAAAGCAGGATCTGTTGAACAACTTTGGAGTATCTGTGTGATAAAGCCTAGCATCCTAAAAGATTTCATTCTTGCTAAAGGCGACTTTCAGAGTCAAAATTAAATGCATCCAGACTGTTTCATACTAGGTATTAAAACTGCTTTCTTACTGACTTTGACTTGTCAATACTCATGAAAATAATCTCCCAGATATAAAAAATAATTTGAGCACTGGATAAGCATAAAGGAACTTTCTTAAGGATTTGCATAATCATGAATAAACCGGTTGTTTTAGAGAGACAAGAGCGCTGTGCCCAGTTGGCGGCTCACAGTCCCTGAGGTGGCGAAGTCAGGGGTATGTCTTCCTCTGCTGAACCGCCACGTGGAGTTTATCTACAACTGGGGCCAAAGCCTCTTGATTCTTTAGGACTCCTGTGAATTTGATCACAGAGCCACCTCATGACCCATTTGAAAGATAGTCATTTAAACACGGACTCTGACAACTGTTTAACAACGCGTAGTAAAATACAGGTCAGGTATGACTCAAGAAAAGGAAGTATACTAATTGAAACAGCCAGGGCTAGTCGGGTAGGTGGCTGCAGCCACTGGGTGTCTGGGCACCAGTCTCCTGTCACTGACTTAATGAGCTCCCGAGGCTGAGCCCCCTGCTTCCCATTACCGCGGTGCCACAGAACACCACAATGGGACCTCGATTGCAAGGGATTCACAAAGGAACGCCCTGGGTCACACAGTGCCCGTGGTGCCCTCTGCAGATCTCTGATTTCAGAATCTGCTTTTTTTCCAGATGTCATATCGCTCATCTTAAACATGAAGAGCGTGGTAGAGTGATGTGCTCCCATGATTGATCCATCTATTATTCCAGGGACTGTGTCACCACGTAGAAGTCCATTTGTCTTGTTTGAAGGGGCGTGTTTAATTGAACAGGTCAGTTAAAAAAAAAAAGTTATATAACCGTTTTTGACTTTTAATCTGTGCCTTGCTTTTTTTCTCTAAGACCACAGAACAGTGCGATCAATTTCCTCAATCAACACAGCTGGAACCATAAACGCGCTGTATACTGAAACCTAAGTTAATGAGCCCTGTGATAGATAGTCCTTGAAGTGGCTCGTTTGCAGAAATCCTCCCACAGCCTGCAGGAGGAAAAGAGGCACTAGGTGGCGCTCTTCAGCTAGAAATGACCTTTCCTAAACCAAGCGCATCCAGAAAGAGGCTCTTGCTTTTTATAAATGGACTTGGCTTCCTAAAAGCTGCGAATCCAAGAGCAATGTGAAGCTTTGAATTTCGTTTTTAAAATTAAGGACAAATCCTTATTAATGCTGTTTTAGGTCTCCTGCTGAGCTCATTTTGTTACTGAATTCTTTTAATGTCTCGTTTCACGACACGTTTTAAAAAGGCTAGCGGAGAATTCTTTTAGGCATTAAAAGCTCAGACAAAATGGTGGTATGTCCACAAGGTGGGAGGAGTGTGCACCTCCTAAGAAGGAATATAGAGGGAAAGTCGTGTGAGACACACACAGGGTCTATTTAAGTGGAAGGAGACAGTTGTGAAAGAATATGTATAAAGTCATTGTTCTTTGGGGAAAAGTAATATAATATATATTCAACTGTGTTTATGGACTTGTCCTTGGCGGTCTCTGGAAAACAGGATTTAGGATTTATTTGTTTTTTGGTTATATTTACTGTTAAAATAATATTCTGGGGGGTAATATCCTGGGCATATAATTCTGCACTTGGTAGTTTGGAGACACGAGTTCAATTTTGTCCTTAGCTGCGTAGCAAGTTTTAAGCTAGTCTGGGCTACAAGACCTTGTCTTAAACAAACCAGCTTGGCTGTGGAGATAGTTCATTTGATAAAGTGCAATCTGAGAACCTGATTTGATCCCCCAAACCCACGCTTTACAAACAAAAGCAAATAAACAACAACAACAAAAAAAAAACCCTCTGAATTGGTGGCAAGAACTTGTAGTCCCAGCTGGGGAAGCAGAGACGGGCAGAATCTCTGGGACTCCTTAACTAGCCAGGCTAGTCTCTCTGGAGAGCTCCCAACCAATGGAAGACAGTTTCAGAAAGCAAGAGGGCTGATGCCAGAGGACCAACCCTGCAGGTTCTCTCACCCCATCTCTCTCTCTCTCTCTCTCTCTCTCTCTCTCTCTCACACACACACACACACACACACACACACACACCTTGTCTTTCCTGGCTCTTGTGTACTGTGCACACACACACACACACACACACACACACACACACACACATCATCCTTTATCCCCTGCTAGTTGACTTAATGCTTCTTGATTCTCTTTATGACCTTTGAAAAGGTGCCGGGAGGACAGAGGAGTGGGGTGGAATTGTTTCTTCCCATGGCCCTCTCCCACTGCTCCATCCTCAAGACTACACCCCTAGAAAAACACGTACATCAGTTCCCCAGTTCCTGTGATCCCTGCCCCCGATCTTGCCTTCCCCACAGCCATGCTCCTACATTGCTCCAAGACAGGATTAACAGGATTCTTGCACTAGGGGCAGCAGACCTGTGTCCAGGCTCAGGGCTCTCTCCACAGAAGAATTGCTCCATGGGAGGCAGTAGCTGGTCTCAGCAAATAGAGTGTCTCTAATTAACCTATAGTGTTATTATTGCTGTCTGACTGGATTCGCTTGGGTGTTCGTGAAGAAGAATAGTTTCAAATGTAGATCTTTGCCAAATCTTATAGTCTTTGTTTACTTCCAATTTGCTAGAGCTAGTGTTCTTTCCCCAAATATTAATATAAGTTAGTCAGGCAGATTAAATACCAGTTAATCGTCTGTGCAGTTATTGCTGTTACCAGTGCAGTTGAACTCTATTGTTACACAACAGTAAACGTATCCTTTTGTTTTTGTTTACATCCCACTAGAAACTTTGAAATAGTCATTGAGACAACACACACACACCCCCAAAAATAATCCTCAAATCTGAATCCTTCCAAAGATATTAGTGTAGTGGTAAAGTTGACTTGAAATTTGGGAAGTGTTAGTATTCATAGATTTTAAAATATGACCCCAAGAAAGATCTCAATACTGTTTAGAAAGAGACAAATTTGATTATCAAAAAGATATGACTGATAAGTCAAGTTTTCTTACCATTCTTTTGGTTTTTGAGACAAGGTTTCTCTGTGTAGCCCTGGCTGTCCCGGATCTCATACTGTAGACCAGGCTGGCCTCAAACTCAGAGATCTGCCTGCCTCTGCCTCCTGAGTGCTGAGATTAAAGGCGTGTGCCACCACTGTCCGGCAAGTCAAATCTTCCTGATACTATTTCACTTTAGACATTGCTAGACCATATACAGTAGGCATGCCTTTGATCTCAGCATTCAGGAGGCAGAGGCAGGCGATCTGTCTATGTATGGAGTTCCTGGCCAGCCTGATCTACACAGGGAGACCCTGTCTGACAAAAAGAAGAGGAGAGGGAAGAGGAGGAAGGGAAATTGCTGCTCGTTTGTGGTGCCCAACATCAAACATCTGGGTTACTCTAGTTAGTAATCATTACTTGAACCTGTTAAGTCCTAACAATGTACTGGTTTGCATAACATTTAAGTTCTTCTCAGTCTGTTTAATATCAAGCAATCGGAGCGCTTTCTCTCTGTCCATTTATCTTGCAAATAAATGTGAAAACAGATTGGATTTAAACCCCTTCAGCAGGCATGTAGCTGCTTATACCCCTTCAAGTAGCTGGAGAAGGCAACAATGTTCTTCTTCCTCGGCTTGTTTCTATTTTATTAGTCCAAGAGAAGTTTCTGTTGTGGCAGCCAGCTCACCCTGGTTTCCAAAACCATGGCCCTGTCCTGGTTACTGTTTAAATATTTTTATTAAAGCTGCTGAGACCTTAATGCAAGCCCCGTCCCTGACGGTCATCCAGTGTTTCTGTCCAGTCATTTCTCTTACGTTATCTTAGCCAGCTTTCTTCCACCTGTATGTGTGTAATTTTGTCCTTTCCTACTGTAATCAAGATATGAAGGGCCAGTCTTCATAAAGCCTGTCCATATTAAAAAATGATGTCTGCATTTTATTTATTCTCATAAGTCTTTCCCCTGCTCTGACACTTAGCTGTGTATCGGCTCCTGAAGCCTTCCATCTTTATTTTCTTTCCTTCATTCATTTGTGTATTTAATAGTTAGTTCTAATTCTTATTTTGTTTTTCGGATTTTTTTTTGAGTGTTTGCCTGAACATATAGGTACCACGAGTGTACCTGGTAGCCACTGAGGCTAGAAGAGGTCACTGGATCCCTTTGAATAGAGTTACAGATGTCTGTGAGCCACCATGTGGGTGTTGGGAATCCAACGAGAATCCTCTGGACAAGCAGCTAGCGCTTTTAACCACTGAGCCATCTCTCTAGCCTCTAGTTCTTTGTTTTTGTTGTTGGTTGGTTGTCTTCTTTTTTGAGACAGGGTCTTACTGTGTAGCCCTGACTGGCCTGGAAGTCTGTGTAGACCAGGCTGGCCGTGAACTCACAGGGATCCACCTGCCCTTTGCTTCCTGAGTATGGGATTACAGATGTGCACCACCGTACGTCACTCCCTCATGCTTGTTATTAAGATCTCTCCCAGAAGAGCTTTCATTCAGAATTCACCGTAGTTAATGCTATATCAGCCAATCTCAAGTACATTCATGGCTCTTTAAAGCTTTCTGTAGCTCTAATATGTATACATGATAGCCTGACTCTTCCTTTTATAGCGTCAACATCTTATAACCTGAAATTAATTTCTTTGTCTCTTGACATGGTCTCTAGTGAGTTTCCCTCCCCATCTTAGCCTTTCCTACTTTAATATTACCACATGAGCATATGTATATGCCTTAGTTTTTCTTAAGCTTTCGATCTGAAAATTAGTTTTATTTTTTCCAGTATATCTCTAAAGGCTAAATTGACTGACTCACAGTGATTTGAATTCTTTTTTGTAAAGACAGGTTCTCATTCAGTAGCCCCAAGTTGGCCTAATACTTGAGATCCTCAGGGCTGGAGAGATGGCTCAGCGGTTAAAAGCACTGACTGTTCTTCCAGAGGTCCTGAGTTCAATTCCCAGCAACCACATGATGGCTCACAACCATCTTTAATGAGATCTGATGCCCTCTTCTAGGGTGTAGGTACACATGCAGGCAGAACAAAAATCTGGAAAAAAAAAACTTGAGATCCTCTGCTTGAAGTTCTGAAGTCTGGGGTTGGTTATGTGGCTTACAATTAAGAAATACATTATAATTGGATAATATCCTGATCTTTGATTGACATGCCTTTCCATCAGACTTAAGAACTGGCTCATTAGAACTAAAAGCATTCTACTTGAAAACTAATACAAATCTCATTTATACTCTGATAAATCTCAAATGAGGACTTGTAACTTGTATTTTACCCTATAATTAAAAACTTGTTACTTTCTAAACCTGTGGTTTTCAAGTTTAAAATGAAGACCTTTAATTCTTGTACAGAATGGAGTTAACGTCCTGCAGTACATGGCACATAAACTGGGGATAAATGGCGCCAATTAGCTCTTGTATGACTGCTCCAAAACTCGGACGTTAAATAGAGTCAAAAATAGTATTCAGAAGAAAAACGAGGGGATAATGTGGAAGTTTGGTAGAACAAAGGTCAGAGAAGTGACTGGGAGTGGAAAGGTCCCTTCTTAAGGAAGCCGCCCGGCCACTGTCACTTGTAAAGGGAAAAGGCTTCTTGCTGGATATGTCGTCCTAGCTTCTGCAGTAGCAGGTGACAGTCGGTTATTAATGGGCTGGTATGATGTCTGCTAAGTCATTCTAATAGCTTCCCAGAGTTCCTGGGGCTTATGTCATTTTGATCTTGTCAGGGGTGTGACAAATGCCTCAGGGGAGCAGGACGGATATAACCAGTCTTCAGAGATTTATGTGATTTCAAGCAGCACAGACCCTGGGCCTCTTCTTTGTTCTTCTTCAGGACAGAGTTCTGTTACTATGTTTATGTGAGTAGTCAATGTTAGCAGGATTATTACCTCTATCAGGACCTGTTGCATGGAGATAGGGCTCTCGACCTTCTACAATGGGGGGGGCGTTTTGTCTTGACTCATAGGTGTTTATAGTTGAGCGACCTCCCTTCTGAATAGTGTTTGCCATGTGTAGGATGGCCTTCAGTGTCGAAGATCCTGACTTTAACCATGACAAGGCATGAAAGTGACCTGGTCTAGTTGACAGAAGTAGTAAACACTACCCTTTAGTGGAGAAGTTGAGCCCTCCTTCCTCCTCCCCTTTTCTTCCTTCTGTCTGTGCCTCCTTTGCTTTCTTTTTCTCTGACATTGTTTCCACCCCAACACACAGTCCTGAACAATAGAAATAGGATAAATTTGAATACCCGTTTCAGAGACCGTTCATACCTAAAAGTCGAAAGATAATCCATTTAACTGGATTTGGGATTTTAATTCTCTGCTTTGACTTTGAAGAGCTGGTCCCTATTCCTTTCTTTTCTGGTGCATTAAGAATTGTTGGGAGAGCCAGGCGGTGGTGGCACATGCCTTTAATCCCAGCACTTGAGAGGCAGAGGCAGGTACTCACTCTGTGAGTTCGAGGCCAGCCTGATCTACAAGAGCCAGCTCCAGGACAGGCTCCAAAGCTACAGAGAAACCATGTCTTGAAAAAAACCAAAACCAAACAACAAAAAAGAATTATTGGGGAGACTGGAAAGATGGCTTAGCCATTAAGAGCACTGGTTACTCTTCCAGGGGTCCTGAGTTCAATTCCCAGCAATCGCATGGCTCACAACAATCTGTACTGAGATCCGATGCCCTCTCCTGACATGCAGGCATACATGCAAGTAGAACACTATGCATAATAATTTTTTTTTAAAAAAGAATTGTTGGTTAGACATTCATTTTGTGAGACGATGTCTAGGAACCTGAGAGCGTCACTTCATTGACCGGCGATTGTGTATGCATAAAGAAAGCCCTTCAGCACGGGCAGCAAGCCTCACCCATCTGATATGATGTCCCCCCACTGTGGAAGCTGTCATGTGGATAGAATCTATACCAGAGCCAAGAAGGAGGTCAGTTACCTACTTGTTTGATAGAGACCAGGATAGCTCCCTTAGCAAGGGAAGTCTTAAGTGAGTTTTATTTTGGTCTCTGTTAATGACAGGATTAATAACTTTGTAACAACACCGCTCTTCTGAACTCATATCTCTGATAGTTCAGATGGATAGATTGCTGCTTCCTAAAACCTAAGAGAAGAGCAGTTGTCGGTAACAAGGAAGGATAAATGATCTCCTTATGGCTCTAATGTGTGGATAGCACCCCACAGAGCCCAAGCTCTTTGTCCTTTAGTTTTTTGTTTTTGTTTTTGTTTTTGCCCCAGGCTTTTTGCAAATTCTTTAGTGCTCCCAAATCTTAAGTTTTCTACTGAAATTTCCACTCAAAATGGCACGCTAAAAGCTAAGACCTCTTGATGAAAATGGCATACAGTCAATCATGCAATTGGCTACCTTGGATTATATACCCTTTAAAAAGCAAACAAACACTGCCCCTCTGCTGGCCATTAGACTGACTGAAGGTAACTAATTCAGTATATTCACCGCTTCAACAGTGCCTTCTGCTCTCTGAGCCGAGCAGCCCTCGGCTGCCATTTTTACCATTACCCTCCGCATATTTGTGCTCTTGGGAGGAGAATGAAGCTATTTAAGAGGAAATCAGATCATAAAAGCCGAGAGAGAGAGCACTGTATTACTTTGTGTGAGCAGACTTTTTACAACAGTGTGGCTTTGTAGTTTAGTTACCCAAAGGCAACAAGCAGGCGGGTCCCGGTGAGCCTGTGGTCTCGCCAGCGCCCACTTAGAGCTGGCATCTGGCTAGGGTGAAGCCAGCCAGGGACCCAGGCAAGCAGCGTCCTGTTGGAGACCTCAACTGCACTTTCCACTACAGCCTTGGAATTTTCCTGAGGCGGTTTCGCAGCTGGAATGTTAAGGAAGGTTGGCCCTTCAATAAAATGGCAGTAAATCTTAGGAAACCTTGTGCCTTTGTTGTTGTTGTTGTTGTTGCCGCAGTTGTTTTAATTAACCTGGCTTTTCTCAACTAAACCGTTAACGAATTGTTGGCTGCTCCCCTCCCCCTCTTCATTCTTAATGGTAATTCTGGACAAAGAATAATTACGAAGCTTTTTTTTTGCATACTACAAAGTAGGGTGACATAAATATGTCACAGAATATTTATTTACATCTTGTATTTTGTTCATAAAAGTGTGCGTGCCCGCGTGCATCTAAGGTGCAGTTCCTTTACTGATGTGACTGAGCGTTGCTTTGTTTGTGTTCTGTTGACGCGTGTCTTAGAGGCCACCTGAGTATCCCATGCTCCTCTCCAGGCTTCGGAGACACCATCATGCGTGGAAGCCTCCTTTGGAAGCTGTCAAACTCCAAAATGCCACTTTCTGGGCCTGTAGCTTTCCTCTTGAAAAGCTGGGTTTAATGACTGCTATTGGAACAGTCTAGTCGAGCCCTGAACGTGACAGTCCCTTATTTTAAAGTGTCAAGCCTGTTCACTTTTTTTGATTGAAAGGAAAAACTGTGGTGTTTTGGAGGGAGTTCCTTAGCATGGACTTGAGAAGCTTCCCAGAGAGAGAAGTGTCGCACGGTTACATAAAACAACCGTGAAACCTAAAATTGTGATTTTGATGACTCCCCCAGAACCCTCGGTATGATAACAATCCATGGCTCCCTGAATTGCACGCAGCAAAGGAACAGCAGGCTGCATCCGGTTCTCCTGCCTCCAAAAGAATCTTTTAAATGAACGGTTTTACCACACAGCACCGGGAGAGGGGATGGGGGACAAGGCAGAGTTACCTGCTGCTCCGATGCAAATCAGAAACACGAATTGTCTGAGCTTGCAAATTATTTAGAATTTTCGGTGGCTCCTCCCAGTTGATGCGAGCAGTTCTGCAAGTTTGCCCATCATCCATCCGTTTAGCCGGCATTCCTGCTACTTCTCAGTCCTAGGGCTGTAACCCAGCCAGTCTACAGAAGGTTGACCCCAAGTATGTAGGCGTTGAATAAATTGTGTTTTATAAAGCAGCCGCCTGCTGTTGTCTCAACCCCCCATTCCCAACGCTTAGCATAGGGTGAACTTCCTGTTGCTGACTAGCCCCAGCCAGTGACTGTGGTAGGACTGCAGCTTTGGTCCCTGACCTACGCTAAACCATAAGCTCCCTGAAGGCAAGGGAGTGTATCGTTCTACAAGGGACATCTGGCACACGGGAGGCGCTGGAAACAGTTGCTGATTTAGCGGGAGGACATTTATGAAGTTCATTCCAATTTACAGAATGCAGTTTTCAGTCTTGTGCATCTCAACCCCCCTTTCCAGCCCGATAGACAGATGACATTGAAAATTGAAGAGCACAGTGACTTACAGACATTTTATCCAGCTAGAGAGGTCAGTCATCGGACACTTGACAAAGATTTCTCAGACCACCGCGAGGTAGTGGCACACGCCTTTACTCCCAGCACTCTATGACTATGAGTTCGAGGCCGACCTGGTCTACAGAGTGAGTTCCAGGACAGCCAGGGCTACTCAGAGAAACTGTCCCAAGAAATAAAAATAAGTAAACAAAATTCTAAGACCTTTCTCATGTCGGGTCCTGTCCCTGAGTAAGATGCTGTCCATGACACTGGAGCTAGCTGAGTGAGCATGGGCAGACTATGAAGTGGGATAGTAACTTCTTATAGGGCTGCCGTGAAGATGACAGAAATCTCCACATATAAGATGCGTGACCCCGATACAGGTAATTAGTTACTATTATCATGGTGCTGCGGAACATTGTTGTTGTTGTTGTTGTTGTTTCAGAAAGAGCCAAGACAAACAACTTGTGATGAATCTGGGAGGAGGTAAGGGATCAGGTCTTCCCAGGGTCCTGCTACCTTAGGGATGTGGTGAGGTCTGTAGCTTTTTGTCTCTGCCTAGATTCGAAAACCCCAGTTAGTGATTTCTGCAAGCAATTGCTTAAGCAACCTTGTAAGTGGCCACTTAAACCTAATCAATAGGGCTTTATGCGCGAACCACAGAAAAGAATATGATTGTATCCAGCCACTGAGGAGGGTGGTAAATGTTTGCTTACCTTCCAGTGGAATTTAGAGACACTGTAATATTACAGACCTAACCCCAGGCTGTTTATAAAGAAATCATATTTGGTGATTAAATAGTGAAAGGTGTAATTCTTAGAATAATAGAAGGTTTCTGTGTGCTGGTATGAGGAGGGAGGCCGTTGTGCTGAGCAACCAAGCAGCTCACGGAGCAAAGGCTGCACAGAGATAATTGCCCTTCCAGGAGGGATCCGGAGGGTGGCACTTTAAAGTTGTTCTTTAATGCCACCCTTATTTCCTACGGCTAGGATGTTTAGACCGTCTGAGAGCTTACAAATACCTAGTTGTTCTATTTTAAATTTATGTAGTAAGCCCTGGAACGTTAGTTAACGAAAACATTTTCAGTCCTGAACGCCTTTGTCTTTGGAAACACGAAGAAACATTAGGATAATGATCTTTGTGCCCCTTTTAAGAAAACCTTCTGCCGGGCGATGGTGGCGCACGCCTTTAATCCCAGCACTCGGGAGGCAGAGGCAGGCGGATCTCTGTGAGTTC
>NW_026067901.1:4932082-4939976 GCF_014885135.2 Alexandromys fortis
GATTTCTGTCTCTTCCCCACCGCCGCCTCCCATTTCCCTCCCCCTCCTCCAACCAAATCCCCCTCCCTGGTCAGCCCAAAGAGCAATCAGGGTTTCCTGACCTGTGGGAAGTCCAAGGACCACCCACCTCCATCCAGGTCTAGTAAGGTGAGCATCCAAACTGCCTAGGCTCCCACAAAGCCAATACGTGCAGTAAAATCAAAAACCCATTGCCATTGTTCTTGAGTTCTCAGTAGTCCTCATTGTCCGCTATGTTCAGCAAGACCGGTTTTATCCCGGGCTTCGTCTCCTGGTTTTTCAAGGCAGGGTTTCTCTCTGTGTAGCCCTGGCCATCCTGGAATTCATTCTGTAGATCAATCAGGCTGACCTCGAACTCACAGAGATCCAGCTGCCCCTCAGTCCCGAGTGCTGGGATTAAATGCGTGCGCCACCACCCCCAGGCCAGTGATGAATGAGTCTCTTAAGTGCAAAACTTTCTAATCAGAATCTTCGTCATCTCATACGAAGCTTTCGCATCCCTGGGGGTTTCTGGTTCTTATTCTGTGTGCCCTGTGAATTATTAGAGTCAAGGAGGCGGGTGGGGATGGGGCCGCCTTCCACCTCTGAAAGTTACCAGCCTCCTGTTCTAGTCTCCGTTTGCAAGATAATCAGGGAAACGTCCTTGCTTCTCATGAAAACAGTCCCTAGCTACTATTTTGGACTTTTTAAAAATAGGTTTTCACTTAATCCTGAAGGTTTCCACTTTGAAATTATAGCTTATTTTTCTTGTTCTCCCTCGGAATTTTACAGTAAACAAAGTAAATTTCAGCATAATGCCCTGCACTGGGGCCAGTGAGATGGCGCGGCCTGTGAAGGTGCTGCCTTCCAAGCCTGGTTGAGCAGCGTTTGATGCTTGGGTCACAAATGGTGGAAGGAGAGGGACAAGACAACTCCTATAGTCATACTCTGGCCTCTGCATCCATCCATAGTGCACACACAAAATGAATAAATAGATTTAAAAAAAAAAAAGCCTGTTGTGAAATACCTGTACTCAAGGAGACCATTCCCATTTTCCAGAAATTTGCTGTTTGCTGAAACTGCAGAGTCTTTATGTGCATTCCCCATACAAGTGCTGGCCCCCTCCCAGCTGCCCCAGAGCAACTCCTCCCTTAGTCCTTCTCAAGGGGAGAGGTGAAGGGCTCTGTAGTTCAGAGCACTGCTGCGCTTCCAGAGGACGTGGGTTCAATTCCCAGCACCAAATGGCAACTCAAAACATCTGTAAGTCCAGTTCCAAGAGATCTGACACCCTCATACAGACATACATGCAGGCAAAACGCCATGCACATAAATTAAAGATCATTTAAAAAATTGTTTTAGGGAAACGATGCCTTCTAGGTGGAGCCCCCTACTGGTGGTTGTTAGGACTGACGGGCAAGAATGGAAGGAGTGAAATAATAAACCAGCTCTCCTTTGATGAGTTGTCTGATCCAGGTTCTATACTTAGTACTACAAATTATCTTCCTGAGTTCCCACACCTTCTACCTTTTTGTGTGTAACACTGAGAAGCTGTGATTTTCCCCATGCTACAGGAAGCAGACAGGAACGTAATGACATTAAGTTGCTTTCTTGAAAGTACAATTACGGTAAATGGCTAATGGAGTTCTAGATGTTAGGATTGCTTTACTTGTTTGCTTGTTTGTTTCGGTTGGTTCGCTGGTTTAAGGGTTTTGTATCGGGGGGTTGTTTTGTTTTAGTTTCTATGTGTTTGTAAAGCGGCGAGAAAGGGAGAGAGAGATGGCTAGGATACTGAAAATTAGCCGTCAGTTGATTTATGAATTAAAAATCTTCCTTGCCATCGGTTAGTAATATGTAATCTCTGCTTATGAAATTAGCTGGGTCCAGCAGAGGACCCTTTGAAAGCAGACAGTTTACTGGCTCCTTTTAAGAAGGGAAATGGCCAGATGAACATCTGCCCTTCCCTTGGGCCACACACAAAGCAGAGTCCGGCTCCAGCCCCTGGCTCACACATGTGTGCCGCTCCCTGCTAGGGTCTCCTCTCCCTCGGCTTGTTTGCCGCCATACAGAGATGAGACCCTCATTCTTTGCAGGTGGATCAATATTTACAGCCGTTGAGACGTTGCTGGCTCCCTGTTCTTTAGGCTGCTGGGCAACAAAAGCCTCCTGTCTTCTCTGGGGTTCTCCCCATCTGCTAGCACGATTGTGGTCAGCATCACCCAGAGCCCGAGACAAGGCCAGTCCAAAGGAAGTCTGTTTGCAGGGCTTACAACCGTCTCCCTGTTTGCTGGGAAGACAAATGACTCTGTGACATGAAGGCATCAGCCCCAGAGGTAGCCATGCCGTTCACAGTGGACATTCATTTTCCCATCTCTGTTCTCACGGTCCCCTCAGCATCCTGAGGTGTGCTCCGCCGCTGTGCAATTATAGCTGCTGAAGATACTGCATGGGAAAATTGAAGGTTAGATAGGTGCATATTAACAGGGTGGTGCAAATAAGTAAAGAAATAGAGGCATGATCGCAACTTTTTTTTAATTAATGAATGTGATTTGGCTTTAATTATTTTTTTAAAAAAATATGTATGCCTAACAGGCTTCCTCGATCCGACTTTTTTCTGCTGACCATGGCACATTTTTCCTCCAACAATTGCACCGCTCAGCTTCATCATCAAACAGATGGTTTCTATTAATCCTCGGGGAAAGTAAATGATTATAAGTAGTCAGCTGCTTAAAACTCAGGGATTCTGGGGTTTTGTCTTGTTATTCCAGGCATGAATCCACGTGTTGCCCTCTCTCTGACAGTCGTGTCTCCTCCTGGAGTTCTCAAAGCTCCAGTGAACCCCGGTTGCCTTCCCTGGCTCTAAGCATTTCTGAGTTTCCTTGCTTCTTGTTTTAGAACCTGAATATAGGTGGAAATAGTCTAGATAAATTTGAGCACAGCTAAAGATAGTTCCAGAACTGTAAATTCAGGTAAGACTCGAGGGGCTGTTTCTTTTAAACAAGCACCATGTTGCCTATCTCAGGAGTCTTAAGTCAGAAAGGTCACCATGAATTCAAGGCCTGGGCTACGTTCTACAAAGTAAGACCATGTAACAGAAACAAAACACAGTAACACCACATAAAGCTTTTCTTCCTCGTCCTATCACAATATAGGTGTGATACAAAAAGGTGTGAAAACAAGTTATTTCAGTGGGTTCAAAGAAAAGGACCAAGTGGCGGAGACTGTCCCGGTCGTCTCTCCCACACCTAGACACTAATGTTGGTAGCAGGTTTCTCCCAACTTGTTGGCCTCGAGCAAGCGGCCCAGCTTTCATTTTGAAGTTTAGTCATACTTGACACATGTCTGTCTGGATGGGTTCCTGCACGTGCTCTCGAGATGCTTACAGAGAGGGTCCCAAGTCCAAGCCTGAGTTATCCATGACACCCATGGCCCAGCGCCAGGCGCGCCTCTCCGCACACAGAAGGGTACCGAGAGAGGATGAAAGCAGGGTTAATGCTGGCACTGAAGCCGGAAGATGAGACGTGACCAGTTGTCAGCATGGTGGCCCCAAAGCTGGGGAGGGTCAAGGACTGCTCAGGAAATTAGATGTTGCCAAGGGTACATTTCAAGGCAGAGTAGCAACAGCTCAGATAGGCTGGTGGGCTGGGGCCAGTTAATGATGCCCTTCCGTGCTGTGCGAGAGGGGTCAGATGTTATCTGGCGGGGACTTTCTTTATGGAGGATTGAGAGATTAGAGGAGGCGAGGCCAGACTGGGGAACAACTAAGTCATCTTGTATAGAAGTAAGCGTTCACAGGCTCCTGGTTCAGATAGCCATGAGTCCCATGAGACAGGGCTGGGATGGACGAGCTCAGCCGCAGGACCCTTGAGTCACCCATAGGTGTCCATAGGCCATGGCAGTCCGGGTCTGGGGCCTAAGGGAAAGACAGAGCCTGGAATCCCAGGTAATCCTTGCACTGAGAACTCAGCACTGGCTGGGGAGACTGTCAAGATGAGCTTTGGGCAGCCAGCCTCTCCTGCTGTGCCCCTTGTGGTTAACTTGGTTCTACATGGGTGTGGATCCCTTCGGAGCTTGTCTGGTCCAAGCATCAGGGCTTCACACCATACAGACCTAGGAATGAGGCCCACTGGGATGGGTGAGAGCCGTTGATTGCTGTGCTGGTGAGGCTCTTCTTCCAGCTTCCTGTGAGGTCTCGGGTTTAGGAATGTAGGAGCCATTCTTCAGCCAAGACCAAAGGTTGTGTCTTCAGACACCCAGGGTGCGTCTTTCCTGGTAGGTGGGGTAGACGGGGCAGAGCCCTCTCCCATCTGTAATGATGACTTCCAGCTTGCTCCCCTCCCAAGGCTGCTCTCTAAGGACCAGCTCAGAATCCACCCGTTCCTTTGAACTTACCTCCCACAAGCCAGCCAGCCCTGCTCCTCAGAACCCCAGTAGTGTTTATTATTTTATCTCTTCTTTAGCACTTAGCATCCACACATGGCAGAGTTAGTCATTCTGGTCCGTGTCGATGCCTTATTGTCCTCCCAGGGGGAAATCTTCACAGAGTGCCCAGTTCTGTTTTCCATATTGTCTTATGCCTAGAAACACATAATAATTTGTGTTAATATTCTAGGGTGACCTAAAGTATGTGTTTTTCTACTCCACATACTATATATACTATATATATAGTGTTTATTTACATAATACACATATATACATATATACTATAAATATGGTCTTCTCATAAATAAACACTATCAGCTATAAGCAGCTCCCTTTATGATATATAACACTATTAATGTGAGAACTTAGAAAATAGGGCTATCTAATGCCTAGCTTTTAATCTAAGCGGGCCTTATAATAGCAGTTCATATTATTTGAACACAGTGCGTATTATCCCACGCAGTATTTTGAAATAACACGATGACTAGGGTTGTGGCTCAGGGGTAAGGCACTTGCTTAGCATGCATGGGTCCCTGGGTTCAAGCCGTACGAAAAGACTAACAACTGAAAAATAGCGTCATGAGGTGTTCTCTTCTGAGCTTTGAGGGCAGGAAAGCTGGGCCTTGGAGAACTTGCGTAGTCTGTCAGGAGAATCATAGCTCTGAAGAGGCAAGCTGGAAGAGGTTCAGCCACACACAGTACAGCAGGCGCTCATACATCTGCATGCATCTGCCATTGTACACATCAGCCCAAGGACCTTGTGAGTACCATTGTTAGCATCCTTTTCAGAAGAATAAGCTGAAATTTCAAAACTAAATCTAAGAGCCTCCCAGCCTTTTCCTTTCCCACCGGGTACCACTTCTTCCCAGGACATGCTGCCATGACTTGGCTGGAAACTTAGTGTGGTTCTTCGCTAAGATCTTTCCGTCCTAGGAGCCTGTTATTATGAGACCAAAGTGTATCATGGAAATAACGTTACAGGGGTAGAAACTGTCCTCACCATGGAAAGCGAACTTCATGACTCTTAGGGTTTCTCTTATTAGTAAACATACAGGAGTTCTTCGAACTTGGAGCTCATTCAAAACAAAACCGGGTTTATCTGGTCAGAACTGTTGAGTCCTCTTGTGAGGAAGGCAGAAGGCAGACAACAGTGAAACAGAGAAATGGGGTTCTCAGCATGCCCACAAAAACTGTAATATTCAGCCAGTAAAACTGAGTTTTATGGCCATGAAAGCGAGCTTGTAAGCATTCTTGAGTACTGCGTGGAAGACTTGCTTCAGGGTTCTAATTGAAGAGCTGGGCTTGATGGCTCTGTCAATGGAGTGCCTGCTGTGCAAACACAGAGACCTGAAATTTATCCCCAGAACCTGTGTGAATATTCATGGAACATGCACTGGTTCAAATCCCAACCCTGGAGAGGCTGAGGCAGGAGGATCCCTGCTCTCACTGACCGGACCATCTAGCCCCAGCAGTGAGTTGCAGGTCAAAGAGGAGATCCTGTCAGGATGAAGGTGGATACATTGCTCACTGAGGATGGTACTTTTAGCGGTTTCAGTCAGCATCACGTCTGTGAGAAGTACTTTCCCTGGAACAAATCTCCTTCACTCTCCCTCATCATGTCTACTCAGCAAATTTTATTTCTTCATGATAGATCACTGCCTACCGGTGATTAACAGTCCACTTTGATTTATTATATTATTTAACTATTCCATCCCCAAATGTGTCCTGAGGTGTACTGATGAGCTAAGGGTCTTTTCAGAGATTTGCAGTTTGTTCTTTTGGTTTTGCACCAGGCTTTTGTTTTTCTACACAGGGTTTCCCTGTGTAATATAGCCCTACCTGTCCTGGAACTCACTTTGTAGACCAGGCTGGCCTTGAACTCACAGAGATCCTCCTGCCTGTGCTGAGATGACTGAGTGGAGAATTTGTATTTCATATTCTTAGCCATCACTGCCATAACCTTCCTGCCATGCAGTTCTCTCTTTCTGGGGAGAGATGCTGTCCTCTGGTGATGCTCCCCAGGGCGACGTAGAGAGGTGAAGAATCATGTTACAGACTTTCATTGGCTTAGGTTTTGTAGAGTAACTTTTAGTATTCCTTTAAAAGTAACTTTTAAAATATGTCCATCTTTTAATGTGCCAGATGCCATCTAAAATGAAGCCAGGGAGGTACATGGGCTATGCAGTGTAACACAGCTAGCCTGGATTAGGGTGGGGAGTCGATTTTCCTCTCACACTGACTAGAATGTCAACTGGGAGAGCCATCACACATCTCTAGGACATTGGATTGTAATTAAGGGCTCCGCCCCTCTTTCGCTTCAGCTTCCTCAGAAGGCCAAGTACTGAACCAGAACTAGAACATACTTGACGTTTTGTTCAGTCCTGCATGGTAATGAAGCTTTCTTAGGAATACATTTACCAAGGCACAGAGGACTCATCGCTGTTTTAGCTTAACGCAGAGAACTGTGCCTCTTTAGAAAGACGGCCAGCTTTCTCAACTTCATTGCAGAATTCTTCATTCATAACTGATTGTAAGCAGTAGGCACCGTGGTTTATAGGAAAACAAGGACTTGCTGGGGGATAGTTATGAGGACTGTAGGGCTGTCTGCTTACAGCAGGGCTTCTGCCAGCACCAGAAACATCTTCACTTTCCAGGACAGCCAGTGTGGGTTTGGAAGACAAAGACAGGAAGCTTCTGGGCACATTTTTCAGACGGTATTTAAGCGTATCCTACCTCCGAGGTGGGAAGGCCCTTGTCTTGTCTGTTATCATTTTCCTGCACTTTCCCACCGACTCACACTAGGCAGCCAGTAACTGCTGACCGCTGGCCGCTGTGCCTCCATTTCACAGCTACAGCTCCTGTCCCAAAGGAAGAGGGGCCTTGTCATCCTCGTTACTTGGACCTTCAATGATCCTATAATGCAGGCCGTCCTGACGACCTATCTACATTTGGGCCTGCTCATCTCTAGTCTGTCTGTCCTGACTCTGATCCTCATCAGGTCTCTCAGAACCACTTCTGGAGAAAAAGAACGTGTTGCTTCGTTCAGTCAAGAAGCCCAGGAGCAAATCGGCTTCAAGCACCATCTGCTTGATGATTACCAAGAACCCAGCCTCCACCCCTGCGCCTTCTTCCTCCTGCCTTGGCATCTTTCTCAGGTGCAGCATGCGGCCTGGCGGCAACTGAAACTTACACCTTCTCAGTTGTTCAGGAACATCCCAGGGCTGAGCTCGGGTGCCATCAGCCGTCATGCTAGCTCCAAGATGACTTCTAGTCCAGGAAATGGGATTCTAATTGCTTACGTTTGAAGCGTCACTGTGGTCAACTTAAAAACCAGGCCACCAGAGGGAATGAGAGATGACTTCTGTCTTAGTTTTTTTAATTTCTGTATAAAGATCGTGACCAGGACTGGAGAGATGGCTCAGTGGTTAAGAGCACTGCCTGCTCTTCCAAAGGTCCTGAGTTCAATTCCCGGCAACCA
>NW_026067901.1:4940698-5003787 GCF_014885135.2 Alexandromys fortis
AAAAAAAAAAAAATGAGGAGAGGCAATCCAATGAGGGAAGTTGGCAGAACCCTGCTCCGAGTTCACACGTCATGCCACCCTAGACAAGATAGCAATTTGGCAGGTGCTTAGTAAGGCCTACCTCCACCGTGTCTATGGGGAGCAAACCCACCATCATGTGGGAAGCTCTTAATGCATGCGTGACTCACCAGACATGATAAGCGCTCAATCTATTGCTCTCATGTAGGGCTGGCTCATCTGAGGACTCCCACGGCTTGTGTGGTTTTATTACCCTTACCCTTCCCCGACTCCCCTGGGCGCCCTCCGTCTTGCCTCTGCAAACGCATGCTGCTTCCCGTTCTGGTCTGTCTGCCCCGTGCCCACCAGGTGCCGTGTCAGTGAAGGAGATTTCCAAGCACTTACCCAGCCATCGGTCTACGGTTTTCTTCCACAGAGTCCTTTCCGCCATTGCCTCTGAAACTGTAAAGGAATGAAACGTATGCCCTGGCCATGCTGAAGCAAGCATACCTGGGCAGCCCGTATATGGTGGTTCTGTTGATCATGAACCCCAGATGGACAAGACAGTTGTTGCCTCTCCCCAGTCTGTAATGACCTGGTGATTTGGGGGTGATTTCCCTAAGTCTAAGCTCCCCTTTATAAGCAGACCTTGGGCAAAAATATCTTGGTAAGACAGATCGCTGTGATGTCGGATATTTTCTGGACCCGTTTAAGGGTACTTGGAACTTTGTCGAAGCTGCAGTGAAGACTGTCTCACAGCTAGACAGCTAGTGATGGGCTAATGCTGCAGAGGAGCATAGAGCAGGCTGGTCTTGGCCTTGGGGCCTTTGGTTAAATGGGGAGGAAGTACTCTCTGTAGCACATGAACAGACGCCAAACAAGGGACGGATGCTCATGCTAGTTTAGCCATACCATTGCAAAGTGAATTGTGGCTACCAGTAGCATTTTGTGCTCTCTCTCTCTCTCCTTCCCTCCTTCCTTCCTCTACCCCCCACCCCCCCGTGGCCCTGTCTCTGAATACGTGGTCCAGGGTGTTATAGGTCATATTACCTGTTTATTATACAATTCCCCCAAGTACATTGAATGGCCACATTATAAATAATGGCTATTATTGCTGTCTAGACTTAACAAATGGCTATTTAACAGGCAATGAAATAATTTATCCACAGGTCTTACACTATAATTACACACACACACACACACACACACACACACATTTAAGGGACAAATATTAGGGCTCGTGTTCAAAATCCAAGTCTTGTTCACAGTGGTGAATTATTCTCTGCAGACAATGAGTGTTAGTGTGAAGTACAGAACAAACACACCTCAGTTTCCCAAGGATCAGGCTAAGGCTGTCATTGTAATTCCAGTCCGTGCTGATTGGAAAATACTGAGTAACATGTCTGTTCATTAACTTTATATAAAACACTGTAGACATTTTGATATGTAGCCCCCAGGTTATCGTCTCCTTTTATGAATTTTTAAAGTATGGCATTGGAATCATACTGTACCTAAGTCATATAAACTGTTCTTAAATTTTCAGAATACTGGGGGGGGGGGGCTGTGAGAAGTATTGTGTGGTATGTGTCTGTGTGATGTGTGTGAGTGTGTGTGTGTCTGTGTGTGATTGTGGGGGATAAAGTGTGTGAGGTGTATGTGTGATATATATCTGTGTGTGGTATGTGTGTTTGTGAGTGTGGGGGTGAGGTGTGTATGTGTGTGATGTTTATGTGTGTGTCTATGTGTGAGTGTGGGGAGTAAGGTGAATATGGGGTACATGTGTGTGATATATGTCTGTGTGTGGTATGTGTGTGTGTGAGTGTGAAGGGTGAGGTGTGAGTGTGTGTGTGGAGGGTGAGGTGTGAGTGTGTGTGTGTGGAGGGTGAGGTGTGAGAGTGTGTGTGTGTGTGTGTGTGTGTGTGTTGTGAACCACGAGGACGTGAGTTCTATTCCCAGGACCCATATGGATGGAAGGAGCGAACTGGCTCATCAGAGTAGTCTTCTGACCTCCAACCATGCACCCCTTGTAAAAATAAGTAAATAATTCAAGACAAATGTTTTGGCTTTTCGTTATTTAGCTTTCTCCTTTTTCCGAAAGATACCATTGCAGTCATTATCCATCATTCATTTTACTTTGATTCAAAACCATCATTTCAATTATATCCAAATAAATTACAACCAGCCACCACCAAGTTGTTACTGAAACGTAGCAACGAGTTTTCCTACTTTATGAATTGCAAAGTCCTGAATTGGAAATTCGTGTCATTTTTCTAAATTAAAGGTCTGCTGGGTTGGTTGACTATAGTCCATCGAAAGTGGAACACACTAACAATGTGTGACTCTCTAAATTTTCCTGTTTGTGACATTGCATGGTAGGATATGAACTCAATAAATTACCAGAGGCCTAGAGTGTTGGATTTCCCTGTATAGAAGCACAAGCCAACAGTCTTAGCTTTGTTTAGTATTGTGCAATTAAAACCCAAAGCCCCGGTCTGTGCAGCAGCTGCCCATGTGAGCTGCCCTTGCAATGTTAGCTGGAGAAAGTGCATTGGCGTTTCCTTGTCTGTGGCCAGGAGAGCCTCCAGACACTAATGCCCTTGCTAGCTTCCAGTTTCCAGTTTCTGCTCTGTTCTCTGCACTCTCTGGTTCTCTCCAGAGCTGCTGAGCTCCTTCACGCCCCCTGGGTGGTGTCAGAGAATTGCTGACTCAAGAGAGAGATCTCATGCCTGACTTAGAGACGTGGTATTTGGAAGGATTTATTGGACCCAACAGAAAGTTGAATATAATTTAGAGGTTTGTTTGCATTGCGGAAGCACAAAATGAAGTGTCTGGCTCACTGTCTGTGTTTCTTTTGAAATAATGAGTAACACTGTCTAATCGTGGAGGACAGAAAAATAGAACCCTGCTTGAGTGCAGCTTGGCGGGTTCCTCCTTTGCCCCTGGGTTTCCGTCTAAAGAGCTTGAATGATCTTTAGGAAGCAGAAGGTCTGAGTTTGGTTTTTCTCTGAGGTAAGAGGCAGACAAATTCCAGTGGAAGGATATGCAGGTGAGAAACAGCTCTGCCTGGTGCCGCCCTGAAGATGTGCCCAGAGGCTCTGCCATGTCACTGTGGAGCTGGGGAGCCTGGCGTCCACAGACTCACACAAGTTGGCTCTCTGTAGGAATTCTCCCGTCTGATTGCAAAGGAGGGTTTCCCAGTTCACCAATTTAAACACAGATGGTTCGGAGCTTTGCTGTTGGGGTTTGGGTTTTGCTGTGTACTTTCAAGCTGGCCTCCCACTTGGAGCCACCCTTCCGTCTCTGCTAGGACTCCCAGGACATGACGCCTTACCCAGATGACAAAGGTGCCTTCAGGGAGCCGCCTCTTTTGCAGGTCCTATAGTATTCCTTTCAGATATACAGAGACAGGCAACCGGTGGTACTAGCATGTGGTATTTTCAGTCTTCCATCAGATATAGTAGCAGTAGTCCGGAAATGGCTTGTGCTCTGAAAGAATCACGTAGAATCTTTCAGTAGCATTTTGAAATTAACAACAAAAATTAAATAGGTGCGGTGGGCACATGCCTTTAATCCCAGCACTCAGGAGGCAGGAGCTGAAGATCTCTGTGAGTTTCACACCAGCCAGGGATGCATACTGAGAGCCTGTTTAAAAATATATATATATATACATACATTTAAAATAATATATAATTATATATTATATAAAATATATAATTTTACATTTAAAATAATATTTATATTATATTATATATTATTTTTAAATGATGCAGTGTTGGGGATTGAACTTGGGGCCAGTGCACACTAGGTTAGTGCTTTATCACTGAATGACACCCAGCATTTTTTGATGGCGTTTACAGCCGAGGACTGATAGGCATATAAATGTATAAACGAACCTCGTCCTCATTCTTGGCTTACTGAAGCTCATTTCTCACCAGTAAGTGAACAAGCAGGGGCCCCTCTGCTACTTAGAAGTGTAAAACCCTTTTCCTAAAGGCCATTCATTCCCGTGCTTTTTTTAACTTGTATACATAATAAATAGGTCAGTTTAACTCCATATTGAACATTTGCCAGTGGCAGGTCTGTCACACATCAGTGATACAAAGCCCCAGAAGGACATGTTTAATTGAAGACCGAAGACTACAAAAAAAGCCTTCCAAAGCAGTATTTTGATTACAAATAAAATTCAAAGCAAGGCATCTCGTTTTAAGGAGTAGGCATTTTTCCTAATTAAAAAGAAAAATGAGAAACCTGCCACTTATTCAAGTATCATTCCGTAAATGTTTCCGTGTGCAATGCCAAAGCGGGAGGGGGGGGCCTGGGCCCAATGCATTCGTTAGAAAAGGGGGAAAGAAGAAAGTAGGGGAGAGGCCGTTTTCCTGGAGGTGTCCTCGAGCTTGAACTCGGAGAAGCACAGTCATCCATGGTGTCCACAGGAGACCCGCTCTCTAGTGAGCACAGCTGAGGAGAGGTGTGATTGCGAAAGGCCCCATGCGATGTGTGTCGCCTGCACAGCCCCGCCGACTCAGAGATGACTTCTTGACTCGGCTTACATTGTGATCCCAAGCCTATCCAGTGGACTCTCACTACCTGATGAATTTGAAAACTTGCTGTTAGTTCAGGTTCTGCCTGAGCAATAAAATGTAATTTTTTTCCTGATGATTCAGGCAGTTAATGGAAATATTTTGATCTTTTGTTATTTATTTATTTTGTTTTTTACAAGATAAATGGAGATTTTTTTTTATACACGTACACAATGTATCTGATCATCTCCAATCCCCGTTTCTGCCCTCCAGCTCCCCCAAACCTTCCTAAGCTAGCAGGACATTGCTGTGCAGCCCTGGCAGGCCTGGAACTCTCTAGATAGACAAGCTGACTGAACTATAAAAGAGTTCTCTTCCCTCTGCCTGTCAGAATTTCAGCTGTGGACCCCTGGGCCTTACACACTTAACTCTTTTCTTAACTTAGCAAACTTGACAAGCTAAGATTTTAAAAACAATACTATTTTACTATGAAATGACATTCAGAGCTGGGCAGTGGTGGCACAGGCCTTTAATATCAGCCCTCGGGAGGCAGAGACAGGCAGATCTCTGAGTCGAAGGCTAGCCTGGTCTACAGAGGGAGTTGCAGGACAGACAGGGCTACAGAGAGAAACCGTGTCTCACCCTTACCAAAATAACAAATGACACTCAGACAAATAGAAGCAGACTCGGCTTTGTAGCTTGCTTTTGCTTTGACTGTTTGTTTGTGTTCTCTCCCGGTGCTCAGGGTTGAACTCTTGGCTCCATGCAAGTGGAACACACATTCCCCTGTTGAACTATGACCTCAGTCCCTGAGCTTAAGTCCTTACAGGAAGAGGCGTTTGTTGTTGTTTTGCCAAGGATGGGTTTTTCTCAAAGCCAGAAGCCCTCTTTGAACCACTCAAATTTAACCATCCTGTGTGAATTTGATAGTGCTTGTATTTCGTTTTAATTCTCTAATTGCCTTATTGCAAAAAAAAAAAAAAAAAGGGGGGGGTGAAGAAGATAAGAATTTGGAATGTGGGTAAAGTAGTAGGAGCGGAAGAGATGCCCCGATGGTTAAGACCACTTGTTCTTGCGCCTGGTTTGGTTCTCAGCGTGCACATGATGGCTCACAACCGTTCACGACTTCAGTTCCAGGGGAGCCAAGACAGTTTTCTGCCTCTGTGGGCACAGGTCGTGTACATGATGCACAGACATAGATACAAGCAAAACACCCATATACATAGCCAAATTTTTAACAAAAAAGATTATGTGTATACAGCTATATAACGCCTTGCCAGTGTCCCATGTTTAACAGGGTGCCTGTGGTAGACATACATACTGACCACAAAGCAATCTCAAGTAGCTGCTTTTTCATCCAGATAGCAACACTTTTTGTTTGTGCTTTTAGTTTTTATACTGGGTCTCAGGTATCCCAAGCTAGCCTCAAACTGTGTAAGAGGATAATGTATTCCTGATTCTCCTAACCCAGCTTCCCAAATACAGGAATCACTGGCATGTGCCTCCACGCCTGGCTCTATAAATGTTTTTTTTTTAAAAAAAAAAAAAAACAGCTTACAGAGCCAGTTTCCCTGTGGCATTTTCATACAAAGTTCTGGTTGGCCTGTCTCTCCCTCCCCTGTCTCCCTCTCCAGCTCCACACATGTCTCCCATCCCAGTTCCGTGGTCCCCATCCCCACTTCAGAACTCGTCCATCATGTCTTATTTTCGGAATTTCTTCCCTTTGGTTCCTGTCATATTTGTCTCCATTTTGTAAATGAAGAAGTCAGAGCATTTTGCTCCCAGCTACACAAAACCAAGCTGAGCCCAGTGCGCATGCCAGGGGTCTTCATAGACAGCCGCAGAGTTGGAAGAATCCCACTCTTGTCTTGGAAAGACTGAGGCAGGGCTCTTTTTTCCTGCAGCCTGAGAGGGGGGCCATGGCTTGGCTTCCCCTGAGGGAGGACAGAGGGAAGCTGCTCACCTGTAGGACATCTCCCTTGTCCCCCAGATCCCAGCCGGCTCCACTTCTCCTTTACTAACTGTGTTACACACGGATATGCTGTTTCAAATTACCTGTGTCACACAGCAGACCTTAGTGGAACTAAAATTAGCTTAAAGATAGGAAGTACTTCTGATTAGTTCAACAAGGCCATGGTCAATTCAATTAAAGTGTTAAAACATATTTCAGGAGAAAGGATGTTTAAGACCATCAGCTAATTCCACACAGCTGATCTGAGCACTCACAGCTCTCCTGGGACAGTGTACTGTGCTCAGGGCTTTGAAGATAGCTACTATTTTTTTTAATGCCTGTTTAATAAAAACGTGCTTCAGAATACTGTATTTAACATCAAAGACCATTACCGTGAACTGTGTGGTTGACAGTTCTAATATCACTAAGTATGGGATAGCTGAGTCTTACTGGATAGCTTGCAGATAGATAAAAGCTGCAAGCATCCAACCCATGCTAGGACTCTGGTCCCAGCTGATTCTCACCTGTACCACAGAACGTCTCCCCGGGTTTTTACCCTGTGTTGCAGCTGCTTTAGGTATGGGTAGGCTTTGTCACTGAGAGGAACTAAGGAGCCAGTGGAATAGCACAAAGCTTGCTGTCCTCAGAAAAGGCTACCAAAAGGTCCAAGGTGCCCTTAAGATCAAGTTTAGGTAATATCTACTTTAAAATTTAACATCACCGCTGGACAGAGGCGGTGCACACCTTTAACCCCTGTGAGTGTTTCAACTTTCCACATACACGGAAGAACTTTTTAAAAGTTGAAAACCCTTCGAGTTGTCAGACTTAGTGTGGCTCAGTGGTATAATTCTAGCACCTGGGAGGTGGGAGCTGGAGGACTTCAAGACCAGCCAATCAATCAATCAATAAATCAATCAATAAAACTAGAAGACAAACACCAACAAACCTTTTACATCAATAGCATATGCATATATTTGAGGTTAATGTAGATAGTACATGAAGTGAAACCTCAGTCAAATGAAAATAATAACTTGGCCACACATCTCACGGTAGTCTCATACACCCCCCACCTCCCATCCACCCCCCATGCAAAGCACTCATCCCGGGTCACCCAGTCAATGCCACCCACGCTCCAGGAATGTCGGTTTCATATTTCCTAGAAGGCCCACTGAGACCGGTGGAAGATGAAGGGGCTAGCCCCAGTCACAGCCAGTAACGGTTCCACCAAAATGGCCTGACTCCACAGCCCAGCATCTGTTTCCATTCTCCCGAGACACACAACCACCAGGGCGTGCATCTTTCTTTTTGGCAGTTTTTGGGTTATGCCGAAGAGACACAACAAGAACGTGAGGATTTGCTTCAGAGGGGTACAGCTATCTTTTGTGGGCGTCTCTGATTCTAGAACCACCCTCGTCTGGCGGCCCCTGGAAAGGGTGATTTTACTTATCATCCTGTAGAGGGCGCTTCATTCACTTCAGCTGGGAAAGAAACACAAATCTTTCCTTTTGGAAAGCACCAGGGGGCCGCATCCGAACCTGGTACATCAGCCGCGGCTGTGAGTCCACTAGGACCCGCTAGGACTGAACCTGGACCACTAGGACTGATAAAGAGAAGGAGGACTGAGAAATTCTGGCTGCAGGTGTATTTCTTTATCATGTTTCAAAGCCCACGCCCGTGTGCACCCGGCGCATAGATCTTCCTTCAATCTTAGTTGAATTGCTAAGTAAAGTAAGCATTGGGTTAAAACACAAAAACCCATAAATTAGACATATGCCCTTGTTTTCAAGCTAAGTAGATGCACCCACCCCACCTTCTCCTTGTAGGGGTGTTTCTTGCCTGCTCACTGGTTTAGAAAACACTATGTGGGGATGTTCATCCACAGGCCTAGCCTTTCGGGGCCTGGAGAGATGGCTCAGCAGTTAAGAACCCTTGTGGTTCTTCCAGAGGACCCAGGATTGGTTCCCAGCACCCGTTTGGCGTGACTCACAACGACGTGTAACTCCAGCAGACGTGAAGTGCTGCCCCCGCGTGCATGTAGCGTGCACTCACAGATCCACACGCATTCACACGGGTTTTTGTTTGTTTGCTTGTTTTACAAGTTGGCTTTCATGAGCTATGGCTCAGCGGCAGCGCATCCTAGTCTGTACCAGGTCTGCTTTAGTCCGCAGCTCTGGGGACGCTGTGTGCCCGAGAGCTGTCAGGACAGCATGGCCAGTGTCCCTCCAACAGCCAAGGACCGCTGCAGGGGCTAGACGGCCACGGAGACATGGATGGACCCAACAGATTTTGCTTTAAATAAAAATGATGCTAAATTTTATCTTGTAGCTTCTATTTAGGTGATTTTAGTTTTTTTTTTTTTTTTAAGTTGTAAAACTGGCAGACAGATGCAGGGGACAAACAGGAAATTCAGGACCACTGAGCTATTTTTGACAGTTTCAAATTAAGTTTGCAGCTGCCGCTGGTGTCAGAACTTAAATAACTTTGCTCTGCTAAAAAATAAATCCAAAACATATGGATTTCAGCAGATTCTATGTTTATTGTTGGTGCTTATTAAGGAAAGGCACAGCGGTCAAAAAGTTAGAAAGTTTCAAGGCTGTGAAGACAGTCTCCCTTGTTGGCAGGAAGCTGATCACGGTATCAGTAAGTTCTCTGTCCTCAGAACCTTCTGACTTTTTATCTATTTATCTACCTATCTACCTACATCCCTGTCTGCCTGCCTGCCTACCTACCTACCTATGTAATCCTGGTTATCCTGGAACTCACTCTGTAGACCAGGCTGGTCTCAAACTCACAGAGATCCACCTGCCTCTGCCTCTCGGGTGCTGGGGTTAAAGTTATCTGTCCTCAAAACCTCCTGTTGCTTTGAACTTAGCAATAAAAGTAGTCTCCTTGCTAATGGATCAGAAGCAGTTTTGAGACCAGGTTTCAATTCTGTTGTTTTAATGACATTTATCATTTTATATAATTTATTTTTATTTTATCTACTTTGGTGTTTCACCTGCATGCATGTCTGTGTGAGGGTGTCGGGTCCCCTAGAACTGGAGTTACAGACAGTTGTGAGCTGCCGCATAGGTGCTGGGAACTGAACCCAAGTCCTCTGAAAGAGCAGTCAGTGCTCTCAACTGCTGATCTATCTCTTCAGCCCTAATTACATTTAATTTTATCTTATCATAATGTGTCCTCACATCATTGCGTATATGCAGAAGTCAGCCACAACTGAAGAATGTAGTTCTTTCTTTCTTCCAAGTAGGTTCTACGGAGCATCAGAGGCGGGTCCTGATGTGGGTAGTGAGTGAGCATCAGAGGCGGGTCCTGATGTAGGTAGTGAGTGACCCTCAGAGGCGGGTCCTGAAGTGGGTAGTGAGTGAGCCCCAGAGATGAGTCCTGATGTGGGTAGTGAGTGAGCATAGGAGGCGGGTCCTGATGTGGGTGGTGACTGAGCCTCAGAGGCGGGTCCTGATGTGAGTAGTCTTAGTGAATGTCTTAGTTAGGGCTTCCACCACTGTGAAGAGACACCACCACCACAATTTGGTTGCTACATTTTCAAATGTTCAGTCCATTACCATGCACCATAGTAGCATGCAGGCAGACATGGTGCTGGAGAAGTAGCCAAGTGTCCTCCATCTTGCAGACAACAGGAAGTAGACTGAGACACTGGGTGTGGTTTGAGCATATATGAGACCCTAAACCCACCACCGCCATGGTGACACACTTCCTCCAACAACACTACACCTACTCCAACAAGGCCACACCCACTCCCAAAACAAGGCCACACCTGCTAATAGTACCAATCCCTTTGGCGTCCATTTTCTTCTAAACCACCACAGTGAGACCGCTGAGCTCTCTAAAACAGGCAGATTATCCTTTCAGCGAGACTAGAACAAAGGCTCTCTAGGGTTGGAGCCATAGCAGCGCAGGAATGCATGTCTAAACCAACCAGGAGAAACAGGTAACAGGCTTCCAATTGGGTTTCCACAAGTCCAACCCTAGGGTCATTTCAGTCCAGAGGAAAAGCCGAATTGAAAGGCTCCTTCCCTGTCCTGTCCTTCCAAGCAGACAGCTTCCAGCCAACTTTCGAGTGTTTCACTTTGCAGCATAAATAGCCAAGAATCACTAGGAAATAGAAACAGAATGGATACCTTCCAGAGGTATCCAAGGAGGCTGAGGGAATTATAATATATAATATAATATATATTTGAGAAAGAAATAACTGCAAACAAGAACAGGGTGCTACAAAAGAAGAGCTTTTATAAAAACAGAAGGGCTTACAGAGATAAAAAGTATGAATTATTCTGCAATTGAAACTTCAAATGTTTAATTTAGGAATTCTGTGTTTAGTTTATTAAGTTGCATTGTCAAATTGGGAAGAAATACCTGAAGAAATGGAAATCTGTTCGCTAGAACTCTTAGAAGACACAGCACAGTAAATCTCATAGAAAGTAAAATTAAGCAATCAGAAATGTGTGCCGGGAATGTGATGAGATCCAGCGTATAAATAAAAGCAAAAGAAAGAATTAATATTGTTGAAGAAATAATTCCAGAAACATGTGTGAACATGAGGATATGAATTCATAGATTAAAAGGGCGACAAAGTGGTACATGTGCATGGCTTGAAAATAGACTCAAGTCAGCGTGCATCATCAGAAAACACGAGAACACCAGGGACATGGAGTGTCCTACAGACTTTCAAAGATGTGGGGGGCGGGGGGGTGGAGAACCAAAGATCAGAATGACAACGCAGGACACGAGGAGACAGTAGGTTACCTTCAGAATTCTAAGGAGACATCAGTTTGGACATAGCAGTAAAGATTTCACCAAAAAGTATAATTTGAGGTTAAAGACAAAGGAAATCGGTGAGGTGGCTCAGGAAAGGGGCTTGCTGCCAAGCTAAACACTTGAGTTAGATCCTGAGTTGGGACCCACGTGGTGGGAGGAAGGAGCCTAAAGACTGTCCTCTGACCCCCCTCACTCACACACATACACAGAGACACTCATGCCCCCTCTATAGATAAATAAGTAAATGTCATGTTGAAAAGATGAATAGAAGACTATTGAGACATACACAGTCTTAACAAGTTTTCCTTATTCCCATGGCAGGGGCATGGCACAGAGTGCATGAGGGGAGAGGAGCAGGCACAGGATGTCAGTGCTGCCTAGAGAAGTGGAGGTCACTGCTAAGGAAACAGTCAAACAGGCTTTCATTTGGGAAAAGGTGGAAATTAGAAACCACTATTTTTCAAAACAAGACATTGTTAGCTTTTTTTTAGTTATTTGTTTTTATGTTTTCTTCGAGACAGTTTTTTTTTCTTTTCTGTGTAACCCTGTCTGTCCTAGAATTCACTCTGTAGACCAGGCTGGTCTCGAACTCACTGAGATCCACCTGCCTCTGCCTCACAAGTGCTGGGATTAAAGGCGTACACCACCACCACCCAGTTTGTTTGCTTTTTAAGAGCATGTGCTTATATAATTTTGAAAAGTGACATTTGAAAGGAGAAGAAAATGGAATAGTATAAGAGAGAAGAAACACGAACCTTGGCTCTTCTTCTCTGGGTGATCTGGAGAGGCTAGTGTGTTAAGTCGTCTAGACTGCTCAGAACCCATACTCGGTCCACACTGGGTCTGAGCTCATCAGCTTCCCAACTGCCCCAGGAGTTTGTGTTGGTTCACAGGCCATAGTGGAACCATTCTTTTCTAACAGTAGTTAAAACTGTATTTGAGCAACCATTTATCATTGACAAGGGAGTCCACGTGCTTACAAAAATAGCAATGTTTCTCTCTCCACTAAAGAACTGTAATAAAGCCGACAGCTAGTGCTAGGGAGACCACTTGGTCAATCAAGTGCCAGCCACATGAGCAAGAGGACCCACATAAAAGGTTTGGATCAGCGGCACCCACATAAATGGTGGGCACAGCGGCATGCATTTGTAACTCTAGTCCTGGATTAGGGTGGGAGCCGAGGAACTCATTGGCCAGTCAACCTAGGTAAGCCAGTGAGCTTCACATCAGTGAGAGACCTTGTCTCAAAAATAGGCCTTTAATCCCAGGACTAGGGAGGCAGAAGCAGGCGGATCTCTGTGAGTTTGAGGCCAGTCTGGTCTACAAGAGCTAGTTAGAGGGCAGGCTCCAGAGCTACAGAGAAACCCTGTCTCCAAAAAACAAAACAAAACAAAAACCACAAAAATATGGTCAAGAGCAATCAAAGAAGACACTCGACATCAACTTCTGCCTCCATACACACACGGCTGCATGACGTATACATATACCACACATTTGCCCACATACGCACCAAAGAGAGGCAGGGGGTGGAGGGACAATGAATCTGAATGAGAATCCTAACTGGTGGAGAATTTAATAGTTTCTTGGCACAAAGGCATACACAGAGGAAAATACAGGGGAAATAGAAGACATTTTAAGTCCCAGAATAGAAAATATAGTTTCAGTGGCTAGAACCTGAACTAATTGCTTTTATGAGATCATAAATGTGTCTTGATTTGGGAGAATGCCATGCTATTGAACTATTTTATTGTGATGATGATGTCTCGAAGGATTTGAGAACACCAAATGAATTTTCAGTGTTACAGTCTTGGGGCTGCTGTGCACACTTCAGTGATAGCTTCCTAATGCACAGTGAGATTGTATCCATGGGGCTGCTGTGCACACTTCAGTGAGTAGCTTCCTATGCAAGATGAGACTGTATCCATGTTCTATTTTATAATAATCTTTAAAGGAGGCACACAAAGCTTCGAAGAGAGAGAGCGACATAGAAATGAGAATATCGTTAGAGGTACTTAAAGGAAGCAGAGGGTAAATGGCCTGTGGACCAAAAGCAGCTCTTACGTGCCCCAGCTCAGCAACTTAACAGCGCTTTGTAGCCCTCCAGATAGCAGATACTGAGTGACCCCTGTGCATAGGTGTTCTTCACCCACCGTATCAGTGAGCAAGTCAGATCAAACTCTTGCCTTTCTTTGTGAGCTTATCATCCAGCAGGTAAGTTACGTGTAGGAGCAGACGCTAAACAAAAAGGCTACACAATACACCTCCGGTGTCATATGCAGATAGGGACTGTGGGGTCAGTAACCCCAGAAGGGTGAACAGAGGTGGTGAAGGAATGCAGAGGGTGCTGTTCTCCATAGGAGTGGGGCGGGGCATGCGTCTGACAGTCTGGTCGTTTATTTTCGCACAGGGCATCAAAACCAGGCTTTGCCCCCTTTAGGCACATGTTGTACACCCCAAACCCCTAAAATGATGTCTTGTCAAAAATAAATCCATCAGGCTCTGGAGTTTTTGCTGAGCCCTCATTTGGTTTAGGAAGAGAGCCCATCCCATCAGGCCTGCAAGCACAGAACTGGGCACGAAGGAAAGAAACGGGGCCTGATTGGCTGACCCGCACTAGGGTGAGTGGAGCAGCGGCAGGAAGCTGGATCCCCACACAACGAGACCTGCACCCCATCCTTAACAAAGGAGGGTGTTTGCTTGTTTATAAAAATCCTTGGTATCCAAGAGTGTGCAGGTCTACCTTTGAGGGGAAAAAACAAACACCTTGTAAGTCAACTTTGATCCTAAACAAATGGGGCTCCTCCCTGCTCGCCTCCTGCTTGCTGAGCCTTTGTCTGGACATCCTGTGTGTGGTGTCGGATACACAGAGCTCTCCAGGCACTGGCGAACCCTCAGGGTAAGCCTGACTGTGGGTACTGGACCTCCACATCCCTTCCCTTGTGGACTATGATTTGACAAAATAGGATCTGGATTTTGATTTTTGTTTGTCTGTATTTCAAGACAGAGTGTAGCCCTGGCTTTCCTGGAACTTGCTCTATAGTTCAGGCTGGCCTTGAACTCAGAGATCAGGCTGCGTCTACCTACCAAGAGCTGGGATTACATTTGCCATCACCGCCGGGCTGGATTTTGATTTCCAAGGAATTTAAATAAGGCCAACCGAGCACAGCTCTGACACAAGCCCGGAACCTCAGAGGGCACTCAGCAGGTGCTGCTCTCGCCAGACCTCAGCCTCTCCACCTCCCTGTTGCATCTTGCAGTCCAGGAGAATTCTTTATTCTTATTTTTATCTGCATCTGCAGAAGTCACCTGGATACCTAGAGAGAGACTGGATTGTTACAGACACGCCTTGCTGCCTCCGCCACTCTCCCCAGTTCTATCATGTGTTCAAGGTGTGGTCTCTGAAACCAGCCTCCACTTTTGCATAGCCTCCATTCCTTCACAGCCTCCACAACCTCCTGGCCCTGGTAGAGCCTACCTTCTTTGTTTGTTTTTCGAGGCAGGGTTTCTCTGTGTGTAGCCCTCGCTCTCCTGGAACTCACTCTGTAGACCAGGCTGGCCTCGAACTCAGAGATTTGCCTGCCTCTGCCTAAATGGGTACCACCACCTCCCAGGAGTGAATATACAGTATTTTGAGTATACAGTGTTGGCAGTAAATGCTGGCTAGACAGACATCTCCCCTTGTTATCCCAAGAACAGAATCCAGTGCTCTCGACTCGCCCCCGCTGCCCTGGGCTTTGTCCCAGGCAGGAGGCTCTCTCAGAAGCTATGCATGCATCACAGCGAGGGGTAAACACCACATCCTCTATGCTGGGCTGCTGCTTTTGAAGTGTGGTGAGCCTGCATAGGTGCCAACTGGAGGACTCCTTTGTTTTACAATGGTGAGACCCAGGAGCCTGCTGATAAGGCTTGGGACCCTAGTGTGAAAATGACCCTTTGAACTGAGGAGAGTCCTCCGCTAAGCAAGCCACGACGTTGTTGTCATAGGCCACATTCTGTTGGAGCTCCTTTACAGAGCAAGGCATGGTGATAAAGGCGGTCCAGGTCCTTCTGCACAGACCCTGGGCTTATTTTAAAGATGCCCGACTCCATGAAGGTCTTTGGAAAAGTAGTCCTACATTAGAGGAATCAATCTATAGTTATTTTTTTAAATCCATTATGCAAATGGAACGTATGCACGGGCTTTCTTTCTTCCCAAGAAAATGCGCTGCTCTCTGCTCTGAAATCATCTTGATTATTTTTCACAGCAAACGGCATGGGTGATTTGTTAGTGGGGCGACTGGGAAGAAGGGAAGTGGTGGTCAGATGATAAACGGTAATCTTTTCCAAGCTGGCATTTCAGCCGTAAGTGTTCTGTGTCTCCGGGAGTCTAGGGTTGTGCATCCATCACTGAGCCTTTGTCCCGTTCCTCTCAAGCTCAGGCTGCTGAGGTAGTGTTGAGATCCAGCCCCAAAGCCAGCACTCTGGTACTGTGTCCCCAGAGTTAGTCTCCCACCGCAACGCAACCACAGACAGCAAACCCTTTAATATGAAGAGGGAACAGAATGAGGGGCCAGGGTTATGATGGGGTGCTGGACCATTCTGCTGGAGCATTTCGCCCAGTACTGGAGTTGTCTGGAACTTTATTTTGAAGTCTGTTTTAAATTCAGGGTTCATTTTGCCTTTCCAGCAGCTCTTTGGGAGTTTGTGTCCGAGGGTGCTTTCCAGCTTTCCCTCGTCTGAGCCTAAATGCATCTCTAGACAGTCTCCCAAAATAGAATTTTCCATTCCAGACTGAGAAACTGGAGCTGAGATGGAGATTTGGGGTAAATGCCATTGAACTTTCATTTGAAGTTGGAAACTCTCAGGACAGAGAACCGCTGTGTCTGCCCACTCTGTCCTGCAGGCCTTTTACTGGCTACCCTGGAGTCAGGGCTAGCACCCCCAGGTGGCTGCACTCCCAGGGAGTAGATGGAATTGCCTCTAGTGTAGCAGTCAGCTTTAGCCAGCTCCCCCATGTAGTACACCTGCCTGCCCTCCTTTCCCCCAGCTCCCCTGCATACAAGCCCTCCATCCCCCAGCTCTCCGTGTACACCTGCCCTCCTTGCCCCCAGCTGCCCCATGCACACCTGCCTGCCCTTCTTTCCCCAGCCCCCCGTGTACACCTGCCCTCGGCTCCCCAGCACCCCGTGTACACCTGCCCTCGGCTCCCCAGCTCCCATGTATACTTGCCTGCTGTTTTTAGCAACAGCGTGTTGGCCTAAGTCACCTCCTGGATGTCCCACTGCCCTCCATTCCTTGGTTTGGAATTCAGGAAATTCCAGGACTCCCAGCCTGCAGACCTGAGCAACCAACCACCTGCCATTTTGTGGGATAGAAACACAAGTCCAGAGGGCAGAGGTCTTCTAGCAGTTAGTGGCAGAGAAGACCCCCAAGCCAAGGCCAGCCCTTCCCCTTAGCCATAGAGAGAATCAGGACTTAGGACTACAGCCTCCTAAGAACGGGAAGCCACCCTCTCTTCCTGACCCCTCCCCTTCCCTTCCATCACTGACACCTGTCTTCCATCCATTTGAGACCAGGTGTTTGCTGAATGCTCCGCCCAAAGCAAGTTTCACTGCCAATGATTGACTGTTTGACGCTCTAAAGCAGTGGTGCTTGACCTTCTTAACGCTGCGACCCTTTAGTGCAGTTCCCCCTGTTGTGGAGACCCCAACCATACCATCATTTTTGTGGCTGCTTCATAACTGATTTTGCTACTTTCGTGGATTGTAATGTCAATACCTGATATGCAGGATATCTGATGTGGCAGCCCTGTGACCTACAAGTTGGGGAACCGCTGCTCCAAGCAACAGGAACGCTTTCTGTGAAGCAGTCCTTTGTCCTGGGGTGAGTGTGAGCTTTCTGACTCGGAACATGCTGTAACCCCATGTATAAAACTTGGGCCCAGACCTATAAAGGTTAACCTTAGTGCTGCAGGGGAGATTTATGATCGCCTCAACTCGCTTTTTCTTTTCTCCTGCAAACAGTAGCTTGTTTGTGTGAACAACCTTATGCATGATATTTGGACCTACATGACTTTTAAGCCAGTGTTCAAGGTGGAAGTTGAGTGTACTCTCATAGGAAAGTATGCTGTGCTAAGGTTGTGACTGAATACTAAGGTCCACAATGTCTGTAAGCTTATCGATCTCCCGTAATTATGGAGGATCCATTACAAAGATACAGTGTTGGGCTGACCCTCCACCATTTCCCCTCTCCCGTTCCCTCATTCCTCCTTAGAACTGTATTCTCTGTGCTTTTCATTTTCTACCATAGCCATTATAACAGATTATTTTCATGAGTTCTTAGAAAGGCAATAACCGTGCTTCCATTGTGATGAAAATGAATTTTCTCTATCATTTGTTTATCAAGCTAACTTGTAAAACTTCATGAGTGACACGCTGGCGGGTTGATTCAAAGAAGGCTGGCTTCATCGTAGCTCCTGTCTTGATACAAACCGAGAAGCAGGCGCCGTCATCTTAGCCCACTGCATCTCCTCAGAAAGGTTCTCTGGCTAACGAGCCCTCGTTAGGACGGTCAATGGAATGACTGAAGCCAGCTCTAAGTGGATGTCTAGCCTGGCATTTGGCTGGCCCTGGCCATCTTCTGTTTCTGCGTGTTAAGTCAGCACAGAGGCTGCGGCTTTGTAAAGCCTCAGTCAGCATCACTTAGGCCACGCACTTGGCTCAGTGCGGTGCTGCCTTCAAAGGCGGCATGGTGAGGATTTGAGGTTAGTTCTTCCAGAAGACTCTTCCTTCCAGTAATAGGATAATAATAGCTCAAAAAAATATTACATGTAATAAAACAAACCAGGCCAAACAAGAGAAGAGCAGCCAACTGGTATAAGAAGAAAGGCAGACGAGATTATAACCGGAGGGAGAGGTAGAATTAGAACCAAATGGACTCATTTGTCAGTGGTCCATTCCAGGGGAGCAGCAGCTTGCTGAGCAGGAGACCCTGTCTGTCTTCTGTCCGGAGAATACATCCCAATCCTGGTGAATGGGTGTATTCCCCCAATCCAGAAGGCTCCAAACCTTTTCAGCTTTCATCTGTAAGGGTCATGTGTTTTATTGCTTTGTGCTTTGTGTTTATAACTTGATCTGCGTTAGTATTATCATCGAATAGTCCCTTCCCCCAAATGACAGGTGGTCCGCCTGTTGTTTGTCCGTATGTCGAGCCATTAGTGAAGACTGTGCAGTCAGGGACACCTCACCTGCCATGGAGCCTTTGTGTTCATCCATCCTCAGCAGGACAGAGGTTCACCGATCCCCACGGAGGCGGCACTTACCTCCAAATGGACTGTATGCCCAGAGCTATGGGACGTACATGTAGTCCCAGCTCCTTGGGAACTGAGAGGGGAAAGATTTCTTCAACTCAGAAGCTGGAGTCCAGACAATTGAAAGGAAAAAAGGGAAAGGGAAGGAGCTAACCATTCATTTTGTCAGTGAAAGCAGTAACCAAAATACATTAAAAAATTTTTTCAAAAATCCACTGAACTAAAAGCCAAAGGTTTCCAAAAAACAAACCAAAAAAAAAAAAAAAAATGATGTTGAAAAAAAATGGAGCTAAGTGGAAGCTTCAAAGTTAATCAACAGAACTTAGCTTCGCATGATGGCTGTGTTTCTAGAAAAGAGGGGTAAAAATAAAACTGAAAGTGCTCTAAGGGAGCTGTCAAAAATGGAACTTTATGCGTGAGAAATGTGCTCAAATTGCAGAAACGGCCTAAGTAAAATTAAGCATTGCCTGTCTCTAAAATGGTGGCTTTGATATTAAGATGATAAAATGGCTCTGAGTTCTAAGTCTCACATTTCATGGTTTTTCTTAACGCTCCTTTTGCCAACATTTTGGGAAAGTTCTGTGCATGAAAACCAGTACCACAAGCAGCGTCAAAAGAGCGGTCCTGGGGCTGGAGAGATGGCTCAGAGGGTAAGAGCACTGGCTGCTCTTCCAGAGGTCCCGAGTTCAATTCCCAGCAACTACATGGTGGCTCACAACCTCCTTGCCAGCAGTCCATTGTATGCTTAATAAATAAATCTTTTTTAAAAAAAAAAAAAAAAAGGTCCTCCTAACCCATTAAGGAGAGGCCACCTTCCGCTTGAGAAAGACATTCATTGTGGCGAAGATGGGGGAGATTCCTCAGGTGATTTATGCTTGTGGACGGTTTCAGGAGAGGAATGAGGTTTACTCGTCACTGTGAGGGCTTTGTGGGAAGCAGGAAGACACGCTGGGGTCCTGGAAGAACGTTGCAGGTACCAGCTACTGACTGTAATTTTGAAGATGCTCTTGCTCTTATGCCACAAGTGTGCCACTTTGTTAGAGCTGGTAACGAAAGCTGATGTCTGTAAACCAGTGGTCCCTAAGCCAGTCACAAACTGCAGTTTTCTGTGGAGAGTCTATGGAATACAAGCATATGCATCACAATTCCGACTCACCCAGCACATGGGATACGCTGGAGACTTCTGTGTTGTGTGAGAGGCTTCCCACGGGATGCTCCCGTTGCTAGCTCAGGGAGTGCCTACTATGATCTGATAACTAGCAATAAAGACAAATCACTTCCCAGCTACCATATCTGACACCCAGTTCTCTTGCCCATATTACAAACAGAAATTTTTCCATAGAAGTGGTGGTTTTGCATTTGCCCAGGTTGACTCTGAACTCTTGGGAATCAAGCAATCCACCTGCCTCCACTTCCTGAGTAGCTGGGACTACAGGTATTAGGCAGATCCAAGTAAAGATATTTAATCATTTTATAGACATTTTTGGAATACCTGTGAGGACCAAACAATCCCACCCTTGTTGAATCACTGTCCCTCAGCCCACAACACATGGGTGCCTTCATGTGCATGTACAGTTATGCACGCACACACACACACACACACACACACACACACACACTACATACCTCCAGGGAAACATGGAGGAGTGGTGGTTGGTAGCCTTCTAGATCATGAGCTATGAGGTGGCCCCGGAAGCAGAGCAGCCATGCAGTCCTGCTTGCATGAAAAGAATAATGAAGGACTGGAGCGATGGCTCAGTGGTTAAGAGCACTGACTGCTCTTCCAGAGGACCCAGGTTCAATTCCCAGCACCCACATGGCAGCTCACAACTGTCTGAAGATCTAGTTCCAGGTGATCTGATGCCATCCCACCAATGCACATAAAATAAAGTTAAATAAACCAGAAAAAATATTTTTTAAAAAAGAAAATAATAATGAAATGCTAACTAGAAAAAAAAAAAGGAGACTATTTGAAGGTGAATGCTGTCTAGATGGCTGATGGATTTCCTTTCTGAGTGGCTGAGATACCTGTGCGCTGCCTGCAGATCATTGCTCTCCCACTAGCTGTGACCACCTTCCCCATCGGGAAGCTCAGAACCTCTGCTAGCTGGATGTGGTCATTGGAGGTAGATATCACTGGATTCCCAGCTGGGGTGGTCTCCTTAAAGTCTCTCGAAGCGTAAGCTGAGTTTCCCTGTTCTCTGACCACACCATTTCCTCCCTGGCTCAATGGGACAAGTCCAGGAACTTGCCGGACTCTACAGAATGTGCTTTCGGCTCCCAGCTTCCTGGCTCTCTTGAGTGTCCTCCTATTTTATGACATTTTCCCTCAAACCCTTCTTTTCCTCATCTTGTTTCCTCCGTTTAAGAAAACTCACATTCCCCTGTCATCTACTAACGTTTAGAATTCTAAAAGCCACACTTGATCTTTTTTGTGAAGATAGAGTGGTTTTTTGTTGTTGCTGCTGCTGATGTTTTCTTTCTTTCTTTTCCTTTCTCTTTCTTTCCTTTCTTTCCTTCCTCTCTCTCTCTCTCTCTCTCTCTCTCTCTCTCTCTCTCTCTCTCTCTCTCTCTCTCTCTTTTTCTTTCTTTCTGCTAGTCTGGAACTTGCCACGTAGCCAAGACTGGGCTGGAACTCACAACAATCCCCTTGCTTCAGCCTCCCGCAGTGTTGGGTTACCCTCCTGCTCAGTGACCCTCACTTAGGGGTATGTGTAGATAGGCCTTCTCTAGGATGTGTAGTGATCTGCATTGTGATGTTCTGTTTGGGGGAAATTCCAGGGATTTTTAGTGTGTCTTAATTTCTTTACTACCCAGCAGGCCGGAGAACCTATTCCCTTGTGTAAACCAGTGTGAGGGGAGTCTGAACTTGCTCACCCCAGGTGGGAGTAACTGAGCCAGGACTTCACAAGATAAGTAACAGGTGTGAGGTGTTGCCAGCAGGCCCTTCTCTTTGACAGCTGAATTGAGCCATAAAAGTTGGGAATGGTTTATGCAGGTCTGCAGGAGTCCAGGTACAGATTGTTAATCCCTGGCTTAGACTGTGCTGATTTCACGTGGGAATGCTTGAAATGAATTTTTATTGTGGCTCTTATCTTTGGCCTAGGTGAAAATGTTCAGATTGCCCCATAAGTCAAAATTAATTTAGCTTACCATTATCCACGGATTTCACCTCTTTTGTTTGCTGTTGAGTAGAATCAGAGTTCATTATGATCATATGTTTCAATTTATACTTTAAAGTACTACAAGATGGCCAGTCCCGAGGATGAGAACCCTTCCCGCCATCTTTAATTTCAGTGTAACTGCGAAGCCCACACAGTCTTCATCCAAACTGGATTTTGCTTCAGAAAAGCAAAGCAAAGCAACATGTGGTTTGTGTGTCTGCTAAGTCTCCTTAGCCTGGCTTGCATTAGGAAGCTGTGGAGGCTGAATCCAAAAGCTCTCTAAAGAAAGGTCCCGCAGGGAAGGAAGGACACAGCGAGGAGAGACAGCTGAACCCCTCCAGAAAAGCACATTCCAGTATAAAGTGTGGGTCCTTGGTAGTTGGGAGTAGAGAAGAGAAAAATAAGTCATTTTTAAAAGTCACACCTAAGGCATACCCCAGTTAAGCAGATCTCAGCTTTTCCCTTTGAGAACCATCCTGAAAAAAAATTATCTTTTTTTTTTCTTGGTTTTCCGAGACAGAATTTCTCTGTAGCTTTGGATCCTGTCCTGACGCTAGCGCCATAGACCAGGCTGGCCTTGAACTCAGCTTCCTGAGTGCTCGGATTAAAGGCCTGCACCACCTCCCAGCATAAAACCATTTTAAAAGACAAAAAAAGAAAAGAAAAGAAAAGACAGAAAACAAAAACCGTAACTATCTGTGATTCCCAGGCCTTCCTCTGCATTAACTGCTGGCCCCTCGGCTACTCTAGGAAAATAAGACACAGGGGCTGCTGTGGTTGCTCAGTGGTTAGAGCACTGGCTGCTCTTCCAGAGGAGCCAAGTTTGATTCTCAGCACCCACATGGCGGCTCCCAATTGACTGGAACTGCAGGATCGGGGATTCTGCACCCTTCTTTGACCTCTGTGAGCGCTGGCGGCCTATGGTGCAGTGCATAGACATGCACGCAGGAAGATGCCCAGGCACGCACAACAGTAATAATAGCCAAATGTAAAATGAAGTCGGCCACCAAGAACCTCCAGGGAGCATTGTAGCTACCACACCTGCAGAAGGCTACTAGAGACAACTTGGCACAGACCCAGCCTGCTTTCTCCTCATTGCTCCCGGCAATGCCAGTGGCGGCAGCAGATACTTCTCCAAGATGCCAAAAGGGCTCACGGTCCACGTAATTCACGTCTGGTTATTTAGGATGCCTTTGCGCCTTGTAGTCCCATCATAAGGTTATTAGTATATATCTCCAGTGTCCCAGGTGTTAATCCATGTGGTCGTCCTGCTTCCTTTCCTCAAGAACTCTTAGAAGCATCAGAAGCAGAATGACATATACTATATTCTCACTTACCTGACTGTATTAAAAAGCATTTTGCACAGCTAGCCAGGTGGTGGTAGTATAAACCTTTAATCCCAGTACTCAGGAGGTAGAGGAAGACAAATCTCTGAGTTCAAGGCCAACCTGGTCTACAAAGCGAGTTCAGGACAGCCAGGGCTACACAGAGAAACCCTGTCTCAAAAAGACCAAAACAAACAAAAACAAACAAAACTGCCATACAGCACTTCATGAAAGGAGTAAGAATCAGATGCGTGTCATTTTAAAGAATCCTGGAATAGCACCAAGATACTTCTTGGTGCTGCTTGTGTGACTATTTGGCCTCTTTAAAGGAAAAAAAATACATATATTCACCTACTTCTTTTGTGCATGAATGTATGCATGTATATGCATGCTCATTGCACACAGATAGATGCACATGGGAGTGGGTACACATGCATATACATGTATATCTGTGGAGGTCAGAAGTCAAACATGGGTATACTTCAGTTGCTGACTGTCTTGCTTTATTGGGATAAGGGCTCTCACTGACCCGCTAGCTAAACCACCAGCTGGACTGGCTAGGCAGTGAGTCTCAATCCTCTGATTGCACTATCCCGATGTATGGGCACCCCCATTCTGCTTTTTAAATGTGGGCTCCAGGGACCTAACTCAGGTCCTCATGTTTTCAAAGCAGCACCTTACCGGTTGAGCTTCTTCCCAGTCCTGACTTTTTTATTTTTTATTTCATGAGTGGTAGCTCCCTCTGAAGAGGCTGTTTAACCATATTGTCAGATCCTTCCAGAAAAACGTGCATCAGCTGGGAGGTGGATCTGTGTGAGTTCAAGGCCAGCCTGGTCTACAAGAGCTAGTTTCAGGACAGGCTCCAAAGTTATAGAGAAACCCTGTTTCGAAAAAAAAAAAAAAAAATCAAAAAGTATCCCTTCCATCCTAAAATGCAGTATGACATAAGGCATAAAAACCACCCTGGACTTTGCCTCCACTCTTCACTCAACTGCTCCTTACTCTCAGACACACTCCCCAAAAGTAGAAGGCTGGGGAGGTAGCTCAGTGGTGGAGCACTTGGCTAATTCACTTGAAGCCTACATCGGATCCCATCGTAACACCCTGCACTCTTATACAAGGCAAAGCATTTCAGAGGTTCCCAGGATCCTATTAGATCGTACTGTGAGGAGACTAAAGACCTTAAAAACGATTGGTCATAGCTGTGTGCCTTAGTCTGTTCTGTCAGCAACACTGTAATCAGTCTTAAACTCCCGCCAGAGTTTATATGGAAGGACGTGGATTCTCCAGGAGCCTACGTTCCCATCCTTACAGGCTCCTGTTATTTAAGCCCGTCTACTGTCAATTTATGGTGGGCAGCTTGTCACCAGAACTGCCCAAAGGCCCTTCCAGACAGCTTATTGATTCTATTGCACTTTCTTAATTGTCTCAACTGAAGAATGTTAGTTGATTTTTTTAAAAAAAAGTATTATAGTCCTATGACTTGAACTGTAATCAATTTTATCTGACAAGTTTCTATGGCTGCATTATTTCAGTGTCTTTGACTTTCGGGAGATCATATGAGGTGGCAGAATGGGTTATACATACAGAGTCTCAGTGGAACAGATCTTGAGGTCTGTCCCTTGTCCCACATGATCTGACTTTTTGAGTTGAGGAGGTGATGGGTGAGCCACTGACTACATGCAAGAGTGATATCTTAGTGAAAACATAGGACACACTGATACTGGCTGTCACCAAGAGGCCATAGAACATCTGTCATGCAGAGATCTCAGTAAGCCAGTTGTGTTGTGCTGGGACAATCCGATGTGTGTCTGCAGAGATCAGAATGGCCAGTCAGCTTCAGAAATGCAAGGAATCTCCCCCATCAGGGAGGCGTTCCTGGTGTTATTTGCCTTAGAGCTACACAAATGTTTGGTTCCACAGGTCAGCACAGTCATATATTATCAGTGAGCTGCCCTAAAGGAGGCTGACAGCCGCTGCTTCCTTATCAGTGGAAATAACCTGGCATGTGGATTTCTAGAATATTCTTCTATGTCCTAGTGCTGCTGCTAAGGGAAAGTTAGGGAAGATAAAAACATTTTACCTAGCCATTTTTTCAGTTCCCCGAAAAGAAAATGCTGTGCCATCCTCAAAGCTCACCACAAGGGTGTGAATGACGCCCGAAGTTTCCAATCAGCCCACACTCCACCTGTAACACCCACCAAACAGTGTCTCCGCCATAAGCATCGTGAAGAATGCGCACACAGCCATCTTTCCCTACCAACACCTTCCACCCGTAGCCATGTTTGCCTCCGCCAAGGCGCTCTTTATTGTCACTGTTGGAAGCCCTGTGAGATGGTTACTGGTCTCCTATGGCTTCGCATTTCACTGTTGTGTCTGGGAAAATCTTTCAGTGTAGCCCATACCCAGCTGCTAGTGGTCTACGGGTAGTCTTAAGCCTTGCATCTGAAGCAACATCCAAGGGGGTTGGATTGAGCAGTTGTTCCTGGAGGATCCTTCTACACTCCGCCTCAGAACTTAGTGACTCTTGCGGCCTTCTAGGAAAAGAGTCCCCTGCTGCCTCCCTCACTTCTGCACCTCACCTACATTAGCCACGTTACCCAGTCCCCTTCAGCATTGTGTCTTCACTGAACACTGTGAACTCTCAGAAAGCATCCAGGTGGGGTCACAGATAAGATAGATATGGATAGAATGCCTGGCTGACCTTTATCTTCTTGGCAAGAGGCTTTTAGCTGCTTGACCAAATTCTTTGCCCGGACCCCTCTGAAAATAACATGCTTAGCTACAGCACCCAGTCACGATGCTCAAATCCAGCCTGCCTGGGTTTTCGCCTCTCTTGGCTGATGGGAGTTGAACTAGCAAACAGGAACAGATGATGCGCAGAACTCTCTCGAGCAAGTAGTGCGTGGCCCGAGGCTGCAAACATCCTGTAAACTCACGTTTGTCAGGAAACGCTGTGACTTGGGCATTTTATTGAAATGTGGCTGGATTGCAGACCATGCCAACCATCACCACCTCACACCCTCTCATTCCCAATGCCATTTGAGCCTCTGCCGTGGGACTCAATCTTCATGGACTCTGCTGACTCCTTGAAGAGGGTGGGCCAATCTCTTTCATAGCGAAGTAGTATGTAAACATTGTAATTCATCTTGTTTTATGTATATAAGTATTTTACCTGCATGCATGTACACCACACACTTTTGGTGCCCGTAGAGGTCAGAAGAGATGCGGAGAGCCCCTGGGTCTACAGATGGTTGATAGCTGCCACGTAGGTGCAAGAAATAGAACCTGGATCCTCTGCAAGAACAGCCAGGGCTCTTACCATTGAGCTGTCTCTCCAGTGCCAAAGTATTATATTTTTTAAAGATTTATTTATTTGTTATGTGTACAACATTCCATGTATGCCTGCACACCAGAAGAAGGCACCAGATCTCATTTTGGATGGTTGCGAGCCACCATGTGGAATTGAACTCAGGACCTCTGGAAGAGCAGTAAGTGCTCTTAACCTCTGAGCCATCTCTCCAGCCCCCTAAGTATTATATTTTAAAGGTTATTTGTTTTGTTTTGTTTTTTGAGACAGGGTTTCTCTGTGTAACAGCTCTGACTGTCCTGGAACTCGCTCTATAGACCAGGCTGGCCTAAATCTCACAGAGATCCGCCTGCCTCTGCCTCCTGAGTGCTGAAATTAAAGGAGTGCGCCACCACGGCCTGTCTGGCTTCCAGTTCTCATGAGGCTGTAGCCCGGCTAGAGGTGATTATTAAATGGAGAGAAACTTAGAGTTTAGACACATAAATCCTTCTGTTGGCCTTGAGTTCCGTCTCTCCTGTAGCAGTTTGAAGCTAGAGGCTCACATCAGGGCTTAGCTTTAGTTCCCTCGAAAGCCATGGGAGTGTGCTGGCTCACCTTGGAATGCCAGGCACGTCGGGCACCTCTTACCCCTGCACCCCAACCCTGTGCACTGGGGAGCTATAGTCCAGCCCTTGGCCCCTGGAACACCCTCCTCAGGCGAGGCCCTGCCACCCCTGGTCTTGACTGTTGTGGTAGTTTTCTGGCTCTTCCCATTTGCTGTTCTGGGTTCTTGGCCCTGTTCTCGTCACCCTGTCTAACAAGAAGGCATATGTGCCAGCTACTCTTCTGTGGAAGCGTCTGTGGCTCCCCCTGCCCTGGAAGGGCTGCACAGACGCCCACACCTGGGTCTTCCTTTGGACACCCTTTCTAGTACCTCCACCTCCCTCGACCTTTGATGGCTCACCTCAGTCCAAAGCTATTCCTGCCTCAGTGCCGCTCAGGCAAGCATCCTGACACCCCACTGTCACTCCGCTTCATCTTCTCTTGATGTCCTGCTTGTTTGATAAATATAAGCGTAAGATGGTAGTTACCAATGGAACTACCCTCCCCTAAGAAAGGCTGTCAGCATTGTGCTCTTTATATTCTCTCAATATTTTGCTGTGTGTGTGTGTGTGTGTGTGTGTGTGTGTGTGTGTGTGTGTGTGCGCGTGCGTGCTGTAAGTTCTCAGTCAAGCACTGTGATCGTGATACCTGGATATATCTTGGATACTGTACCAGGGTACAGCCCATCCAGTACTTTTGGAAGGTTTCTCCTTAATTTCTCCACATGAGTAGTTTGTTTTTGAAGAGAGGGGATTTCTAGACAGGGTTTCTCTGTAGCTTTGGAGCCTGCCCTCGAACTAGCTCTTGTAGACCAGGCTGGCCTCGAACTCACAGAGATCCGCCTGCCTCTGCCTCCCAAGTGCCGGCATTAATGGTGTGCACCACCACCACCCAGCGTGACGATAATTTTTCAGTAGTGAACTTTAAAGATGTTTGTAATAAACCCCAGACCCAAAAGTAGCTGAGATGGTTGAGGGTCAGAATCAGTGGCAACTCTCTTAATTATATTGGACACAAGTTTGTTTGCCCGACATATCTTCGGGTGTGAAAAGAAGTCCCCGAGAATAGTTGGGAGTGAAGGGCAGAGCAGGCCATGGTGACTGCTGGTTTTCACTAGTGTTACCTGAACAACCATCGGGAAAGTACCCCAGGTCTGTATTCTTCACCCAGCTGTGCCGAAGTCTCAAACAGCCCCTCAGCGGTGATAATGTCTAAGCGGTGACCAGCAGCAGTCAAGCCCTTAGACTAAAAAAACACCACCATAGCAAAAGCCAGGAGAACCGATGGAGTGCTGGGAGCAGGCAGCTTGGCACGGAGCAGAATGGCTGGGTTTGTTCACGCCGGGAGCAGTGGGCCGGACTTCCTCAGAGCTACATCACTTTTGTCTGTTTCCGTGTCAAAAGATCTGTTTTACCTGGAGAAAAAAAAAATGGTTTGTGCTCCACCCCCAGAAGTTTTAAAATTGACCCGAGACTGGCATTTTAGAGATGGGCCACTCACCATGACAAAGACTAACCTTAGAGAAGTGATCTGTCCCAGTGTTGGCAAGTACCTGCGGAGAGAATGGGCGTTTAGATCCCTGATGACAAACCCCTGTGCACCAGGGTACTTTGAAGTGAAGATGGCCCCACTCGCTGAAGGAGGGGTGGGGGCGGGGGCTGGGTCGCTGGGAGGTTTGGAGTCATAAATACAATGGAATGGGGTGTAGAAACTGTTGAGGAACCAGTGCTCTCTAATCATGATGCTTTCAATATAATCAAAGGGTAAAGAAAGTAATTGGAGACCTTGTGAAGCTGAAACTTATCATAAACCTCCATAAACGCCCCTAACTCCAGAAAAAAACCTTGCCACCTGCCTTCCAGCCCTTCCCTGGGGTGGAGCAGGCTCAGCTAACAGGACTGAGAACTTGCAAAGGCTCAGTGGTCTCCCAGGCCACGACAGAAACAATGTGGTACCAACTTGCAAGGATGAGACAGCTTGCTACAGTTACTTCTCCAGCGTTTGACTAATTGATCTGGACAAGAATTGTGACTGATTCTACAGGATGTATGATTTGGGGACTCTGTTCATTGTGAAAAGCAAATCACTGTCCTACGCCATGCCTCTACCAGAGACTAAAATCCTACTTGTTTTGTTAACTGCTTCTCAAAGTTAGGTGGATGCGGAGACAGGATGACCACTGCAGCCCCCGTTTGCTGTTTTCAAAGACTTCTGCTCGGGAACGTTCTTGCCCTGGTCACTGGCATTTCATCCTTAATGCCTTTAAAATGTTTTGAAGTCAAGAGCAACACAGCCTTAAAGCCAAGAAGGAAGTCTACGCTTCGCTGCTGTGTATGCATGTGTGCATGCTTGCATGTGGTGTGTGGGTAGATGTGCTCACCTGTGCACGGCCATGTGGAGGTCAGAAGTGGAACACTGCTTGTATTCCTCTATGACTTTCTGCCTTGCTTTGGAGACAGGGTCTCTCACTGGGCCTGGAGCTTGTGGTCTCAACCGGACTGGCTGGTTGGTGAACCCCTAGGACCTGCGTGTCCCCAGCACGGAGGTCCCGATGTGCATGGCCACAGTTGGCTTTTTACATGCTTGCTAGGGATCCCAAATTCTGGTCTTCATGCTTAAACAACAAGCACTACCCAGTGGGCCACTTCTCCAGCCCTTTGGAAGTGTTTTTCCAAAGAGACCTCAAGGTCACCATAGGGAGGTGGCACCAAGGTTTCCTTGAAGCCTGTACTTTATCTTTTTCAACCAGACTCGATAAGCTGGCATTTGACAAAATACTACCTCTTTGTTTCTCTGCCCTTGTCACATTTGTTCCCCTAAAACAACCCCATCCTCAGGACAATGGCTTAAGCTTAGAAACGGTGTTACTTGATAAGGTATGGACCTGAGAAGAACGTGCGAGAATCTTTTATTCACTTCACTCTGTCGGGTTCACTGCACTGCTCTGATACGTGCCAGGCACAATGCTGAGAACACAGCAGTGAACTCCAGAACAGAAGACAATAACGCGGTGACTAAATAGGCACCCAGTGCCAGGCGGTGCTAAGTGCCCTGAGGCCAAAGGGGAGGGAGGGTGACGCTACCGTCAGCTGGAAGGAAGCCCTCAGGGCCCTGGGGGTGTGGGAAGCTAAGCCCTGAGAATTTCTGAGTTTCCTTTCTCACCCCCCTAAAGTGTGATCTTCAAGCAACTGAATATTCTACCTACCTGAAACAAAAGGACACCAGCTGGGGGCATTGCCCTCTATCTGCATAGATTCACTGTTGACAGACCAAAGTCTGTTTCATTCAGATGGAAAGTTAGTAGGAAGTTTCTCGCTGTCCCCAAACTGCTTCACTGGCAGGAACACAATAGACAAGTTGACAGTACCTGCTGGAAATGTGGCAAACGATATTTACAAGTAGTTACCTTGTAACTGCCCACAGTGGCGAGGCTACATTTAATACCGAAAAGCTTCACTACAGGATATAGTGGGAGTATTTGTGTCTTAACACTCTGTGTGGCGCTAGCCTCCTGAAAGAGTTCTGGTCCGCAGGGTCAGCCTGGGAGCATAGAATCTGTTGTATTTTACTGACAGGCCAGTTTAGTGTGTGATGTAAAGCAATAACCGGTCGCACGTTTGTTCTGGTCTTCCCTGAGGAGCTCAAACAGAAGGAAGGAGGAAAAGGGAAATCTGAGACAGGTGTGGTGGCTCACCCTGCTAATTCCAGCACTTTGGGAGGGCAGCCTAAGTTCCACAGCAAGTCTGAAGCCAGCCTGGACCAGATGAAAATCCCTGTCCGAAAATAAAATAAAATAAAATAAAATAAAATCACACAAAAAAGCGAGCAATCCTACTCATCAGATTCGGTGGTGAATTTTACAGATCAACAGGGAAAGAGGTTTCCCACAAATTCCCGTGCCCTCGGGCAGGGGTACTCTTTTGGGAATCATCTGGAAAACTTGAATCCATTTGAATTGCAAATAATAATTTGTGATATCTGAACTATTGTTCCCAAACTAGACTAACAGCAGAGCCAGGACTTTGTGGGTTCTGTCACTTAAAAAAAGAAAAAAAAAAGTAGCAACTTAAAAAAAAAAAAACTCTTCTTGTCCTCCGCTGCAAAAAAAAAAAAACTCTTCTTGTCCTCCGCTGCCTCGGTCTGCAGCAGAGATAACAGAATTTAATTTGGCCACACAATTATTTACTGGAGGGATGGATCTATTTATGGCAACCCGTGTATTTTTAAATCGCAGCTACAATAGGCTATTGTTCTCCATATAAATAAATATATGCTGCAGAATCGCCATCCTGGGTTTTAAAGTAGAAACTGTTGCTCTTCGCGGTGCGTGTATTTACTGGCATTGCCCCCACCTGATAAGGCTCTTGTCCCGATTAAAGCTTGTAGCTCAGGAGAATCGTGGACGTCCGCTGTTCACTACTTACTAATGATCACTACCAATTCTCATTGCTTTCTGGGCTCGCTTTGAGGTCCAGTTTTTGCTTCCCTGAGCCTTTTCTGCAGACAGCTGAAGCCAAATTCCTTTCTTAGAGCCCCTAAAAATAGCACAGAAATAAGATTAACATGAACGTGCGTGGGGCGTCTTCTTGTGGTTCAAGGATGATAGTTAAAAACCCTTACTAGTTACTTAAGTGCCGCGTGTGCCTGACTCCTTTTGCTTTTGCTGTTATTTTCTGCTAAAAAAAATAAAATAAAATAAAGTAAAATAAATCTCCGGTTCTAAGCCGCAGGAATTGCTTTCATTTAAATGCAAGGAAGTCTTAAGCGGAGAGAATTCGTATGTTAATGAGCCCTTCGGAGTGAGAACTGGGTTAAACGCGCCATTTGCTGGCATTGTTATGGACAGCGTGGAGATGATTTGTGTAAGAGGGAGCCCTGTGGGGCTGGGGGTGTAGCGCGGCGGCGGAGTGCCTGCCCAGCGTGTGGAGTCCTGAGTTCGAGGCTCAGCACCGCCCCCTCGCGCACTGGCCCGCGCCTGTGGCCGCGCGTGCACCTGCGGGCGGGGGAAGTTTACAGAAGCTCTGCAGCGCGCGAGTCACAGTCCTGGGCGGCGGGGAATGGAGCGCGACTGGCGGCGGTGCTCCCGCGTCTGGGTAACTTTCCTAGGAAGGCCGTACGGGCGGGCGGGCCCCGGTGGACACCTGCCAGGGGACAGTTAGTGTGACAGTTCCTGGAAAGCAGGCGGCGCGACCGGCTGTCCCCAGCCGGAGCCGAGCTGGGGGTGGAGCGCGGAGCGACACCGAACGCTGCGAGCCTGTGCGCGGGGACCGGGTCCGGGTGCCGGGCGTGCAGGTGCGCGGCGCTGGCTGGGTGCAAGCTCAGGGCAGGGACAGCGGGGACAGGACCGCGGGGACACGATCGCGGACGTGGGCGCTGGCCTCCACGGCGCTGCCGGGACACGGGGCAGACCGGGACGAGGCTCCCCCTTGCGGCCAGAGCCGCCACCGCCGCTTGCCTGGGCGCAGGGCCGAGCCTGCTCCGGGGGTCTGGGTGGCCCCCGCAGCCCTCACCGCCGCTGTGTCCCCGAAGACGGTGACATCCTTCCTCCTAGCCCGTCTAGAAAGGCTCACGTTAATCCGTAGGCGGATAAAGCAGGCGGTGTGTGGAATGGAGTTTGTTTTCCCAACTCGGAGTCTTGTCGCATACTTAAGGAAGTGTTTTCTCGGGAAACGGCGTTTCACGAGAGCTGTAAGTTTCACAAAGGGGATGTTGTTCTGGAGCCAACAGGTGACGGGGTGAAACCCGAGTCTGTGTGTATATTGGAGTCAGGTCTGGCCGCTGTTTCCTTGGGCCGCGACCTAAAATAGAGATTAAACAAACAAAAAAAAAAATCAGTAAGACATTGACGGGAACATAGTTTTGAGAAAATGTGTCTCCCGCTGTGGAAAATGATGGTCTTGGTAGACATGGCTTTGCGTGATTCGTCACAGGCCACAGCATGCGAGCGTAGATCTCTCCAGAAATCTCTGGCAAAGCACCATGCCTTGTCATGGGATTTCCTTCTTTTGTTAAGCAGCCTCTTACTGTCCTGGAATATGTGTGTGTGTGTGTGTGTGTGTGTGTGTGTGTGTGTGTGTGTGTGTGTGTGTGTGTGTGAGAGAGAGAGAGAGAGAGAGAGAGAGAGAGAGAGAGAGAGAGAAAAGTTAGGATGCTGTCGAAGAGGTCCGCAGTCCCTCTTGGAAAAAACTGGATAGTGTTTTGGCAATTGGTGGCACATAGCAGCTGGGAAAAAAATGGGCAAGTTGGGTGGAGGTTTACCTGGAAAATACCCAATGGCAAATGCCCAAATGCCACCGATGGCTAGTGTTCGGGGTGCTTTTGGTAAAGAAAAACTGCATTAACATCCTCCTGATAGCTGGGTGATGCCTGTTCTTCCACCACAAATGAAGCCGACTTGGGTTCTGGGAGCAGTGACTTTTGTCTCTAGTAGGCCACAGGGGTGTGTGGAAACTTTGAAGAAATTATAGCGTCGTGTGTGTGTTTATTGGGAAATTCAAACTTTGATTCCAATGCTTTTGCTCACTCTGGGTTCATTTTAAGTTAAGGACGTCATAAATGGAAATGCGTATATCCATAAAGCTGTCTAATTTGTGTTCTGAGACCAGACGTGTGCAGGCTTCTGTACCACCAGATTTGTGCTTGATTACACTTAGTTGACCTGTATGTGTTAACCTCTTAGAATCAGAGCAGTTTTGAGTAAGGAACCTGGAATGGCCTTTGTGCTCTAAGGCCTTGCTAACAAACAGATTAGCTCTTCAAGTTTGTGGCTTGCAAGATGGCACTTAGCAGTGGGGGGCACCTAGGGAGCTTTAGCCCAAATGACTGTACAAATCACTGTCTGTCCAGGTGATCAAAGGGCTTCATAAGGACTCTCCAGAACCACGATAATCCTCACGTAGTGGTTGGCATGGAGCTTTATTGGGAAGTATGGACACTGAAGGTTAGGGTCTTAGACTTCATGGAAGATTGACAGTTGTTTTAAAGATTTACTTGTTTTATGTGGGGGGGGTGCCTGGCTGCATGTATCTGTGTACCACGTGCATGCCTGGTGCTATAGGATCCTCTGGAACTGGCGTTACAGACAGTTGTGAGTTGCTGTGTGGGTGCTGGGAATTGAACCCTGGTCCACTCCTGTGCTCATAACCACTGAGCCATCTCTCCAGCTCCCTGACAGTTGTTTTAGATCTGCATAATTTTGATGTGATTTGGTGAGTTGGTCCAAGAATATGATGATTGGCAGGGGCCAGGGCAGAGGTGACAGAATTCGGTGCTTTCTGCAGTAACCGAATCCCTGGGACCCTCACGTCCCTTCTGAGTTGCGCTCCCATCTCCCAGCTATAGGATCTCAAAACTCTAGGTTCATTCTCCCTTTACTGCTAGTTTGTTTACTTTCTTCTCCCAAGCCACCCTTGGAGGCTTCCTTAGGAAGTATGTGCCCCTCCCAGGCTTCTTCTCCTCTTTCCTAGTCATAATTTTCAATGTCTGTCTTCTTGGAAGGCCAGAAACATTCTTCTGACATTCCCCATCAATAGTGTCTAGGCTCTCCAGCCTGGCAGGTCCAGTTCTTAACAGCCTGATCAGGTACCATTCTCTGGGAGAAGCTGTCTTCTAGGGAAACTGCTTTCTCCACTGCTGCTTCTGGAACCTTATACACTGTTGCCAACTTAGAACAACCCCGCCCCCATGATCCTCTTCCCCCACCCTGCCACAGCTCTCTAAAGCAGCAGTTCCCAACCTGTGAGTCCCAACCCCACAGGGGTTTCTATATCAGATATTTAAATTACGGTTCGTAACAATAGCAAAATTTCAGTTATGAAGTAGCAATGAGATAATTTTTTGGTTGGGGGGTCACCACACCATGAGGAACTGCATTAAAGGGTCACAGCATTAGGAAGGGCAAAGAACCATTGACTTTAGAAGCAAAAAGAAAGGCTGATTTTTACATCTCAGGGTCAGTCAGGATACTAACCCTTAGCTGTCCTATGCAGAATGAAAAAATAAAGTGACTTCTAATGGCCAAACTACCAGAGGAGGAAAAAAAAAAAAAGCAAAGCTGCTCTCTGGCTGGGTTGACTGACACCCTCACACCTGACTACCATCAGCAACAATGCCTGTGCTGATAGAGGAATACACTGTAATGCAGTCAAGTTGTACCATTTGAGGGTGTGGGGGGATGGAAGGAGTTCCAGACAGGGTTTCTCTGCACAGCCCTGGATGAATTTGTTCTTCCAAGCTTTGCCTAATTTACAGAATACTGAAGGCAGCAGCTTTTGAAAGATTCCAGCGTTGTTGACTGTGGGTAAAAGGATAAGGCTCCTTAACAACAGACAGCCTTAGTGGAAGTGAGCCAGGCATTGTGGGCAGATGCCTTTAACCCCAGCCAGCACTCAGGAGCCAGAGGCAGGTGGATTTCTGTGGGTTTGAGGTCAGTACTGGTCTACAGAGTGAGTTCCAGGACAGCCAGAGCTACATAGTGAGACCCTGACTTGAAAACAGAAAGAAAAAGAAAAGAAACAAACAAAGCCCATGTCAGCAGGGAGGAAAACACCTGCAGAAAGTCTGACCAGCAGACTGCTGGGCTCGAGCTCCTGTGTACATCCTAGTCTGCACATATTCCGGGTGAACAGTGGGTTTCTAGGTCACCCAGCTGGATTCTGTCTCCCTTTCTGGAATTCTGAAGCTTGTGCACTTTTCTCTGTGAAAACAAGTGGCCAGCCACAGGCTCAATCCTGTAATTTACACACAGGCCGCCACTACAGAAATGTGTGTTTATACACACACACACACACATATCATATATATAACACACATAACAGACCTTGGACCATTCCTATTACATGGGCTACACTTACTTAAAATTCTGGCTCCCAGTGGAATGTCACTTGTCTCCTTTTTAAATTTTGTTTTGAAAATTTTTATGTGTATGGGTGTTTTGCCTGCATGTATGTCCATATACCACATCTGTGCCTGGTTCCCAAGGAAGCCAGAAGAAAGCATCAGGTTCTCTGGGACTGGAGTTACAAGACTGTTGTGAGCCACCATGTGGGTGCTGGTAATTGAACATGGGTCCTTTGGAAGGGTAACAGGTGCTTTTACCACTGAGCCATCTCTCTGGCCCCAGTTGCTACCTTGTTGATGTTATCCCCCCCAGCCCACCTTTAATCATAAGAATGAGTGAATGGAATGGATAAATCAAGAAAGAAAAAACCCCTACATTGGTCACTGAGTGAATGAGGTCATACTATGAATTGGGGACAGATGCCCTTCATATATAAGACTATGTATAGGTGTTGTCCAACCTGTTCCGTAGACAGCACACATGCTCTGTGTGCGCTCATGACACATGTCATGTCCAGGATTAGTGTGGGAACTGGAGGAGCTGCCTCCAAGGCTGCTGGAAGTGGCAACCAGTAATTTCTCAAAATCGTTTGCCCTTAAGAGGCTAGAACCCTCCCGAGTTCTAAATTAAAAGTAAAATCCAGGGGTCAGCACCCTGTCTTCTTTTGTCATTAGCATGTTCCTATTCCAAATGTCCCCCGTCAGCTTCAAGAAAGTCTTCTCAGTCATGGCTAAAGGAACCGTCTCTTGTGGTACCCTGCAGTAGTAACTTTGATGCTGTGTACTCAGAGAGTTCCTTCTTGGTTGCAGAGTCTTTTGTAGCCTTAAAAGCATCTTTCCAAGGAAAGCTTTGGTGTGTGTGCCAGCCGGAAGGGAATCAGATTCCCCTAGAGCTGAAGGGACAGGTGGTTGTGGGAACCGAACTCTTGAGAAACAGAGCAAGTGTTCTTAACCATTGAGTCGTACCCCCTTTTGCTGCTTTTAAAGAGCCAGGCCTCGGGGTATTTGATGACTCATGAGGGGATCCAGAATTTCAGAACTCAGTTTCCCCAACATTGAACACCAGATCCTTCACCCGGACTATCACTCTTACCTTCTGGGTCAGATGTTCTCTTGACACTTATATGATGATTGAAAGGTCATACATCTTCAGGCTGCGAGTGTGGTTCTTTTTAAATGGTGAGAGTAGCTAGCTAGTCTTCAAGAAAGAGGGGGCGAGAAAAGACAAAGGAGGGGTGTGGAACTGTTAACACTTTCTGACTTAAGTTGTGTGGAATACCACCATGATGACCCCTTTAAAATATACCAACTCTAGGCAGAGGCAGGCAGATCTCTGGGTTCCAGGCCAGCCTGGTCTGCAGAGCAAGTTCCAGGGCAGCTAGGGCTACACAGAGAAACCCTGTCTTGAAAGACAAAAAAATTTAAAAAAAAAGAAAAGTATACCAGCTCTTCCAACCTCCTGCTTGTTTCTCACCCAGATGGGTCTGCTCCTAAGGCTCCCTAACTACATGCCCTGGACACCAGACCCTGAGGCTCAGCATGTGTTGAGTGAGACACACCGCCCATCTCACACTGCTTCATACTGTACTTAAATATTGTAATGCCAACGGTAGCAGGTAAGCTGGCTACCCTGCTGATCAAACCCGAAGCCACACTTTGGATGAAAACAACTCCTGTTTTCCCACGATAGCTGAACTCTTTATATTGCCAGAAACTAAGTCTTCAGTGAAGTTGGCTGAGAGGCTGGAATGAACTTCTGAGAGTTGGGGGATTAAGAAGTGGCCAGTTCATCCAAGCAACTAGGGGGCGTGGTGACATTTCACAGAGACCGCCTCCATCAGGGTGGTGGCACAGCCCACATTTTCAGAGTGCACAGCTGTATAAGGGGATTCAGATCTTCGGCATTCTACATGGTGGGGCAAGTTTAGAAAAAAGTGGTTTGACATAATTTATAGTGAACTTTATTTTCTCCTTTTAAGAAAGAGTAACATTTAATTTTCAGGTTCTTCTTAACCTGTATATTTTCTGTTATTCCCACCCTAGCCCGCCCACCCCCAGCCAGGTCTGACAACAGATAAATGCTCCTATTTCAAAATTTCAGCAAAATTGCATTGGGAGTGCCAGTCCTGGAGGGAACCTGTGAGTTACAAACCGAAGCCTTCTCTCTAGTCCTTTTCCTTTGCCACATAGAGGGGGATCTTTTGAGGCAAAAGAAAAAGATCCAAGGCAGCTCCTGACTTTCATTAACACGTTCCCTTTTATTGCTGGGAGGAGGGGGAACGGATGAATGCCCCTCTGTTTGGAAAGCCTGCCTAAGACGAATGGTCTGCACCTGTGGGAAATGACTGGGTCAGGATGGTGGTGTCGGAAAGGGGGCCGCCTTCCCCTGTGTTGGGGTGGACGAAGGCCACTAGCTGGGGCAGCATCTGCTGACTCAGCATTTCTCCCGCAGGACTGGTAGGAGGCAGGTGCTGTTCTGTCTGTGGGCTGCTCAAAGTGTTGAGTTTAAAGTGGCCGTGCTTTATGAAAGGAAGACGACATTTGGGTAGCCACGTATATTAACAAGTGCTTCTCCCCGCTCTCCTCAGCACTAAGCGTAGAGAGAGTTGCTGAAACATGACTTCATCTCAGGCTGGGGCTGTTTAGGATTGCAGCCTTTCCCTCAAGGATAAGCAAATGAGAACATTTACTAAGTAAGAAGAATTCCTGATGTCTGACTTCGGCTTTAGTCCTTACACAAGCTATTCGCTATCCTTGAGCCCCCTTTTGTCTAAAGTGACTGGATTGGACTAGTCACAATTTTCTTTCTATTTTTTGATATGTAAATGTATATATAAAATCAAAATATACACAACTTGCTTTATATATTTTGATATATAAATTTATAAAATCAAAATATATAAAGGAAATTGGCGTTGCGAGGGTTCTTGTTTTCTTTAGGGCCTGTGTGAGGATGATTAGAAGACAATCCACGGGGCTGGCAAAGCTGACATCCCAGAGTCAGGATCACTGTCTTGACACCTTCATTGTCCTTTTTCTGTGGCGGCTTTTTATTCAGAGATTTAACACCTCACACTGACTAAGAGTGGGCTGGTTGAAATGCAATAACTCAGTAACTCAATACACGTTGCCTAACTTTTCAGAAAAATGTTGGTTGATAATGCGATTTAACAAGTCACCCAGCTGGACTTGGTTGTGGCATGGACTGTCTTGTGTATTCCTTTACTGTTTGTGGAGGGAGTTCCCTGAATACCTTCTTGACCTGAGCCCTTTCTAATCCCCGTGCAAATCAGGTTTGGTCCAGGGACTAGACGTGTCCAATGTGCGGTTTGTCCCAGGGACTCCACTGAGCAGTCAGCACTGCCTGGGATGGAAGACTTGCTTAGGAAATATGGGGAGCCTAGCAATGAGCATCTCTGCAGCCATCTTCCTGGGTAGCTGATGGTGGGTGAGGCAGAGAGCCCAGTTCCTGTCTTCTAAACTCTGAGGACCGCACAGGATTTCACCTGTGGGGAAAGTAGTGCACAGAGCGGTTTCCTTGAGTACTTGCCAAATAAATCACGAACAGGAATCACCTGTTAAAGGCGACCCAGAACTCTAGCATGGTGGCCTTTCTTCTTTGATCCTGAGCTGGTTAAGGAGGATCACTTCCTAATTGTTTGAGTGGTACTGGGGCTAGCAGGTGACTCCAGGCATTTGATCCCTTTCTCTGGGCGCATCAACATGGACACAGATATTAAGTCGACGCTCTCGGGAGAGTGGAGGTTTTACATTCGTTTCTCCTGTGTCATCCACAGCAGCCACTGGTGAATGTCCTGTGACGGAGAAGCCAGGCTTTGAACCTCATTATTATGCCTTTGGAGATGGAGCCCAAAATGAGCAAACTGGCCTTCGGGTGCCAGAGAAGTTCCACGTCAGACGACGATTCTGGCTGCGCGCTGGAAGAGTATGCCTGGGTCCCACCAGGCCTCAGGCCTGAGCAAGTAAGAAGCCCACTCTTTGATTGGCTTTCCAGGAACTTCCACTGTTTTGCAAGTGTGGATCTTCACTCTCCCTCAGCTGGGTTTGCTTTTTAAGGTTCTCTTTGGCTTCTTAGTCGAAGCTTCCTGTCTTCCCACTCGTGGATCCTGTGGCCCAACGGCCGCACTCAGCTCCTGCTGTAATTAATAAAATGCCGGGTACCACGGGTGTGCTTCTTAGTGTTCTTGTGAGTCCCTCTTCAGGGAGGAAGAGGAACTTACCTGACTTAGATGGTTTGGGGTTTTTGGTTTTTTTCTTTTTGATGGTCAGGGGAGCAGGGGCAGGGTGTGTCTTTTGAAACAGGGTCTCCCTGTGTAGTCCTGGCTGGCCTCCAACTTGCAGAGATCTGCCTTCCTCTGCCTTCCAAGTGCTGAAAAGAAAGGCGTGTGCCCGTATGCCTGGCTCTTATATATCTCAGAACTTCAGTAGAAACAGAAGGAAATAAAAGGGCCACCTCCTGGCCAGTTCTATGCAGTTCTCCTATGTGGAAGAGGGATGCAATGTTGCCACTAAGTCTGGCCTTCCATGAGTGCAGCGGACACTGGGAAAGCACCTGCATGGTGCTTCCTTTGCGTCGCTGTTTGGGGATGATGGGGACAGTGTCTGCCTATTTTCATTTCCCAGTATCCTTATGATGATGATATCACAAATTGTTGGTGGGTCTTAGGCAAGCAAAGTTGTCCTTCAGAATAGAAGACCGCAGTCTCGCGTCTGGTTGTCGAGTTACCTTTCTTGGAAGGTGGGAGGGAACCCCTTTGAGTTAGATAAGGCATCGTTATACATTCAAGACCCAGTGTATAAGTAGCGACTAGTAATAGTAAGGTATCAGAAAAGCTTCTAGAGCCCACACAGGAAGCAAAGGTGTGCTGGCATAGCCGTTGGGGAAGTGGAATTTTGAGAGACTCCCTTACATCCTAGATGGTGTTTGTTGAACCACTGCTAGCAGATGGCCCCCAGGTCCTTTAGGTCTTCTACTTGAATCCCTTTGATTCCACCTCAGCATTGCAGCATCCTTTGTGGCCTTCACCAAGGGATTTCCTAAAAGACAATAGAGACATGAAAATGATGTCCCCTTTCAAAGTGAGCTGAGACCAGCTCAGCATGCTGCGTACTGCAGATAACACCCATCCAAACCCTGTAAAGCGGATAGCAGAGAGAATCGTAGAATTTAGAGAGAAAATTGAGTCTGTCTGTTTAGAGGCCGGATCTTGGATATTTGTCACAGAATCTCCAAGAATTCACCTAGGACTCTCTCTTGATCCCTCGGCTGACCTTTGTAAGACTGGGGAACAGGAACCATAAATGAGTGCGTTTGATAGCACGTAATTTATGATGTCCTTAATTGTCACTGCAAATTGCATTCCTGAGGAGCAATTTAGCAGCTGGATGCTAGTTGATGCTAGCAGATGCAGGTTTGCACCGCTGCTGAGTTGGCTCAGCTGGTCCCCTCATTAGCTGCAGGGGGGCAGACCCCCCCCCAAAGGAGGGAGAGGTGAAGGCCTTCCTTTTGTGTATTGATGGTATCTATCCTGTGCTGCCCCCACAGATCCAGCTTTACTTTGCTTGCTTGCCGGAGGACAAGGTCCCTTACGTGAACAGCCCCGGAGAGAAACACCGGATTAAACAGCTTTTGTACCAGTTGCCACCACATGATAACGAGGTAAAGTAACAGGAGGAAAGCTAATTAGTAAGAAGAAAATAAACAGTCAGCGTCCTGGGGCCTTTCCGAAAGCCCAGCTCTTCACTGGCTAGGCAGTTCTTCGGCCTTTCTTAAAAGGTTACCTTACGCACAAGGCTTTTCTTCCTTTTTTTTAGAATAGAGAAAAGAGTATCACAGCGGGACTCTTCACACAGGTTATTCTTGATAGTGTTTTCAGCCACCCACCAATTACCGGGAGCTTTTCCTTCCCTGTGCAGGACGAGCACTTGAAGGTAGTTCAGGATTGAAGACCCGAGTGCCTGCAGAACGCAGCGGGAAGGAGTGAACGTGGCAATTACCCGGTCTCAACCTTCTGTGGACGGTGGCATCTTTCTTGCTGCTAAGGACTGCAATCAGTTCACACTTAGAAAATAGTGAGCCACGCCCGTTCTGTCAGATAGTGCGTCCCTTTTCTAGAGATTGAGGTCCATTTTACTTTATTTTTTTTGAGACGGGGTCTGGATCTCGACATGCAGACCAGGCTGGCTTCGAACTCCTGGAGGTGGGCAGGTCTCAGCCGCATGGGTGCTGGGATTAAAGGTGAGAACCACCACCACATCCAGCCGAGCCGTATTATAACTGAGGGTTTGAGGCAGGGAAGGGCAGGCAGGTGTACTGTTTTCCGTCCTGATACTCCGGGAAGGAAGAGCCATCACGGCCACCCTGCAGCACTCACCTCTGTTCTCTTTCCTGCGAAGGTGCGGTACTGCCAATCTTTAAGTGAAGAGGAGAAAAAGGAGCTGCAGGTGTTCAGTGCACAGAGGAAGAAAGAAGCGCTCGGGAGAGGAACCATTAAGCTCTTGTCCAGAGCTGTGATGCATGCGGCGTGTGAGCAGGTAGCCCCTTCTAGGGCGCGCAGAGGGCAGGTGGCAGCGGTGTGGGAGGGGTGAGTGGAGGGTGGCTGATGGGTGGCGTGGATGCACAGCCTATAAAAACTTCTGAAGAAAAGGAATTCCCTACCGGTTCTTACTTACTGCCTGCATGGCTGTGTGACAACCGGAGTCAGTCTGTTTGAATGACACTGTCCTGCAGGGAGGGACCCTTGTATTAAAACATAGATAATGAAGACATTCTGATCCGCTACTAATGGTTCTCAGCCCCTAGGAAAGCTCTAGAGTAGAAGGCAGCTCAGTCACACTGGGCAGAACTGGGAAGAGTTGCCTGTGTAGAGGTGTTGGTGTCGTTCAATCACCAGCAGTAGACAGAAATTAAAGCTATCCTAAAAACACGAAAAACAAAAAAACCCTTGTAGTTTACTTAAAAGTGGGAAAAACTAAAAATCCAGTAACTTAAACGAAGGGTCATTTTAATTTCCAATCTTTGTTTTAGTGTGGATTGCAGATGAACGGAGGGGAGGTCGCGGTGTTTGCCTCCCGCGCAGGCCCCGGAGTATGCTGGCATCCGTCCTGCTTTGTCTGCTTCACGTGCAATGAGCTACTGGTCGACCTCATCTATTTCTATCAGGATGGAAAAATTCACTGTGGCAGGCACCATGCAGAACTGCTCAAACCTCGGTGCTCAGCCTGTGATGAGGTAAAAAACAAAACAAAAAAAAAAGTTCATCCCTTAATAATGGAAAAAAATAACAGCCAACATTCCATTGTTCACAACTAAGCAAAACACGTGCCTCCTGCTTTGTTCTTTATGGATATTTTTAAGATAGAGTTGCCCATCCACAATGGAATTCTGTGTAGCCAATAAATAGGGGGCAAGCAGGTGCTTTTTGCTTGTCCATGGATGTCTCCGATGAAATGTAGGGGGGAAAAACACTGCAGAAGAATATGTAGACTACAACCTTTATTTTTTTTCAAATATAGGAAAGAAAGAACTCGATATAATGGACATGTTGTATACAGTTAGCAAAGGCTAGAAAGACAGACCAAAGTTAGTCAAGGATATAGCATAGGTGGATAACAGTGTAAAAGGAATTTCTTTCTCTTACATTATTATTATTATTATATAGAGATTTTTATTTTTTTTAATGGTCTCATAAGGCTAGACAGGCCTCAAACTTACTTTACTATGTAGTTGAAGTTCAAAACTTTGAATTCCTTATGCTCCTGCCTCCTGTTTCCAAGTGTTGGAATAATAGATACATACCGCAATGCCCGCCAAACTTGTTTTAAAGTGACTTTATTTTTGAAAAGGTTGAAAAGATACTATAGACAGCCCTATACACCTTTCTCCCCGCTCCCAGGTGCCATGCTGTATATGGCAAGAGCAAGAATCACCATTCATGCAGGGGCCATGCCTACACCTATTGGCTTTGATTAGATTGTTGTCTTTGCTTTTTTTTCCCCATCAGTGAGTATTTTAGGTCTTTAGGCAGTCATATAGGAAAAGGACATTACGTGGTTCCCTGCAATTAGGGTTCCTCCTTGTGTCTTCTTTGTCTTCCTCAGTCTGGGACAGAAAGTTTTCTGGTTATACATCCACACATATATTTCTTTAATGAAATATAAAGATTTTAAAGTCCTTAATGTACAGTGGCCTCTGTATCAGACAAACACTTCCTTCACAACTGTTCACACATCCCCAGTCTCGGTGTTCACTCGACAGACACTGGTTTCAGTTAAAACATACGTAGACCACAATTGACTTGACTGCTAATGTGTGCGTTGTCAGATTTCGCCACTAAAATGGTCCTTGGGAACAAAAGTGTAATAAATCACTTCTACCTCCAAGTTTAAGCAAGCTTTTAGTTTCCCCTCTCCAAAGTGCCGGTTTGTATTCTTGTAGGCAAGTCTTTGTCAGTGAAATGGAAACACGCATGAAGCCAGTGTCTATCTGTAGCTATCTATGTAGGCACACACATTACAAACCACTGCATATTTTGTAGTTGACTCTTTCTTTCTTACATGTATGATGAACACCAAGAGTATAAACACACTATAACTAAGTCAGTGGGTCAGGCCCTTTGTGGTAACAAAGCCAAACACTCATTGGGTGTGGTGGCGCGTGCCTTTGAGCCCAACACTCAGGAGGCAGAGGCACACAGATCTCTTGAGTTTGAGGCCAGCCTGATTTACAGAGCGAGTTCTAGGACAGCCAGGGCTACCCAGAGAAACCCTGCCCCCAAAAACCAAATAAACAAAGTTATACACTCTTCCAGCCAACAAAAAGCAGACACGTAGGAAAGAAGAATGACTTGTTGAAAGTTATCGATGATCTGATGAGGATTTAACTTAACAAGAAATTAGATGTAGAAAGTTAGAGCAACTAAAGAACATACTAGAACAGGTTGACCTTCCAAACCAAAGACCCCTTTCCAATTGAAGCTAACGTTTTCTTTTTCTGCTTCTCTTTGTAAAAGTTCAGAGCTTTACAGTTTAAGGCTTTGGAAGCAAACAAGAGCAGCCTGGACTTCCAGTTGCTCACATTGGCCCTTCTCATTCTCCATCCTGTCCTGCAAACTCTATAGGCCTCTTATTGCTAAGTTCCAGGAGCAAGAGCTTTTCCATGCTGGGTTTGGTGGCCTCTGGGTACCCTGTGGGTGTGTCAACCTTCTGTTCCACCCCTTCGTACTCCGCATGCCATTTCCTCTGCTGTGAGCTTTTTCTCCATTTTCTGCAGCTAGCTGCCTCACTGCCTGCATTTTCTTCTCCTCTCCTCTCTCCTGGGTCTTGTCCAGGCCGCTGTACATGCCCACCATGTACCCCAAGATGCCAGGGTCATACAGGTGGGCAGACATGAGGTCTGTGCCTTTTTCCACTGCTAGGGCACGGCTATTTTATAACACCTCCCACACACACTCTTCACCAGATGATCTAGAGGGCGAGGGCCGCCACAAAGGACACCTCCAACAAGAATGTCACCACCAAAGAACCCCTAAGACAGGACCTGCTGCAGGGTGTTTGAGCTCAGGTTCGAGAGCCAGTGTCAGCTGTGCAGAGTGGAGGCTTGTCTTGGACATATGCTAATTTGTTTATTTGTTTTTGCTTGCATACTGACCTTCCATTCTGCGGTTCTGTGTTTCTTTTTAAAGATAATCTTCGCTGATGAGTGCACAGAAGCCGAGGGTCGCCACTGGCACATGAAACACTTCTGCTGCCTGGAATGCGAGACGGTCCTGGGGGGGCAGAGGTACATTATGAAGGATGGCCGCCCCTTCTGCTGCGGCTGCTTCGAGTCTCTCTACGCGGAGTACTGTGAAACGTGTGGGGAGCATATTGGTGAGTGTGGCTGCCGCCCACCTCCTGTATGCCCTGTCATACAGCCGCAGCCGTCGGTGATTATCCGCCGTCTTGCTCCTTTGTTAACGCTGGTGAAAATTGAGGTATAATTTACACGTATCGGAGCACACGGCACGTCAGTGATTGTCAGATGAATAGGCTGTTCTGATTGTTCATAGCAGCGAACACTGAGCTGATTCTAGGCACGCTCAGTTAAAGTTCCCATGGGCCTCTGGGGATTTTCCTTTTTCTGGTGGGGATAGGGGGTAAAACCCAGGACCTTGTCTATACTAGGAAAGCCCTGGTCACACCATTTTTTTTTTTCTCAGCCTATTAATACATCTGTTTCATGTGTTTTGAGGTTAAAGCCTTTCATTGAAAATATACGGGCAGCAGCCAGCTCTCAGCCAGCAGCATGTGGCTCACAGTTAAAGCCGATGGAATACTTGTATCTGCATGTGTGTAGAAGCACAAGTTCAACTACATGCCTCAAACATGTTCAACAGCAAAAGCACAGAAATGCAAACATCATGGCAATAAACATGTGAAGCTCAGGATACTTGACTATAGCACAGTAAATGAATCCAAAGGGTCCCTTTGTATGGCCTCAGTGGGGAACATGTGTTGGTCAATTTGAATCTTCTTTAATTAATCAATTTATAATTAATTAACATATAATAATATAATAAACATAATAAATTAATATAAAAGTATTAGTGTATAATATAGAAATATTGACATACTAATATAAATATTATTGTATTAGAATATTCGTATTAATATATTGATATATAAATATACAATGTATAATTTATTATATATACACTTGCCAGGAGAGGGCACCAGATCTCATTACAGATGGTTGTGAGCCACCCTGTGGTTGCTGGGAATTGAACTCAGGACCTCTGGAAGAGCAGACAATGCTCTTAACCTCTGAGCCATCTCTCCAGTCCTTCAATTTAAATCTTAATGGATCTGCATGTCTGTTGATGACCCTGTTTTGGCTATCAATGCTGGGATTACAAATAATCCTTTGAACAGATAAGTTGACAAATACATTATCTACAGATAGGGACGGTGAACCGTATATGTAACCCACACCTGACAAGATCAAGGCAACATCGAGCCAGATGTGTATGTAGTGCACATCTGGAGTCCTAACACAGAGGCTAAGGCAGGAAGGGGCAAGAACTCAAGAGTCAACCCCGGGTTCACAGCTGACCTGGACCACATAGTGAGATGTTTCCCTTAAAACAAAGCCCAGAGCGTTCCCATCACCCACAAGTTCCCTCCTGTCCACACCTCTCCCCAGCACCTAAGTGTTTTCCTGTCTCTTAACACAGGTGTGGACCATGCACAGATGACCTATGACGGGCAACACTGGCATGCCACAGAGGCCTGCTTTTCCTGCGCTCAGTGTAAGGCCTCTCTGCTGGGATGCCCCTTCCTTCCAAAGCAAGGTCAGATTTATTGCTCCAAGACCTGCAGCCTAGGCGAAGACATGCACGCCTCCGATTCTTCCGACTCTGCCTTCCAGTCTGCCCGATCCAGGGACTCGAGGAGAAGCGTGCGGATGGGCAGAAGCAGTCGCTCCGCAGACCAGTGCAGACAGTCTCTGCTCCTCTCCCCTGCTCTGAACTACAAGTTCCCCGGTCTTAACGGCAATGCTGACGACACCCTATCTCGGAAGCTGGACGACTTGAGTCTCTCCCGGCAGGGAGCAGGCTTTGCTAATGAGGAGTTCTGGAAAGCCAGAGTCGATCAGGAAGCCTCCGAAGAACCTGAAGAATGGGCCGAACATGAGGATTACATGACACAGCTCCTCCTCAAATTCGGGGATAAAAGCCTCTTCCAGCAGCAGCCCGGTGAGGTGGAGATTAGAGCCAGTGAGCACTGGATGCCTGACAGCATGGTCAAAAACAAGCCTGAGGTGAAGCCAAATCACCAGGGCCTGGTCAGTAAGAAGTACCAGTCTGATATGTATTGGGCACAGTCCCAGGACGGGCTAGGTGACTCTGCCTATGGCAGTCATCCTGGCCCTGCCAGCAGCCGCAGGCTGCAAGAGTTGGATCTGGACCACGGTGCTGCCGGGTATAACCATGACCAAAGCCAGTGGTATGAAGACTCCCTGGAGTGTCTGTCTGACCTGAAGCCAGAACAAAGTGTCCGGGATTCTATGGATTCTTTGGCGTTGTCCAATATCACAGGTATGTCACCCGGGGACTGTGGGGTGTTTGAAAAGGCAGGCGCTGAAAGGTTTGTTAACAAGTTACCACCGAGTGCCAGTAGGTGGCGTCGTATTTAAAACTCTGGAGGAACAAAGGTGTTTCATTGGAATGCCACAGGATGTTAGGCGGGTGTGTCTGTGAGGTGAGTACTCAGTGTGACTTCCTGGAGGAAACTGATTTGGATAAGAACATCTATCTTTGCCTGGATCAGGGGTTAGAGATTCTGTGTTCAGATTATACTATATGAATTTTAAGATAGTAAAAGTAGCCTGAATATGTTATAAATTTTTAACTGTTAAAAACAAAAAACCTTGGATTGCTCTGTGGGTTGAGATAGCTCAAAAAAAAAAAAAAAAAACCTAAATGTTTTTTTTTTTCCTCATTATAAAATTGTGCTTTAGTGTTTCTGAGGCAAATTCTTATTATTCATCCTATGCTTTATGCTAAAATAACCCTGAGTTGTATAAAGTAGATATTATTAATTTTAAATAGGAGGAAACAAATTGTTTGACAGCTGAGTGGCTGATGTTACCCAGGATATGAAGATAAGACTGGTGTAAAAAAAAAACCCAGCATGTTATATGAATTTCATATGGATATTTGCTTAGGACACAAAAACACTATGCTCCTGCACCTAGTTCACAAACTAGTAACAGCCCGTCCTTTATAGTGTTATAACAAAGCCAGGAAAAGGACCGAGTGCTCTCCGCTGCCGGTGGTCTGTGCAGAACGGTGAGACACTGCTCCTTCCTGGTTCCTGGCCTGTCACACGGGTCCTCTTGTAAGGAGAGCGGAGGAAGCATGGCGGGTGAGACTGTCTGCCAGGTTAACGTGTCACCCTTTCTGGGTACAACTGCGTGAAAGGCAGCGGCTGGATGGAGGTGAAGCTCAGAAGTACAGGAAACACTTTGTGTGTGCAAGGCCATTGGTTTAACCCACACCCCCCCCCCCCAGTGCTGAAAACTAAAAAGTCAAATGCTAGAGACTGACAGTCCTTGGGAATAAACAAGCTATCTTTCCAGAGTAGGGAGTTAGCATCTTACAGGAGCCGATCAGGGGCCCATACCAGTCTCTCGCTGTCCTAGATTCATAGAAACTTGAGTAAGGCATATCGTCACCGAGATCACTGCTCTTGGTTTAGGAATAAGAGCGATCCAGAAGTGAAGCATTTTAAAGACTGGAGTCGGATGACTAACCGAGGGCGCAGACCTGGGGCTGGCAAACCTTTGCTCTCAACAGCTCAGTTTATGGCTAGCTTCTGCCACAGGGGGAATCAGCCCCAGACAACCTAAGTACAGCCGTGTTCTGGTGTGACTGCACACAGCAGGCTGCTGTCCCCAGTCTAAGATGAAGACAACTGTCCACTCCGAAGGGGCTGACTGACATTCAAAGGGGGTGGCTCTCGGAGCTTCCGTCTGTGCTGCCTGTGGCACGTGCTAGAACAATCTTTAGGTTCCCTGGTGGCATTAACAAAGTTCATACTTCTCAGTTGGTAAACACTACACATAGGCTTCCCCAAGTGTGTTTGAATCAGATGATTCAATAGGGAATTTTCTTGTAGATGCTTTTCTGTACCACATTTAAGGTTTGTGCGGATGTTGGGACTTGTGAGAATCACATCATGTTTTGGGCTCTGTTGCAGGAGCATCAGTGGACGGAGAAAGCAAGCCCAGGCCGTCATTATACTCTCTGCAGAACTTTGAGGAGGTGGAGGCTGAGGACTGTGAGAAAATGAGCAACATGGGCACTCTGAACTCCTCCATGCTGCACAGGAGTGCGGAGTCCTTAAAGAGTCTGAATTCAGAGTTATGTCCGGAAAAAATCATGCCTGAGGAAAAGCCAGTCCACCTGCCAGTGCTCAGAAGATCCAAGTCTCAGTCCAGACCTCAGCAGGTCAAGTTCTCGGATGACGTCATTGACAACGGGAGCTATGACGTCGAAATCCGGCAGCCTCCCATGAGTGAAAGGACTCGGAGACGCGTGTATCACTTTGAAGAAAGGGGATCCAGGCCTCACCACCATCGCCACCGGAGAAGCAGGAAGTCGCGGTCCGACAATGCCCTGAACCTGGTCACGGAAAGGAAGTACTCTCCCAAGGACAGACTTCGTCTGTACACGCCGGATAACTATGAGAAATTCATACAGAACAAAGGCGCCCGGGAGCTTCAAGCGTACCTGCAGAATGCCGATCTCTACGGCCAGTATGCCCATGCCACGTCTGATTACGCCCTGCAGAACCCAGGAATGAACAGGTTCCTGGGCCTCTATGGGGATGATGATGACTCCTGGGGTTCGTCCTCCACGTCCTCCTCCGACTCCGAAGAAGAAGGCTATTTTCTCGGACAACCGATCCCTCAGCCGCGGCCGCAGAGATTCACCTACTACACAGATGACCTTTCTAGTCCAACGTCTGCACTGCCCACTCCACAGTTTAGCCAGAGGACAACTAAATCCAAGAAGAAAAAAGGACACAAGGGCAAAAACTGTATTATTTCTTAACCAAGTAGACCCCGAGGGGATCTGTTTAAAAGTTAGCCATTTAACCCGGACTTGGACCTTTTATTCACTCTAGGAGAGTTCGCTGAAATAGTGTGAAGTGCTTCCTTGGCCTACGTAAATGAGAGCCTACTGCTGTTTACAGTCAGATTAACACACAGAGAGGGGTGGCCTCCTCCAGGTGCCCTTCCTGGGTGGCGCCAGATTAAAACACTGTCTTGTGCCAGTGGCAGGTAAATTACAACTGCTTTGGTCTCCAGTCCACAAAGAGAACTCTCCGGAAACTGCCACCAGGTGATTGGACAGAGTGTTCGTTTTAGAAGCCGGACAGCCACCTTTGTGGGCAGGAGTGCTTGTCCTTAACTCAGTCAGGTTGGCTCAGGTCCTGAGTGGTGTCGTGTTGTGAGGCATGCATGTCACCATGACGACCTAGCTCACCACCACGTGTCCCATTGCGTGAGGCGAACTTGTTCCCCTTCAGCCCTTCCTTATTAGCCAGGTAAACATATTGTATTACTTCCAGCTACAGATCGAAAGGCCTTGCTATTTATATGTAGTATTTCATAGACCTTAAAGTGTATTCCTAATTTAACGGTGCAAATATTAATGTATATACTGTACAGTTCAGATTTTAAAGCTGATATTTTTATATCCCTGAAATGCAAGATGTTTGTTACACTGCCGTGCTAGATTCATTAGGGAACCGGAAACAGCATTTATGGGTGAGAAGGTTGCTTGTATTTTAATCAGGGTTTATAAGTTTAGACAGTCAATTTATATTGCTTAGTGACGGAAAGTTGGTTTGTTTGTTTTTTTTCAATATTATAAAAGGCTCTGTATGCATGGTGGGGCTATGTACATAGTTGTTACTGGGACCCTGTTACTCTTACAAGTGTTATTTATGGGTCAAGCTTTGTAAACTGTATAAATGTAAAAACAAGCCCCACACGTACCTCTGGAGTATATGGTGAAACCAAGGAGAAGCTGTTGGGTGTTCTTCCCTGGGCAAGGGGAGGTCTCTCAGCGGTGATAACGTTCGTATTTTTGTGAGAGTCTGGAGACTTACTATGTAAAGAGAGGTTATTTCTCCTGCCCTTCCCTCCCAGCTGGTCGTTGGCCTTTAAAAGTAACTTTGAAAAACCGAGTTTCCAGTTGCAGTAGGAACGAGCCAGAGCGCTTCAAGTTCACAAGGCTCTGGTTCAACGGGAAGCCATGCTGGATTTGAACTAATGAGCGGGTAGTTTGGGCTGTGCTGTTCTTGCATTCACATCTCAGTCCTAACTAAAGGTCCCGGTGTCATCCTGGGCCTTTCAGGGAGGTGTTTATAATAAAGGCTTAATAAATGACAGCTACTGTTCTGAGTATGAATCTTCCATTTTGCTCCAGTGTTCTTTTTTCCCATAATCCTCCTACCACTAACAGATCTTTGTTGAACCCCAGACTTGAGGAACAGAAACTATTATTTATCAAGAGCAAAGAAAGGCTGTCTGGCCTTGAAAAGACCAGATGTGAACCCAGTAGGTAAACCTATGGTCTAGGAATTCCTCCCCCTCCCCATCTCTAAAGAGGGCATGGCCAGACATGAATCCAGTAGGTAAACCTACTGTCCAGGAACCCCGCCCATGAGTCCATCCCTAAAGAGGGAAAGGCTAGGAAGAGTCCCTTCAGCAAAGCTGCAGAGGAAAAAAGCCCTTTCCTCTGCAGCTCCATCAGCATTGCCTAGGTCTTGCACACTTCGAGAACAGGTCAGTACGGAAATGAAGATTATTCATGGCAGAAATCCTTCAGACAGGATCAAACACCAAAGCTTATTCCCACTCCTCATCTCCAGAAGTAAACTACTTATTTAGTCTCAGTCCACACTTCTGATGTTCCAAACACAAGTATCTCTTCAAAATACTAGTTGGGCCAGGCGGCTCTTAATCCCAGCACTTGAGAGGCAGAGGCAGGTGGATCTCAGTGAGTTTGAGGCCAGCCTGGGCTACAGAGTGAGTTCTAGGACACATTCCAAAGCTACACAGAGGAACCCTGTCTCAAAAACAAAGACAAAAAAAAATTAAAAAAAAAATGTGGTGGCGCACGCCTTTAATCCCAGCACTTGGGAGGCAGAGGCAGGCGGATCTCTGTGAGTTCGAGACCAGCCTGGTCTACAAGAGCTAGTTCCAGGACAGGCTCCAAAACCACAGAGAAACCCTGTCTCGAAAAACAAAACAAAACAAAAAAAAATTCTAGGGGCTGGAGAGATGGCTCGGCGGTTAAGAGCACTGACTGTTCTTCCAGAGGTCCTGAGTTCAATTCCCAGCAACCACATGGTGGCTCACAACCATCTGTAATGAGATCTGGCGCCCTCTTCTGGCCTTCAGGCATACATGGAGACAGAATGTTGTATACATAATAAATAAAAACTTAAAAAAATTTCTAGTTGAGGCTGGGGGTATAGCTCAGTGACACAGCGTGCTCACGCATAAGGCTCTGGGGCTGATTTCTAACAGAATGGTGGAGAGCTCGACCCTCTTACTTGCTTTTCACTTTCCAGGACTGCATAGTCACCTCACCTCACTTCTCCGATAGCTATTTAATGTTCTATTGGGTGATACACTTGAATTTCCTCATACATATCCTACAGCGGCATACGTGCCTATCCACCGAGCAACAACATTCCTGGGACAAGCCGACATATTTGAAGGTGTTGGATTCCCACAGTTTTCCTACCGCAGTCCTCCTGGTTCACACACTATATGAGCAGATGCACTGACAGCATTCTTGGTGTTGAGGAATGTGAGCTGCTTCAGTGTAGTAATATTCTGTTAGGAAATGCACTGAGCAGCCGTCCTCAGGCCAGCGCAGGTGTGCACCGAAGATAGCCGCTGCCCTGCACACTCAAGTGCAATCAATCTCAAGGGATTATTCTTGCTAGTGATCTGGCAGCAATCAGTTTCCATTTCCATATGTAATTATATAGAATGCCAAAACGTAAGGAAACAGAGATCTCTACGGACAATACTCAAAACCTTTGGGCTTTAGAATCTGCTCAGCACTGAGATTACTGAAGGAGAAAGAGAGGCAATCGCTGCACAGTCCTATAAAGAAAGAACTGAACTGCAGTAAAGGCCTGAACAGGCCTCGTTACAAAGAATATAAAGTATTCTGGTCGATCAATGAATTCCAAAGTTTGGCTCGAGACAGACCACACAGAACTGCCTCTGATCAGACAGTGGAGAGGCAGATAGTCAGACCCTTACTGTCCTCACTAGAGCCGGTCTTTACAGTGACATCTATGTATCTGCCGTTCCTGTCATGATCTAATTCCTCAGGGAAGTCAGGTCACCTGCTGTCCCTCCCAGTAGATGGCGAGCACATGACAAGAGCTGGAGTGTGCACCCAGGACTGTTAGAGCTGCCCTGGGGAGGAGCCAGTGTTGTCAGGTGCAAAGTATTTGAAGACAGGCTAGGTGTGGGCTTCTGTAAAATCCTAAACACTTAAGGACGAAATGTTTCCGAAGACTACCCATCAAGATGAACCTGTCATCTCAATTCCCTACTTCAGACATAAAGTCAGGAGCCTCAAGCAGGTTAGAGTTCTCTAACGAAGGCCCAACACTAATACTGTTTATAGAAACATTATTGGGAATCGTTAAAAACTAATTACAAAATCCTTTATCTGTCTGTGCTTGTCACAGCTCATCCCGACCTCCCCACCCATCTCCATGTCTGTTAGGAAGTGGTTGAAGGCTCTGAGAAATTGATGCACTTTGACAGTAACACTAGTTCACGTAACTTCAAATTTTACTCTTAAGCAAAGCAACACACTTGATGCAACACTCTTCACGTTCGACTCTAACCTACCTTCCTCCTGCAGAAGGGAGACGTATTTATTCTTCAGTTATGTCTGTAGTTGGGAGGGCTGGAGATGTGGCTCAGTGAACTGTTCTACCAGAGGACCAGAGTCTGGACCCCAGGACCCACAATGGGTGGATTAAAATGTATTATCTCTAGCTCCAGGGGATCTGACAGGGACTGTGGACAAACACATGTCTACATACACACAGACACAAACACATAAATCTTTAAAAAAAAAAAAGTAGTTGGGACAGACTCCTGCAGATGAACAAGAAAATGTAAGTATGTTAACATGTGCAGTGCTCAATGCTAAGGAGAAAAAAAGCAACTCAAAGCAGCAGGGGATGACTGTACCTTAAGTAACATGTCAACAAAGAAAACATTGCAGAGAAATGCTAAAAGAGAGGCAATACCAAACTTGAAAAGTGAAAAAGGTTGAAAATAACTTGTATGAAGACATACAACATATTTGGACAAAAGCTGATAGCTAGAGAAGTCACAGGCCCTAGTGGGAGACTAGTTGAGTTGCAGCTTTGTAAAATGAACAGGATATTCCCATCAAATAATCTAAATGATACGTAAATGGCCACAGATTAGTGCCAGTGCCAGGCAGGTTTAGGCAGAGGCTTTTTGCAGTGGGTGCAGTAACTGGACATACTCAAAGTCATGAGATCAAACATAGCAAAGTTGAGAGAGTATCACAGACCAGAGAACAGGAAGAAGGATGGGGTGGAGTGTTGTAAGACTGCCTTCTAGGCCTGCCACATCATCAGACTATCGAATTCTCAGGGCCTACGACTGCCCTCGCAGACCCACATGAGACTGGGCACACCAGCCCTGTGTCATGAAGTAGGAAGGGGCTCACAGGGTCTCTGAAGATTAATAGGTAGTTTAATGGTTGCAGGAGTTTTTCCTAACTGGTATTGTAATTTAGTAAAGGTATCCATGCTCCTACATATAAATTCTTTTTTTAAATATTTATTTGTTATGTATGCAATATTCTGTCTGTGTGTATGTCTGCAGGCCAGAAGAGGGCACCAGACCTCATTCCAGATGGTTGTCAGCCACCACGTGGTTGCCGGGATTTGAACTCAGGACCTTTGGAAGAGAAGGCACTGCTCTTAACCACTGAGCCATCTCTCCAGCCCTACATATAAATTCTTATCTATGCTTCTGTAAGATACTCATGCCTCATCCCACAAAAACAAAACAAAACAAAACAAAACACCCACACACTGGAAAGACTAGTTGAGAAAAGGATCAAAGTAGGACAATAGGGGGTAATGAGAGAAATACAAGTAACACACGCCACATATATACGTGTGTGTGTGTGTATATATATACACACACACACATATATAAAGAAAAACAATGAAACTTATTATGTACAATTAATACAAGCTAATTTATGGAAGAAAATGTGCTGCAGCAGACACCTCCCAAGCAGAACGTTAAAGGGTAGAGAGGGTAGGTTTGAAAGACTTTCTGTTCTTTGTGGGACCAGGTCACCAAACACTTTACTCAGAGGTCAGGAGAAGGGTTCAGTAGGTTCAATGACCTGATGTCCTCAGCAGGGCAGACATTTTCCCCTGTGCTTGCACACACACAGGCAGACTCTGACACTGTCACTCTTTAGCTTGTTTCTTCCACACTCTTCAGTGTGCACAAGTCACGTCTTACCATCAACTTCACTGACTGAGACACACCTAGAGGGTTACTGGAAAAGCACACTTCTGGATGTCTATGAAACTTTCTAGAGAGTGACTTTGAGGAGGAAAACATACCCTCACTGTGGTGTCTAGAGGCTCAGGAGGAATAGGCTCGTAGGTGTAGACAGCCCCACCCCTACCCTGTGCTTTCTGGTTGCCATGGGTGAGCAACGTGGCTGTGCTCCAAGTCCCCATCCACCCACTGTGAAGTCGTGCCTCACCATAGATGCAGAACCAGTGGAACCCAGTGGACTCACACCTGAAATCATGCAATAGCCCCACCCCCACCCTGTTTCTCTGGGGTATTTGTCACAGCAGTGAAAACTGATATGGCCCTATAGGCACATACCAGCCTTTCTCTATTGCATTCCCTCTTTCTGAACTTCTAATACTTCTCCGTCAGAATAAATTCCATTTCTCCAAGATGCAGAGGTTACGTTTCATTCAAATGTGGAGATGCCTTTAGGTTGACAACATCCCCAACATCCCCAGCTGTGCGGAAAACCAGAGTGACAGCTCAGATGGAGGACTTCCAACCTCGCAGGTCTCTGGAAATCAGATTCGCAGTTACATAATTTCGAGTATTCCTCGGGTGAGCACCATCAGGACTGCTCCAGTGCCTGTCTGTTCTCCTCTTCTGGCAGCAGCTGGGGGGAGAAGGGAAAGAGAAGATGCAGCAGGGAACAAGCTTACATGAGTCATACATGAGCGAGGGGATTTGAGAAAAGACACGCTGATCACTTAGAATGTTTGCTTTATTTTGGATTTTTAAAATTCACAAAAGCTTTGCAGCATCTGTTCCCCCCCATGTTGATCCTCAAGGCTTTATGGTAAGACAATGGGAATGTTTGTTACCACACAAATTAAGTATACCTAAACAATGGATAATTTACAAACATCTCTAACCAAAAACATTTTACAAAATATATATTCTAGTACACATAAGAATTTATGTGCCTTAAATGAGACTTTAAAAGGCATAGTAAAAAAAAAATAAAAACATGTAACACTGACAAACCTAGAGAATAATGCTGACGGCAAGCTAAAAATAGCTTCAAATGCTGAATGTAATTTGAGGGAAGATTATTGGTTGGACCTACATTTAAATAGTACTATTAATAAGATTCTCTTTTTTAATGAATTTCTACCAAATGAACAATTCATTTGCCTCGGTAGCTGCTCAAATTTTATAGTTATGCTTGTCAACGACTTGATTAAAAGAGCTGAAAATGAGTGGGAGGAGAAAGGAAACCAGCATCAATGTCTTCTGTCTCTCTCAAGTGACCAGCAGTGCGGTCACTGCTTGTAAAAGGTACGTGTAGAATCTCAATGACAAAAATAGCTCCAAGTGCTCTCACTTAGGAAATGTAAAAGGAAATAAATGTCCTCAATTAGATTTTAAATTTCCCAAACGGTAAAATACATATCTTCACAATCCACTGTAGGGCTCATTAAAATGACTCATACTGTTATTTCTACTTTTAATATACTCTGCGTGTACTTTGGGGTATCTCTGTAGATAACAGCAATAGAGGCCACTAAGAGTAATGGCAAGTATGGTGGCTGACACCTGCAATCTGAGCGCTCAGGAAAACTGAGGCAGGAAAACCAGAAGCGGTAAAGGCCATAGCAGGAAAGTTTGAAGCCAGCCTAGAATACATAGTAAGACCCTGTCTCAAAAAAAAGGGGGGGGGGTGGAGGGACCTGAGCATGATGGCACACATATTTATTTAATCCTAGCATGAAGGAGGCAGAGGCAGGAGAATATCTGTGAGTTTGAAGCCACCCTGGTCAACACAGAGGTTTTCAGGAGGCTAGCTGGGGCTATACTGCAAAATCCTTACTTAAAAATAAGTAGATAATGAAATTGGGCAGTAATTAAAATCATAATTTTTTTAAAGGTACCTAATGTCACAAATTATGTATTTTGGCTCAATGCTATGCTGGAAGGGACCAGGAAGTGAGCAGAATGGAATGTCCTAATTGTCTCTTCACTTATTCACTGGCTAATCACAAGGTGAGGGGAGCTGCTGGCTTCGCTTTTTTCTGCCTCGTAACACCTGGGAAGGGGGGGACTCTCTAAGTTTATAGAACTGAGATCTCGGAAATTAAGAAAAATCTGTTAAAATCGCAAGCATGAGCTCCTATTTGGTATAATGGGCCTAACACAAAAATCCAGATTCTTGTACAGTCTAATTATTATAGTCACCAGCAAAAGGATTTCTGCGAAATCTCAACTTAAAATGCATCTTGCATCTCATATTACCCCTCATCGGTCTTATCTATTGTTCAGAGAGACCGGTCAGAAGTCTCACTTCACAGAAGACACACTGAGTTCACTGACTGGAGAAGAAAGCTTTGTTCTAAGGTGTCCTTCAGATTTAAGTGCTTCTTTCCTATACTAAATAAGAATTATTCTCAAAGCAAACACTGTAAGATAGCAAAGTTCTTATTCCTTAAAACAGCTTATGTGGACATCACCAAAAGTTACAAAGTTGAAGAAAAGCAAGCAGCAAGTCAAACAACTCCAAATGCTAACCGTGCCTGAGATGCAACCTGGAATGACCTCTAACTACAAATTATAATCGTGAAACCAGCACACTAGGAAGACTATGGAACATGACTTAAGTACAGAGAGCTGCTCTTCAGAACTGCTTTGTCAAACATTAAATAAGTAACTGAGCCAGGCAGTGGTAGTGCACACTTTTAAATCTCAGCACTCGGTAGGCAGAGACAGGAGATCTCTGTGGTCTACAGAGCAAGTTCCAGGACAGGCTCCAAAGCTACAGAGAAACCCTGTCTTAAAAAAATGAAAACAAAAAACTGAACACTATTTTTGGGAGTTGTACGAAGACAGATCAGAAGATTCTACACATAGGGAAAACATTCTAGTTAAGATGCCTTAAAAGTTATTGTAGACATTTATTTGATACTAGAAACATGGTCAGCTATCATAAAGTATTTCTCTTCATCACAAAATAGTAAAGATTTAAACCATCCAAGGGGAAAAACTCTAGAAGCTTTAAAAAAATGTTTTTGACCTGGGCACTAATTCTTCTAAAAAGCGTCTCCAAAATCTTGAGTAGAATTATCATACTCAGTAATGAAATGTTTGAGTTCTTCGACACATCGTTCACCTATTTCATGTAAGTTCTGTCTCAATGCAAACTGTATAGATTTTTCTAATGAAGGATCTTTTTCAATCAGCATTTTCACCACCATCCCGAATGTTTCACAGTCTTGTCGGTAAACCTAGAATGGTAAAATACATTTTGGTTAGTATTTCTTCAATCAATTAATCAATCAATTAATTAATTAATTAAACAATTGGCTGGCTGAGCTGGCAGATACAAGGGAGAAACAGTAACATGGCTGAAGCTCACCACACAAGCACAGCCACTGCTGGAACCTGTCCTGGATTACCTGTTCACAACAGAATAAGGACACACACACAGAGTAGAAGCATCTGGAGCGAGGCAGCGTACATACAGTGTGCCGGGCAAGAGGACAAAGGAGGTAAGAGAAAAGCAGCACAAATCACTCACCACACCTTTAATCCCAGCAGAAGCAGTGGGATCTAAATTGGAGGCCAGTCAGCCTACATAGCCAATTCTTTGCCAGCTCGGGCTTCCTGGTGAAACCCTGCCTCAAAAAAAAAGGGGGGAAGGGGAATGAAAGGAAAAAGTTTCTACACTTCAGATTCTTTGAATCACAATCAATTGAGAAATTCAAAATTGTTTAGAATAGAAGAAAAAGTTGTAAGGACAAAGACTTTATCTGAGGTCAAAGACTTTATTATACATATTTAACCAAAGCCACCAACACAGGGCTAAGATCAAAACAACAGATTATGAGTATACAGATGTGTATACTACATCCATAAACACGTAAACATGTGTGGCATATTTTTAAAGCATATATTTTTATTTTAAAATATGTAATTATCACTGGCAATTAGATAGCTACTGTCTAATAAATGTATGTATCCTCTACAGGAAATGTCATTTCCTTAATTTTTGTGAACGCAAAATACTTTTTTTCAAATTTCTATACTCCTTTTTATACTCCAAAGTTCATGTACTTAAGGAAAAATCCTAAAGTCTTTGTAATATGCATGTGAATGATCTGATTAGCTAGGTGGTGGTACACATCTTGAATCCCAGCACCCAGGAGGCAGAGGTAGGCGGATCTCTGAGTTTGAGGTTAGCCTGGTCTACAGAGTACATTCCAGGACAGCCAGGGAAACACAGAGAAACTGTTTCCAAAAAAAAAAAAAAAAAAAAAACAAGAAAGATCTGACTGAAAAAACCCATTTTATATGTTTCTGTTTGTTCAAGACAGGGTTTCTTAGTAGTTCTGGAACTCAGTCTGTAGACCAGCTTGGCCCCCGAGAGATCAACATGTCTCTGCCTCATTTTCGTTTTCTCTTTCTTCTTTTTGTTCCTTGGGCTTCTCTGTTTAACAGTTCTGGCTGTCTTGGAACTTGCTTTGGAGGACAGATAGATCTCAAACTCAAAGAGATCCACCTGCCTCTCTCTTGCCTCCTGAGTACTGGGATTAAATGTGTGCACCACCTGCACCTTGTTACATTTTATTTTTCGAATGTACAGTAACATACCACCATTCTTTGAAAACTGGTTTTATTGAGATGCAGATGGGCTTTACCACACAGTTTTTGATTGTTTAAGTGGTTATGTATGCACACTAAGTATGGCGGTCAGGACAGCTTTTGTGGAGTTGGTTCTCTTCTCCCACCTTTACATGGGTTCACAGAACTGAATTCAGGGCGTCAGGCTGTGGGGCCAGCATTCCTACCCATTGAGCCACTGTGCCAGCTAGTCACTACTAATTGTGGGGACTACGATTTTGAAACCTCTGCAACATGTTTTTGCTTTAAAAATAGCTATTTAGGGACTCATATTGAATGTAGTCTGCTAAATTTTATTAAATTCCTTACCATGATACTGAAATTAACTAAAAAAGGCAGGCGTGGTAGTGTGGCTCACAAAAACTGAAGCAGTATGATCATGCTATCAGTTTTAGGTCAACTTGAGCCACATAATAGGTTCAAGGCCAGTCTGAGACAGACAGCAAAACCTGTGTGTCATAACCAAGGCAATGAAAGGGAGGGAGGGAGGGAGGGAGGGAGGGAGGAAGGAAGGAAGGAAGGAAGGAAGGAAGGAAGGAAGGAAGGAAGGAAGGAAGGAAGGAGAAGAAAGGAAGGAAGGGACGGCAAGCAAAGGGGGAAAGTAAAGAGAAAAGAAAGGATTTACTAAGTCCAAGGAAATTGAAAAGCTTTTCATAAATGACACAAGAGAACACACACACACAACTCCTAGTGTTCTTGTTAACAATAAAATAACACATACATATTTTCTCAGATGATAACGTCTGTTTATACCCCATCAAGTTCAACTCAACTATTTATTCCCGTTTATCCTGAGGCTTCCTGAAAATGAAGTGTGACTGTCTTATAGACCAACCAGAAACAGGGTATTATTCACAGATCACATGTGATGTTGAGGCAACAGGCACACTACAACTGATCTCACAGCACATGATCCCAGTCAAGTACAGCACTGTGGGAAGGAGAGTCGCCACGCTTACACAACAGCACTCAGCACCGCACGACCACAGGCCTCAGCAGACTGCTCTGTGGGTGGTCTACATTCATAACAGATGAAGATAATGCTACACTGAACTAACCTACCAAGTCTTTAATGTCAATCTGCTTCCTACTTAGACCCCATTACAGAACACAATTGTGCCACATATCTGAGTATGGAAAAAGCATCCTAAAATTCGAACACTGAAACCATGACCTCCTGTCATAAGATACAGGCATTTTTGTTTAGTATGTGTTTTTATTAAGTCCTTTTTGAATTAGTCACTAGAATAAAAAAAGTTTGTGCATTTTTTTGGACAGAAATAACAAAAGCTATTGAAAGTAACAATTCTGTACTTGGAACTTTTTTAAAAGACTGTTTAAAATGCCCTAGTTGGACATCAGAAAGGAAATAGTTTTAGTTAAAGGAAGACCTCACCCTATAACATTTATAAACATAACTTGAAACTGTCAGGAACCTATTTCCGAAATCTGTTCCACAGGGAATCTAATCCCAGGCAGGAAGGGTGTAGCTCTCTGAAGCACGGCTTGTTTGCTTATGGTCCCTAGATGGAAGTGCATCAATAACATGCAGTCTGATAGCTAGAGGCCACACAGGAAGACTGCTGCTGCTGCTGCTGTTGTGCTTGGGTCTCATCAGAGCAGAAAGCAAGGCAGTGTGAGGGTGTGGCTCGCACACACTGTACAGACAGCTAATCCGTCAGTGGAATGTTTCCAGCCCTTTATCATAATGACTAGTGTTAACAACCAAATTCTCACACCGAACTTCTAGGAATAAACTTGGGTTATTAATTATGCTTTCAGATAAAATGCAAAGGTTTTCAGTTGACTATAAGGGATATCTTGGCAAAGCAAATCCAATGGCAAATTTGCTCTATTGAAATTGCTTGTCGGTGCTAAGAGGAAAGTTCATAGCACTAAGTGCCCACTTAAAGAAAACAGAGAAAGCACATATTGAGGACTTAAGAGCACACCTGAAAGCTCTAGAAAAAAAAGAAGCAGATGCGCCCAGGAGGAGTAGAAGACTGGAAATAATCAAACTGAGGGCGGGAATCAACAAAATAGAAACACAAAAAACAGTCCAAAGAATCAATGAAACAATAAGTTGGTTCTTGGAGAAAATCAACAAGATCGACAAACCCCTATCTAAACTAATTAAACGACAGAGAGAGAACACGCAAATAATTAAGATCAGAAATGAAAAGGGGGACTTAACCACAGACACAGAGGAAATTCAAAGAATCATTAGATCTTACTACAAAGGCCTATATGGCACAAAATTGGAAAATGTGAAAGAAATGGACACGTTTTTAGATAAATACCATATACCAAAGTTAAACCAGGACCAGGTGAACAACCTAAATAGACCTGTTAGTCGCAAAGAACTAGAAACTGTTATCAAAAACCTCCCTACCAAAAAAAGCCCAGGACCAGCTGGTTTCAATGCAGAATTCTACCAGAACTTCCAAGAAGAGCTGATACTTATACTCCTTAATGTAGTTCACAATAGAGAAACAGAAGAGTCATTGCCAAATTCCTTTTATGAAGC
>NW_026067901.1:5006263-5023806 GCF_014885135.2 Alexandromys fortis
AGGGGTGCACCCACACACTGAGACAATGGGGATGTTCTATCGGGAACTCACCAAGGCCAGCTGACCTGGGTCTGAAAAAGCCTGGGATAAAACCTGTCTCGCTGAACATAGCGGAAAATGAGGACTACTGAGACCTCAAGAACAATAGCAATGGGTTTTTGATCCTACTGCAAGTATTGGCTTTGTGGGAGCCTAGGCAGTTTGGATGCTCACCTTACTAGACCTGGATGGAGGTGGGTGGTCCTTGGACTTCCCACAGGGCAGGGAACCCTGATGGCTCTTTGGGTTGACGAGGGAGGGGGACTTGATTGGGGAAGGGGAAGGGAAGTGGGAGGCAGCGGTGGGGAAGAGACAGAAATTTTTAATGAATGAATGAATAAATAAATAAATAAATAAATAAAAAATTGCTTGTTGGGCTGGACCAGTCACAGGGTTGGTAGAGTGCTTGTTGAGCATGCACAATCAAGAGGACTGCAGTGGACAAACACAGCAGCTTGTTAGGATGTGAAACTCCCCCAAAGAACACTACTTTTACTCTCTGTTCCATGTGGGGGGGAGGGGGTGATGACGACACAAAATTAAGGCAAGATAAGGTGTGATTATCACATGTGTGTATGGGGCATGACTGCTGTACTATCCAACAGGATTATTTCCTCTGCTGTTGCTACTTCATCATTTCATAGGATTTCCTTTACCCAAAATCAGTTGCTTAAACTTAACTGCTTGAAGCAGTTGTGTCCTGCTTCAAGAGGGTCACATCCTCATGACAACTCAGCAGAGTTAGTTGAGCAGGGAAGGCAGAAAAATAGTTGCAAGCGTTGGCTTCTTAAGTTAGGAGTCAACAGAAGGCAGTTGAGGCAAGCAAGTATCAGCTCTGGTGTCAGACAAGTTGTTTCCTTATAAAACTAAGGACGGAACCCACGTTCTTACCTGTGTTCAGCAGACACTTGGTCTACCTACCACTGACTTAAATATCCAGCCTAGTAACACAATTACACATAATACATAGCTCAAAGTCAAGGGAAATGCTAAAATAATCCGAATTAAATGAAAATGTCATAAACTGCATTTAGAGAAAAATGAAAGAACTATTAGAAGATGCAAAACTAGCAGTTTATGACACCAGGAAAATGAAATTCAAAGTAACTATAAGTAAAAACTACAACAGAAACAGAATTAAAAGCAGGAAATAAGGGGCAGGGGAGATGGCTTAGAGAATAAGACATTGTTACCTAAGTACAAGCAGGAAGGTCTGAATCCAGACTCCACCCCAGAACCATTGAGGCAGAGACAGGAGGATTCCTGAGGCTTGCAGACCAGCCGGTGTAGCTCAATTACTGAGCTCCAGGTAAAGTAAGGAACCCCAACAGGCATTCAGTGATTAAGAGTATTTACTACACCTAAGTTGAAGAGCTCACAAGCACCTGTAGCTGCAGCTCCAGGGGATTCTGGCCTTTGCAGGTACCTGGACTCATAAGCACATACCCCCACTACCCACATATAAGCAATAAAAATAATTATTCAAAACACTTTTAAAGAAATAAGTGGAGAGTGACTGAGGAAGATACGCAACACTGAGTTCTTGTTTCTGTATGTATGCATGCACACATATAAGGGAAGGGAAGCAGTGTAACCAAAAGCTGGTTTGGGTTTCACTGTTGAAATTTAGCATAGGCTAATCTCAAAACCACAAAGCAGTTAGGAATGACCTTGAAATGATACCCCCCCCACCTCCACCTCCTGAGTGCTGAGACTACAAGCAGACATCACCATACCCTTTTCCTGTGGTGCTGAAGCAAGGAACCTAGGCCTAAGCAAGCTAGGCAGGCACACTAACAAGTTAGCTACACATTCCCAAAACTGGCTCTTTGGAAAGACAATATAATCGCTAACTTTACATAACCATAGCAACCACCTTCGGAAAGAAGACAGAAATTACTTGATTTCCAGGACAGTCACTAGAAAATAAAGGGCAGTATGAACTCTTGTCCCACTAATTAGACAAAATAGACATTTCAATAAAAGACATCATCTGCTAGAGCTCTTGAGAGACAGGATGCTCTGAACAAGCCACACCCACCTCCCGGAACTCAGATGCAGACAGTAACAGTGCAGGTGTTCCACTGGGAAATCTACCATCACAGACCTTGAAGTCCTCCCTAACTCACAAGACCCACGCTCCTGTGGAATCCACCAGCACCGAGATGCAGGCTGTGGAGTTCAATTAACAATACAAGTTACCCAGGGTTGCCAGCCACACCAAGGCCACTACTAAGGAGAGGAGCACCTGCAGGAAGAAAGGTTGTTCTCAAATTTCTACAAAGACAGAACTACTTAAAGATTGGAGTAATTTAGAAGAATCAATATCAATTAAAATTTTTGTTAATTTCTGGGCATGGTTTTCAGTATCTGTGACTGACTGCAATTTCAAAGATTAAATGAGACAACACAGAGCATTCACAACAGTTACTTCCATTAATCAACAACAAAGACACTTTTTATCAAAGTTGAGCTACTGGTGTAAACACTTTTTTGCTTTGTTTTGTTTTTGTTTAGCAAAATCACCAGGACTAGTAAAATAAATAAATTTGGAATAGAAAAACAGGGAAAATCGAGACTAAAACCTTTTGTTTGGACTAGTGTCATTGAATATTTGACCGGTTCAAATAAAATAAGGGTCAAAGGTTTCCCACCTTATCATCATGTGAGCCAAAAGGAATGGCAGACAGTCATTTCCTCTTTAACTTTCCTCTCCCTGAATTGCCATGTACTCGTATAGATGGAACAGACACAGAGATTTTTCATATAAACACATTCTGGAAAAATGTATTAAGCTATTCTCATGTCCAAGAATATTTCCAGGATTATATGATAATAAAATATCAACTTTCAAATAATGTGGCTCCACCATTTGAGCTCAGTGTATTCATACTGTGATATTTAAAAGTCCAGAAGTTATTAATTATAACCAGGATTTATTTCTTGAATAAAAACCAGTCACCTGTAAGTTAACTGGTAAATTAGGCTACTATTTTAAAAAGGAGTATTGATACGTTTTCAGAGGTACCAAGCCCACTGGTGAAAATGGACTATGTTACACATCCTGAAAGCTTGCTGGCTCTGTGTCTGCAGTCACAGTATGAACAGGACCTAAGCAATATGACACCGTCCATTAACAATGGACAGAAAGAATATGCTTTAAGAACATAAATATAAAGATGATTACTATATCTTTTGAACACACCAAGACCAAAACAAGTGTGGAGACAGTACCATTCAGGATGGCACTATGTAAAAACAAACAGGACTGCATGATACCAAATGGAGCGATGGTTTAAAGGAACTGTTCCAGTCCCGCTCTGGGATGCTCCTCTCCAGGGAGTCCAGCCAGCTCAGCTGTGTTCCCGTGCCTTCTTTATTCTTGGCAAACAGTTGCCATTCAAAGCTCTGTACCCGTGCTGTTACTGAATAAATTCTGACACAAATGTGTGTACCTACCTTTCTAAAAGCATGCTCATATGTCTATCATACATACTGCAATTGGAGCTCTTTTGGCGAACAAAACACGAATGTTTTCAGTTGGGAAAAAATGTGGCTCAGTGTTTAAGAAAAGCAAATGATCAGAGTTCCCAACACCCACATCAGGCAGCTCACAACTGTGTGTATCTCTAGCTCCAAAGGAATCTGATGCCACTGGTCTCCTGGGGATCCTGAACACATATGTATGTGTGTATGTTCACTACAAACACATACACAATAAAACATATACATAATAAAATAAAAACCATAAAAACATATATATATGCATTACAAAATAATTAAAATAGGTTCATTGATAGAGAAACCACTTACATTGGTTGGGCACATAAGTAAATTTTAGTCAAAAAGTGAGAAACCAAAAAGAAAAATTCTAGACAGAAATCTGCATCAGACAACGCCTCCCAAAGGTAATGAAAACATGGTCTTCTTTAGAAAATTAACACCAACAAAACCCACATTATAGTATTATTGTCGTCATAATCATCACCACCACCACTACCATCATTACTGTGTGTATGATGAGGACGAGTGCGTGCCCCTGTTGGCATCAGAAGACAACTCTGTGGAGTCAGGTCTCTATGTCCACCATCACATGGGTTCTGAGGATCAAACTCTTGTGGGCAGGCTTACAAGTCTCTGCACTTGGTAAGTCAACTTGCCAGGATCAATGTACAGAGAGGACAGAAGTGAGGACTAGCAGTCTCCAGAGTTTGCTTTCTATTCTTAGTAAGTCGGAAGGGATTCCAAGAACTACTGTAACAGTTCCAAGCCTGAATGCTGGGGAACAGCACACACACATCCAGCACTCCACACCACCAGGAAAACTAAGTCCCAAGGCATTTACAAACACTACCCTTTGTTCGAGAATTCTAAATTATGACATGTATTGGTCATTTCCCACATAAAATGTTTACCATGAGGGCGATGTTTTCTTTCCCCATCCTTTGAGTGTATTATGATCAATGTCTTGAGCTAAGTTACAGGTGTATATTTATTTTTGCCCCTTGCTCCTTTAATTCTAAACTGTGCAACATCTAGTAGCTCAAGAACTGGACCATATAAAGGTTAAAGAGCTTGCAGCTCTCTTTACTAAGCCAGTGAGCACCTTGGACTGCTTGGTACCATGCAGAGTAATTTAACTTGGTCAGCCAGCAAGGTTCACAACTTGTTGATTAAACAGTTTGGTTTACTGTCTAGCCTTATTCACAGGGTGCTATGAATTACTGGAAGAAGTCCAAAACTGCAATTACTCAATCCACTGTGAACTCCTCAAACCTCTCTGGTGACTTCTCTATCAGCACGTAACACACTGAGTATTCTAAGGCCTTCCCACACCCAATTCAGGAACTTCAGATGCTGATAGGACCCCCTCCTTCCTATCTCCTATCTTGTTTCCTCTGCTCTTAGCAAAATTGCTTTTTTCTACTTATCTTTTTTCCACCAAAAAAAAAAAACAAAAAAAAAAACTGCTTGTTCTCTTGGTCTCAGGAAAGGTTGCTCTGAATTTTTCAGTTAGCTTTTCTTACTTCAGCAATTACTGCTATCTTCAGTTTCCCCCTAACCCTGACATAGCCACTCTCCTCCAAACTACTCCAGTCTAATTCAGGATCTCTATAGCTAAACTGTCCAATACACACTGATCACAATTATGCCCATGCTAAAAGTTCAACCATTCTGTCCATTAATAGAATTCAAAGTGTTTTCCTTCTTTAGTCTAAATTGTACAAAACTCCACCTCCAACCCACAGACTCAAATGTAAGCACCTTTGGGTGTTCACTGTATTTTTCCTACCAGCCAGCTTCAGCAAATGTACTATATACTCAATGTCCCTCAGACTAGGTTTCCCATCTAATACTTGAATATGGTGCCTTTAACCTCGTGGGGTCAGGCATGAAACAGAACGGAACACTGGACCATTTACAGTAAATTGCAGACATACAGAGTCTTCCTGGGTTCTGAGCTGTTCTAGCAAAGAGTCGACATTTCCCCTGGAAAGCCACATGAATTTCAATTTCTAAATAGAAACTAACAATTCCAAATCTCAAGTCCATGAGGGAACTTCCTAAAATGAGTAAGAGCCAGCAGAAACTACAGCTGAACTAAAGCCCTGGGACTTCAGATACTGTAGTTATTCAGTATAAAATAAAAAATGTTTCTTAAATAAAGGCAAGCCGAACCTAAATGAGGCTTTATTCTAATGTGTCTTTCATACCATGTCTTTTATTATAGGCCACTGTAAGCCAAACAGCAATAAATAAACAGTAATTCAGTTGACTTCTAATTGAAACTGGCATAAGGGGATCTTGTTTGTTTAACTCATGTTTGGTTTTTGTCTTTTCCTTAGAGTAAGATTATTACTTAGAGTGAAAACATTTATTGACTGGGCTTTATGAGTTGTGCAGCCAGTGTTTTTCACTGAAAGTTACATAGATGTAGCACGTATCCAACAACGGCACTTCCATCTTAATGAGCTAAAGGGAACTTTACTTAAGCAGGCACCCATTTCAGTTGGCTGACAATGTCCATTTAGCTGCTGAAAAAGAACTGAAGGGGTATCTGAAGGACACTCTGTCCTGTGCAGTTGGGTTCTGCCATTAGTTAGGTCAATAAAGATCACTTAGGAGATAGAAGCAAAGCCAGATTTAATCTCTCCATACCCACAAGAGTGAAGGCTTTCTCATTAATTTATTATATGGTTGAAATATAGTGAGAAGATTAATATAAAAAAACTATGTGTTTTAACTGATATTGACAACAGAAGGGAGTAAGAAAGAATTTTTATTTCAGAGTATATTTTCTTGAGATGTAGTTTCCTATAATGTGTCCAGACATGGATCTTTTAAAAAAATAATCACATCTGACATAATTTATTTTTCCTCTTTGAGTATTTACATTGTTCTCCCTGCAAGGCATAAGTGTACACCTTTAATGTCAATACTCAGGAGGCAGACACAGGGAGATCTCTGCAAGTTCAAGGCCTACCTGGTCTCATAGAGTTTCGGGACAGCTAGAGCTACACAGAGAAACCCTGTTTCAAAATAATAAACGTGTCTCCCTGAATACCGAATGGGACAATACGATATGGGACTTTGTGACTACTTTGGCCCTGACTGATGTCCTTCTTATCTCAGCTTCCCAAGTGCTGGGGAATTCCACAAAGCACGGTTTTACTGTACCTGTTTTATTGGTGGCGGGAGTGGGTCACATTTGGGATCAAACTTAGGGCTAGTACAGGCTGGGCAAACATTCTGCTGCTGAGAAACACCCCAGCATTTGCCCCTCACTTTAAAAATCTTAAATTGTAGGTTGTCTTGCTTAGGACTGACTTTTTAAATCTGTCTCCATCTGATTTACTGTTTCATCCACATGTTGAGGGTTTTCTTTTTCTTTTTTATTTGTTACATTTTACTTAATTATAAAGAAGGGGCTGGAGATATGACTTGCTGGTCTTGAAGAGAACCCAGGTTCAGTTCCTAGCCAATGCCACATTAAAAAAAAATTATCAAGAATAAGTTTATAAGCCAGGCGATGGTGGCGCACGCCTTTAATCCCAGCACTCGGGAGGCAGAGGCAGGTGGATCTCTGTGAGTTCGAGACCAGCCTGGTCTACAGAGCTAGTTCCAGGACAGGCTCCAAAGCCACAGAGAAACCCTGTCTCGAAAAACCAAAAAAAAAAAAAAAAAAAGAAAAAAAAAAAGAATAAGTTTATGGGGGTTATGTACAGGTTACATGAAAATACTGCTCTTTGTATTTCCAATGGGGGCTAAAGCACCTAAGGATTCTGGTATCTGTAGGGATTCTAGAGCTAATATTCCTGGAATACCAAGGCATATAAAAATTTTCAAAGAAAAGAATCCAGAAACAAACCACAAAACAGTAATAAAGAATAGGAGTAGGGGAGGAAGAAAACCCAAAAACACAACAGCAAGAAAAAAGGGCCAGTGAGGCGGCTCTGCAAGTGAAGACACGCGCCACCAGACCTGATAACCTGAGTCTGATGTCCACAGATTGTCCCAACACCCCTGCCCTTTCCCCATGGATAGACAGATAGACAGATAGGGAGAGCCTGGTAACACAGTCAGCTGCCCCCACTCCACCCCCTGCACATACCTGATTTATGACTTTAAGTCACCTTTAAACAAAATCACAATTCTAAGTGCAGTTTTTACAAAGGTCTTCCATAAAACACCAATGGATTCCACTGTACCGACTGTGGAGAACAGAGCTGTTTGTTGTTTCCAAGCATGAAGCCTACTTTTAAACAACAGCCAAGAGAAGACAGGAGATGCTATCTATATGTGGTTAAATCTTGAAAAAGAAAAGACAGCACATAAACAAGAAAATTTTAATCAGGGAAAAGTAGAGAAGAAAATTCTAAGGAAGAAATTATTTTTAAAAAATTATTTGGCCAGGCGGTGGTGGCGCACGCCTTTAATCCCAGCACTCAGCACTCAGGAGGCAGAGACAGGCGGATCTCTGTGAGTTCGAGGCCAGCCTGGTCTACAAGAGCTGGTTCCAGGACAGGCGCCAAAGCCACAGAGAAACCCTGTCTCGAAAAACAAAAACAAAAAAAAAATTATTTGGGGCTGGAGAGATGACTCAGTGGTTAAGAGTACTGACTGCTCTTCCAGAGGACCCAGGTTCACTTCCTGGCACCCACATGGCAGCTCACAACTGTCTGAAGATCCAGTTGCAGGGGATCTGACACCTTCACACCAATGCACCTAAAATAAAGTTAAATAAACCATAAAAAATATTTGTATTTTATGTACACAGCGTTTTACCTGTGTGTATATCTGAGAGCGTCGGATCCCCTGAAACTGGAGTTACAGACAGTTCTGAGTTCTGGGAATTGAACCTGGGTCCTTTGGAAGAGCAGTCACTGCTTTTAACCACTGAGCCATCTCTCTAGTCCCGGAAGAAATCATTTTCAAATGTTATATGTTATATAGAGATAAAGAGAAAGCTAAACGTAAGATGAAAACAAGATCAGAGTCACCCAGAATAAGCAAGGTACTCCATAGTAAATTTTTACACTTTGAAAAATTACAAATGATAGGAGAGAAAAGAAGAGGACATTGAGAAAACAAGGTGGGAAATAAAAGAGCAAGCCAGGAATGGTAAACGGTTAAGGCCCTTCTGGGTTCCACAGAGAGGAAAGAGCAGAAGGCACAAGGGGCGAGGGGTCCAAGTCCTGACACAGATATGCGCTAGCTATAAAATAACAAGAAGGAATCCAAAGTAACCATCACCCCAGAGCTACAAAGAAATAGGCAAGTACTACTTAGCACAAGCACCTGGGATTTCCAATAAAGAGAGCACTTTAAGAGAAAGATTCCCAGAGCTGTAGAGATGGCTCAGTGGTTAGTTAAGAGCACAGGCTGCTCTTCCAGAGGTCCTGAGTTCAATGCCCAGCAACCACAAGATGGCTCACAACCATCCTTAATGAGATTTGGTGCCCCCATCTGGTCTGCAGACAGACATGCAGGCAGAGAAAATTACATTTAACAAATGTGCAAGGGGGCCCTGAAAGCAATGGCAACCAGACCGCACTTTATAAATGTCCTTAATGTTTTATTTAACAACAAGTAAAATAAACAGAACTGAGTAGCAGTTCTTACACCAGCACTGGCTGGGAGCAGTCTGCATTTGGCCTAATCCTACTGGAACACTCTAACTAACTAAACAGTTTTTTCTGCATTGCCTTGGAGCAGCATCCCCAAGGAAAAAGTCTACCTGTACCCTTTCAAAGTATGGTTCTTATAAATGTTTGGGATTTATACTATCTATATATTGCCTCTACCTCCTGAGTGCTCAGACAGCAGGCATGTATCACCACACCAAATTTAAGATTTGCTGGGGCAAGCAAACCTAGTGCGCCATGCATGCTATATAGCTACATCCACTTGGTTATACCCCCAGTCCCAGGTACTTCATTTCAAATGAAAACCTCACCCCAATACTTCAGCAGCAAGTTCCCATAGTAACACCAAAAAATGAGATTTACCCGGTAAATTATACATTTCAAAAACTTTAAAAAATTTGGCCAAAATAAATTATTTTTAATTATTTTAGAAATGCAATTTTTTAAAGAGGGAAATCTTGGGAGTTTTACTAAATCTATATGCAAAGTCTGAAGAAGTACCTGGTTAATGAATTGTTAAATACAACTGGGTAGACTTGATGGCTAGACAAGATATTGAGGGAGAACTGTACTTTTAAGAACATTTGTAACTTGTCTGATAACAAGGAAAAACAGAGAATGTTTCTATTATGTGAGGTAGGCTAAAAGCTTCTCTCATACACATACAATAGACAGAGCTTCCTCTATTTGAAAAGAATTTCATTTTAACCTATCACAACTAAAAGCTGATTCTTCCCATGTCCACAACTCTCCATCTGCCTGCCCTTTATTTAGGCCTACGAAGAGAAGAAGCAGGAGCAAGTGAGAGGGAGCTGTGGTCAGACACTGTAAGAGCTGCAACACAGAGAAACTGATCTGGTACTACAGAATGCACGTTCCACTCAAGGGCTCAGTAAGCACTAATGACCAGGGTACAAGAGGGTTTCTTCAAAACAGTCTTTCATTTTAGTAAAGAATCCCTGTGTCTACTAAGAAGGTTAAAAATTAAAAACACAATTCTTTTATTAAATGTGAAATACCATGCAACAGAAAGTACAAAGGACTCCACACATAGCTCATTAGCAGTGTACTTGTCCAGCATGCGAGGGCCTGGTTTGCTTCCCAGTACTATAATAAAACAAACCAAACACACTGGGTTCATAACACAAAAAGAACAAAGAGCTCTGAACATCAAATATGATTTAAATAAGAAAAGTCAAAGATTATCCAGTCTAACCTTTGCAGAAAAGCTAATAAAAAGCCCAGTTTAAAAAATGGTTAGAACGTGGAGTTTAAAGCAAACTAAAAATTGATATATATATCAATTATATCTATCAATACATATATATATATGTACTNTATATAGTTTTGGAACAGAATAGAATTTCTGTGGAGGCCCAAAAATGTGAGCCTATTCTACCTTGTCTGAAGGTTAGAGAGTTTGAGGTTGCTCAAAGGTGTCAACAAGTATGGCTACACACCAGACTTAGGGTGTAGTTGCTTGCTGTTTTGGACATTAAGGTGGTCTATAGTGGTGGATCCGTTCTGTCTTAACCAAAAGTCAGAGAATTCAAGCATACTTCTGTTCCTTCTTTTGAAGTAGAAGGTTTGACAAAGAATTTAGCATGAAAGACGAACCAACCTTGATACCGATAATCGGTATACATGGTGTGTGTGTGTGTGTGTGTGTGTGTGTGTGTGTGTGTGTGTGTGTAGAATGCCTAGGATCCAAAGCATAAAGAGTCCACACGTGCAGGGTAATAAGGTAAACCACACGTACCCCAGAATGTTGAATAAAAGTGGGATGGTTTGAAACTGTTCATCTCCACAATACAGCACTTTAGTCACAAGTGAGTGTTTTCTGGATGGAGAATTTATTAACACTCAACCACGTTTAATTCTAATCTCAATGCCCAGGGATGCCAATGTGGCACACATCAAAAGAATACATCCCCACACGGAGGTGATTCTGCTACAGTCTACCTGTGTGCCTGCTTTTAAACTTCAAGAACTGCTATGTGGTAACCCAGAAATTTTGAAAGGGAATTTTTATTTAAACTATAATATTGCTTCAATTAAAAGACCTGGGTTTCAAAACCCTAGGAGCTGGAGACATAGTTTAACAGCTAAGAGCACTGGCTGTTCTTCCAGAGGACCTGGGTTCAATTCCAGCACTTACATGGTGGTTCACAACTGTTTCTAACTCCAGTTCTAGGGATCTGATGCCCTCTTCTGGCCTCTGATGGCACCACATATGCACGTGGTGCACACATGAAGGCAAAACACTCATACATGAAAAACAATGTGAAGAGGAAACACTGAACACCGACGTAGTCACCATATCGCTTATACAGACCTTCTATTCATTGATATTTAATCCTTATTGGAAAAAACCTTGAAAATTATTTTCTCTGTTTGAAACTTAATAATTTTATATATACATTTATTATCAGGTGCTAGCTTCCTGAATTTGAGGGAATTCTGGCTTTACTTCTTGCCCATGTATGAGATCACAGTGTCTAACGGAAAGAGAAAGCTCCACATAGCTTCTATTTTATAGCACCATATTTTTCCTTTGTAAAGATTAGCTTCATGCCAAACAGTTTTCAATGCACCATCAAGCTAATTTAAACACCCTACTGATAACTTTCTCACAATCTAAGAGACTATGAACAACAGTACAGTGAAAATATTCATAAATGACAAAATACTTAGCATTTCATTAAGTGTTTCTTCCAGTTACATTCTTTCTTTTTTTAAAGATTTGTTTATTATGTATACAGCGTTCTGCCTGTATGTCTGCTTGGAGGCCAGAAGAGGGCACCAGATCCCATTATGGATGGTTGCGAGCCATTATTTGGTGGTTGAGAATTGAACTCAGGACCTCTAGGAGAACTGCTGAGCCATCTCTGCAACCCCAAGTTACATTCTTAAGAGAACTTGTTTGTAAAAATACTACAGCCAGGAAATGGTAGCCCACACCTTTAATCCCAGCAGCACCCAGTAGGCAGAAGCAGGCAAATCTCAGTGAGATTGAGGCCAGGCCGGTCTACAAAGCATGTTCCAGGACAGCAAGGGCTACACAGAGAAACCTGTCTTGAAAATAACAAAACAAAGAAAGAAACCTGTAACTTAGGGGCTAGCAAGGTTAAGAGCACTAGCTGCTCTTCCAGAGGATCCAGTTTCAATTTCAAGCACCCATATAAGTGGCTTATTAACTGCCTATAACTCCAGTTCTAGAGAATCCAACACCTTTTTCAAACCTTTAAGGGCACCAGGCACACATGTAGTACATAGACATACATTTAAGCAAAACACTCATATGCAAAAGCACATAAAATAAAAATCAATAAATCGTAAGAAGAGAGAGAGCGAGCTACAACTTAAGAAGAAAAGAAAACATTATTAAATTATTGACCCTTTTAAATAGCACCTTGATCAAACCCTGTTAATAATGAAGCCTTAACGAGGTTGACAGTAACAAAGACCACTTCTGATCTTAAGTGACCTAGGAACCACTCAAAGTCACTGTCAGGGTTATGGCTTTAATCATCATCCAACCAAAAAATTCTGCCACATATAAGAGGTAAGGACAGAGGCACAGTTCACCTGCTTTGCCTCTCTGGGCCTAGGCTACCGCCATGCAGTTGATGCTCAGCTGGTTTTTCTTGCCGCAAACCCACAAGGCCTTAAGGCGAAGCTGCTTGAGTTTCCAGTAATGTGTTGATTTCCTCTAAGTGGTTGACTGAAAGACTGATTTCATGCACCCAAGATAACTCTGCTTCCCGGTCAGCTCTGTCCTCCCCACTTTCATTATCTCACTGATTTAAGTTGTAGATACACCACTGCCAGGACAAAGTCTCTGTCACATGACTCACTGCTCAAAGTGGCAGAGATATACCACCCAACAGGGCAAAGTCCCTGGCTCTTGTGAAGTCCATGTTATGGTAAAGAAAAACAAGAAAACAAATACAGGTCAAGTGAATTTAAAGGGAAAAGATGCTGATGTAGTAGTGCATACCAGTAACCCAGTGTTTGGAAAACAGGAAAAGAAGAGGGCAATGCGTTCAGACTGTCTCAGCTCCATACCAGCCAGGGCTACATATGAGAGCCCATCTCCAAACACAAGGAAATTGCAAGGACATGGAGACTGGTGCATCCTAGGCCTTCCTGGCTTGCCAATGTAGGCCAGTCATTGGTTCTAGACTAAGAACCCTGTCTCGGAAAAAAAAAAAAAAAAAAAAAAAAAAAACCCGAGGAACATCTGAGGTTGTCCTCTAGCCTCTACACACATTCAGCGGAACTTCAAAGAGTTACAGGAGGAATAGACAAACCAGTATATTTATCCAATGTCAATACTTACATGTGCAGAGCAGACAAACCAAGAGCGTGTCTATCAGAAGACTGCATTCTTACCTGCTCAATCTCTTTGGTTTTTGATGCAATGGCTTTAGAGCGACTGCTAAGCTGGCTGTCTTCATACAATTCTGTGCCATCTGTTGTGTTTGACTCGGGTTCTTCTGTCTGGTCGATAAATAAGGGAGCCATGGATCCCGTCTTGAAAACAGAAGAAGTCCTTAGTTATTTTCTTAAAGGACACTGGGTATATGAGATAGTGTACGTGGTCACTAAGAGAAGATTATATTAAAAGGAAGTGCTATTTAATTAATTTTAAGAAAAGAAATGTACAATGTCATGATATGTAATGAAGGCTAGAGAATATGAATGCTACTTTTATAATTTTTGATGAGACTAAGCCTTACAACATTCTAAAATATGATAGATATACTAAATACAGAATAATTTACAGCTGAAAGGATTTGTACTATGGTTATTTCTTAATCTATTCAGGAAATATGGACCACTTAAGAAAAAATCCAAATATGAGAGCATAAGGTCACATAAAGAATCACAATAAGGGAAGGCACAGGAACACACTCCACGCTCACAGCTAAACAGCCCACGACTTTCCTCAAACCATTAGGAAGAATGCGAGACTGCAGCAATGACTGCTTCAGATAGACACTCTCCCAACAGTGACTGATTCAGACTAACCCCAAACACTGGGGACTCCCATCAGTACGAGGCTCTCACCAACAGACAGGTCATCCAGACAAAATTTAAACAGATGAACACTGGAATTAAATGAGATCATAAATCAAACAGATCTAACAGGCATCCACGAACATCCCATTCAGACACTAAATACCCATTCTTAACAGCAGCTTGTGGAAATTTCCCCCAAACTGACCACATGTTAAGACACTGAACAAATCCCAAGAATCAACAACCTGCATTCTATCAGACCAGAATGTAATAAACGTTGGTGTCAAAAGCTGCTCTTCTCCAGAGATCCTCCAGAGATCTGAACAACCAAGCTCAACAGAGGCCTGACTCTTAGTACTTTACCTTGAGGCAATACCAGGTTCTGAGAAAGACCACAAACTGAGACCACCCAGGCACCACCCAGTAACAGACCATCCAAAGGAAATTCCTAACGTTCCAACTATTGTAGACAGCACACACCCATCACTCATCACCAGAACACCCTTAGACAAATGGCAGCCAATCAGCGGTCCTGAGCTTTAGAAATCCCTCACCCCCACCTTTGCTACTACAAATACCCAACTTTAATTGAAAAGAGGCTGTGAAATGGTGTAAATGAGGAAAAACCCAGAGCTCCATTAAGATTAGGAACAAGGCTGGGGTGTCCGGTGAGTCAACTTCTATTCAATGTAGTGTAGTGAAACAAGCAAAGGAAAGAAAAGATACAAACAGAAAGAGAAGTCAAATTATCCTTATTTGCAACCTATTTAATTCTGTATACAAAAAATTAAAGACTACCGAGTTTGATTTTCTATGACCCTGAAAAACATGATCACTTCTTGGGTGGGGGGGGAGTTTATCTGACTTACAAACTCTGATACAGTCCAGCACTGAGGAAAGACAAAGCAGAAACTAAACCAGAAGCCTTAGAGGAACACTGCTTTCTGAGTGCTCAGCCTGCCTTCTTTCTTTTTTAAAAAAAATACTTTATTTATTATGTATACAGTGTTCTGCCTGTAGAACAGAAGAGGGCACCAGAATCTCATGACAGATGGCTGTGAGACACCATGCAGTTGCTGGGATTGAACTCAGGACCTTTGGAAGAGCAGGTAGTGCTCTTAACTGCTGAGCCATCTTCTCCAGCAAGCAGCCTGCCTTCTTATAGATTCCAGGACTACCCTTTTTGGAGTCACTGTCTGAAACAAACTGGGCCCTCCCACATCAATTAATCAATCAAATACCCTACAGGCTTACATATGTCTATGTGCCTACTTGTCTATATGTGCACTACGTCAGTGCAATAGCCAACGAGGCCAGAAAAGAGCATCAGCTAGAGTTACAGATTCTTACTACTGACAAACACTTTCAGCAAAGTAACAGGATAAAAAGCACCGAATCCCTGAAACTGCTAGAGCACTGGTTTCCAACCTTCCTAACCCTGCCACCATTTAATGCAGTTCCTCATGCGGGGTAACTCCCAACCATAAAATTATTTCATTGCTACCCTGTAACTGTAATTTTGCTGCTGTTATGAATTGTAATGTAAATAAATATCTGTGTTTTCTGATGGTCTTAGGCAACCCTGGTGAAAAGGTCATTTGACTACCCAAAGGGCTATGACCCAGAGGTTGAGAACCCATGTGCTAGGAGAAAAAGTAAAGAGTACCTGGTTATGAACAGGCACAAGTAAAGACTTTCCAGCTAGACAGTACAGGAAATATAAGGTCAACAACTAACAAATGCCAAACACTCTGTTCCGCAAAAGAAACTGCCAAGTGAGGAGAGGAAGCCCAAAGAATGGGAGAGACATCTTTGCCAGCTATAAAAGAGGCTTAATGTCTGGAATACACAAAAAACTCAAGAATCTAAACATAAAACTCAATTTTAAAATGGGCTATGGGATTGAATAGAAAGTCATCAAGAGAAATCCAAATGGCTAGGAAACACTAAAATTTTTTTCAGTACTTTTTTTTGGGGGAGGGGGGGAGTTTGGTTTCTGTGTAACAGCTCTGGCTGTCCTATAACTTTGTACACCAGGCTGGCTTTGAACTCAGAAATCTGCCTGTCTCTGCCTCTCAAGTGCTAAGACTAAAGATCTGCATGCACTACCACCACCCAACCAGTATTCTTAATAATAAAGAAAATGTAGATGAAAACTACTACAAGATTCTATCTCACCCAGTCAGAATGGCCACCATCATCAAGAATACAAATGTCAAGAAATGTTGGTGTAATGTGGAGAAATGGAAATTCTTATACACTGTTGATGGGCGTGTAACCAAATAGCCACTTTGTAAATTGATCTAAAAAAAAGTGCCTTCTAAGACGTTGTGTTTCTACCCACAGATTTGTGTTACTCCCAATCTTGATAAAGAACCTTCTTATTGCAGTAGTGGTTAATGCAGAGATTAATAATTGTTCAGAATGCTGAAAGAAGCAATTGGGAGTGCTCACTGTAGACTATTGAATATCTCTATGAACCCTCTCCCCAGGGCTCAGGGAACACCTCCACAGATGGAAAAGAGAGACTATAAGAGCCAGAGGATGGGAAGTAGGCTTGAAATGCTGTCTTCTTGACATGATGTTACAAACATGGACTCACAGCAGCTCTGATTACCTAAATAAGACCTACATAAGAACAAGACAGTCAAATTTCTTTCCATCAGGGACAGGGACAGAAGAGGGGATCAAAGGTCCCATCCCCAGAAGAGTTGATATTGCAAGCTGATGGCAGGAGAGGGAGAGGGAGAGTCAATTTTCTTTGCCAACCATCACTGGGTTGTTCTTGTCTCAAGCCTGGAGTTCATATAAATGTATCTTACATAGAGACAGATGAGTAGAACATAGTCGTATAAATTAAAACTTGCATGCATACACACATACACACACACACCACCCAAAACATTAAGTAGACAAGAAATCAGTCTTACTCTCAAATTCGACCTCTGAAGTACAAGTATCTACTGTTAATATAAAAACTAAGTCTAAAAAAAAATAAAAAAATAAAAATAAAAAAAAACTAAGTCTAAATTATAAAAATTACATCAAGTAAATAATACAAGATTTCTCTTGTCTATGTTTCAAGTATTTCTAAGTACTAAGGATAACGGCTTGATATATTTGATGGATTTACTTAATACTCAAAAATATCTATTATTGGGCTGGTGAGATGGCTCAGAGGTTAAGAGCATTGCCTGCTCTTCCAAAGGTCCTGAGTTCAATTCCCAGCAACCACATGGTGGCTCACAACCATCTGTAATGAGGTCTAGTGCCCTCTTCCGACCTGCGGGCATACACACAGACAGAATATTGTATACATAATAAATAAATAAA
>NW_026067901.1:5023883-5097987 GCF_014885135.2 Alexandromys fortis
TATCTCTCTCTCTCTCTCTCTCTCTCTCTCTCTCTCTCACACACACACACACACACAAAACAAAAACAAAACAAATAAAAGATAGAAAATTCAAACACTCATAAACAAGTCTTTCTGGACTCCAAATCTACCCATTTGACTTATGCATATTATGTAACAGGCACGTGGGAAAGGATTCCTTAATCATGCATGAAGATACGGGTTAGTATACTATTATTGTTATACACATTTAATCCCACATACCACAAAACCTTCCATGAGGACTGGCAATGTAACAGACAGATGTTGTGGAATATTGGTTTAAGATGTGGTACATTTGTTTATGCTGTGGAACATTTGTTTAATGATGCAAAGATGTGCTGCATTCTTTCTGTTGCATTTGTTTAACTCTGTGAAGCTGTGTTGCTTTGCCTGTCTAAAATACCTGATTGGTCTAATAAAGAGTTGAATGGCCAGGAGATAGACAGGAGAGGGATAGGTGGGGCTGCCAGGCAGAGAGAATAAACAGGAGAAATCTAGGCCCAAGAGAAGGGGAGGAGCTAGAAAAGCAGGAGAGGAGGACACCAGGGGCCAGCCACTCAGTCAGCCACCGAGTAAGAAGAAAGATATAGAATAAAGAAAAGCAAAAAGTCCAGAAGCAAAATGTAGTTAAAGAAAAACAGGACAATTTAACTTAGAAAAGCTGGCTAGATAAAAGCCAAACTAAGTTAAAAATAATCATCCATGTATTTATTTGAGAGCACCCAAAGAGTAAAACAAAAACCCACTACAGACAGACCCTAGGTTTCACCCGAGAATGCAAAAGGGGTTGGGAAGAGCAAAGCAAAACGGAAAAAGTCTTCCTTTAAAATTATTCAAAAATATACTTTTCACACTCTTACTTTGTGTAGTAAATTCAATAACCCACAAAGATATTTTATCAAGTACCTGTTGAGGAACAAGAACAGAGCAAATATTTTATACTGTTTGCTTTGTCCTCATGCATCTCAGGCTATCCTCAAACTTGCTCTGATGACAACCTTGATGGTCCTCTGCCTGCACCTCCTATATGTTGGGATTACAGGTGTATGGTACCACACAGGACTTATACCCAGTTTAAAATCAAGACAAAATGTTCAAGTGCGAAACATAAAGTTGAAATTAAATACCTCGAACTCAGAAATCTCAGTCAAGTTATTTTCATCTGACTTCTCTGGCTTTTCATTAGCCCACTTGCTTGCAGCCTCAGCAAGTTCCTTCTCGGTTAGCCGGCTGGGTTTGTCTAACACCTACCATAAATAAAGAGACATCTTTGTTAGCATTCTTAAAGGCCTCTACACCAGGAAGCACGATGCAGTGAGATGAGTATACCCCCTTTTCACTCCTTCAAAAACATTCAGCAGAGGGCCAGACAAGATACTACATGTGTGTTCATCCCTAGCACAAGGAAGGTGAGGAAGGAGAACTGAAAGTGCCGGGCCAGCCATAGCTACATAGGAAGACACAAAACTCAGTCCAGAATCCCTTTAAATAGCAATTCCTAAAGGACACAGGGACTATACATCACTCAGAATTTCATTTATATAAAACTTCAAGACCTCATCTAATGGGCCAACGCAAAAAGCATGACAAATACATATAAATTGTATCCAGGATACAAACAACATCATATTGATTATAATTTTTATCTTTAATTATGCTCAAATGAAATAAAGTAATGGTTAAATTTTATTACAGTAAATCCTTTAAAAAGATTTATTTATTTTAATGTGTGTGGGTTTTACCTGCCTGTAAGTCTGTGCTTCGCATATGATCCTGCTGCCCCCTAAGGCTAGAACAAGGGCACAGGATCCCCTGGAATATTAGATTTACAGAGGATTGTGAACTACAAAATCAATCCTGGCCCTCTAGAAAAGCAGCCAATGCTCTTAACTACCAGACCATCTCTCCACCCCTAAGGCAAACTCTTTAACTCAAGAGAAAGGCCCAAATATGTCATCTTTATAATTTGTGATAAATCATATAAGTCATTCTTGCAAAAGAGTTTAAAGATTTAAATTTCATTGTTTTGGCATACTACTACTTTCTCTAACTGAATACAATATAACCAGAGCAAGGGCTTGGAAGCTACAGGCAGATCTCGGCATGCAGTATGGTTTAATCACCTGTTGGACGGGGCTTAATTACTTTTACAAAGCAGTTGTGAGAATAAAGATAACAGGCCTAAAAAGTATCTGTAATAATATCTTGTACTTTTTCTTTCCCATGTTCACGGCCATAAATCTACTGTACTGAGACAAATTTGGGAAGATGAGTGAGCTCATGGAAGAAGCAAAGACAAACAAAAGGTCTTTCTGGGTCGCTCTCAATCCCAATAAGGGCCTGCAGTGTGGACGAACGAGCGCAGCAGCACAGCACGGGTTATAAGGCCTTTCCTTGGAACCTTCATGGTGGCCCTCTGATTCCATCCTATTTCCTGGAAGACTTTACCAACCAGGCCCAATCGCTCCTATCTCTTAACTTTTCTAAGAGTGTATCACTGACTTAATCTTACATCAGTATGATGATTAATCTTGGTTTCCAGCTTGAAGGGATATGGTGTCAACAAAGAAAAATGCCTCTGTTGGGTCAGGTGGAGAAAGTGGTGTTCATGGGCCTTCAAACAGTAGCCCAAACATGAAGAGCTCCAAGGAAAGGGTGATGCTGCAGCTGCTGTCCTCCACAGATAGCTGAGCCCGACTTCTCTGGCCTTCCATGACAGGGTTAGTATCAACAACTGTCCAAGAATCTTTTAGGCCTTAGAACTGGTCTAGGAGCACTGAGGCACTTAGAAGCCCAGGTCCTAAGTCTCTCTAATGTGCTGCCATTTACAGACTACCCAGAAACTATCACGTAAACCAAGAGAGTGCATGCTAAACCTTTTATAATAAGTACACACTGCAATAGCTCTACCCAATACTCCAGGGAACCTTGTCTAACAACATACAGTCCCAGTGAAAACAAACCAACAAAAGAAACAAAAAAGAAAACCACCTCAGCAGTACTGGTGCACTGCCATGAATGAAGTACTTCTACAAACCAAAGAACATTCTGATAGAAATTCACCAAAGGGAGCAGGGCAGGCCTCATTACCTCAAATTAGAAAAACAAGAAACAGAACAATAGTAATTTATCTAAACTCACTAACAAACACTGAGAGAAAGTGCACATGAGCTTCATTCAGACCTGATCAAGCTCACCAAGGAACAGGAGGCCATGGGTTATTTTTATCGTGTGTGTGTGTGTGTGTGTGTGTGTGTGTGTGTACATGTGTACATACACAGCACTGTGAAAAAAACTATTTTTGCTCCAAATATACTGACTATTTTGACTTAATTATTCAGAGAAACTGCATGTCTCATAAAGCCAGGAACAACTCCAAAAAGTTGCCTGTCGTTTTATAACAAGAAATCAACAAAAGCAAAGTGAGCAGAAATTGTAAAAAGAGCCTTTTCTCTAAGATACCCGTAAACACCTAGGGAAGCTTTTCAGAAGACAGACACTTGGCCTAGAGAGGCCACCACAGTGGTCTTGAAAGATTTCCACCTGGGAAATGGGTCTGCATAATATAGTTTTGGGGACTAGAGAGATGGCTAAAATGGCCAAGAGTACACACTGCTATTACAGAGAAACTGAATTTGGTTCTTAGCACCCATGTGGTTGGCCATAATTAGCTGTAACTCCAGATCCAGAGCATGAAAACCTCTGGTCTCTGGCACTAGCACTCAAATGCACACACCTACACATGTGTGTAATTAAAAACCATAATTTTTTAAAAAGCCAAGGGAAGAAGGCAGCCAGCCATAGTCAAACCTAAACTTCCCTGCCTTTGCATACTGCAAGACACAAAATCAACTAGTGGCTGACACTTTATGTATGGCTCCCATGCACACAGTACAGCTTACACTTATTTTCTACAAATCTCTCTATTATCAGCTCACGTCACAGACCAAAATTATCAAGTCTTCAGAAGACAAAGAGAGAAAGCCTGAAACTTACCTCTGAAGTATATTCCACAGCCACTAAATAAGCTTAACTCCCTCATTCCAATCTTCTACCCATCCAGAAGGTTTTGTTTTTATCCCTTGGTTTGTTTGTCTGAAGGCAGAGTCTCAATCTGTAGCCAAAGTTAGTTCATGATTATGAAACCCCTTTGTCTCAGGCCTCAAGTGCTGGGATCACTGGCATAAGATGCCTACCCAGCTAAGGAGGTTAAAACAGTACCTACCATAAGACAGTATATTATTAGAAATGCAAAAAAAATTTTTTTTTAAAGAAAATAAAAACATATCCAAGAAAATAATCTATGTTTATAATTTTAAAAAAGAAAGTTTATGTTTTCAGGAGAGCTATAGAGCAGAACCAAGCTAATGACTTAGGAGTTCTTGTAAAATGTAAAGCAATCCTGCCACGGGAACTATTCTGTCTATCTGTTACTGAGTATGTGCACTTGATAAATTATCACACAGAACTATTTTCTAATAAACCCCGAAAAAATATACTCCCAAAGCCATAACGTTTGGGAGAAAAAGCCTTCAGTTGAGAAGGTAATTTAAAAACTCAGGACACTGATGCAGGATTAGCATGACCAGCCTGAGTTACTATGAGGTCAAGTCCAATTTTAAAACCAAATACAAATTTTTCAACGAGCTGGTTTCTATGGCTGGCAAAATATCTGTCAACCATCTGCAAGGGCAAGAACCTCAAGTCTAGCCATGCCACAGAACAGCAAAGAATAACCTGACACTTCAGAATCCTCAGATTTCTGAGGGTCCTCCAGTGATAAGATTTATCACAGAAAAATCACTTTTTCCTTTCAAGCAGAGAAACTGCTGTCCCTGTAGACCATCAGAATAACAGGGGTAACTATTCCTGCTAAAATGTCAAAAACGTTAAGAGGAAATCAAAAAGGAGAGAGCATCTGAAACAAGTTATGAACATGAGAAAGGGTAAGAGGTTGATAAAGGAAACAAAGTGAAGAGACATCAGCTCCATTGTTCCAACACGTTTTGAGAGGCCGGGAATAAAGAATCGTATATGAGGAGCAGCTCCACTTGGAGGAAATTATTTTCGCTTCTGAAGCTTCAGTCTCCTATAGAATTGAGATTTAAACCTAGCTGTGTATGGGTTTCTGTATGGGTCAGTAAAAGGTTATACTGCATAACAAGAATTGAATGGTTCTATATACATGTTAAACTTTTGCCTGTGCTCTCAATGCCCCAAATAAAAGCAAATCCTATAAATACACACCCTATCTAAATATGTAGCCCATTTGGTTATGGTGAAGAATGGCAAAGGCTACAGCAGCAAATAAAAATAGTAGCAAAACCTATGGAGAAATATCAATGAGAAAAATGATCATTTATTTTGGCCTTTGTAATATTTTCAAGTAGAGAAGACTTAAAATTCAAGCTTTCAAAGGGTTCATTAAGCATCCTGCGTACACACAATATTGTTTTACTGGTCAACCCATCATCTTCACATTGCAGTTCTACCTAACTTTAGAAAAGCAACAAACCTTGGATGAAGAGACTGCTGAAGAACTTGAGGGTGAAGTATCTCTTGATGTTTTCAAAGACTGGATGGATCTCTCTTTACCTATAACAATGGCAAGATTGAATATAGGACAAGAAACAACACAAGATGTAATTCTCTAGCTTTTGTGTTTCCAAGTAATAAGGAAAGCCACATACGTACTTTATTCTGAAAGTTCTCATCATATTACTGTAGTAGTAACATCTAAATCTACCTCTTAGTAACACCACAAAACATTAATGTAATGTGGAATGAAATAACGGCATATATGGCAGTTAGGCCACACCAAAGTCAGTTGTAAGTATGATCACAGAAATGCTGAAAAAGGCAAAAGCATACTTTAATTAGAGGTTCCACAAACTTACCTGCCACAGCTAAGCAAGCTCTAGAGAATCAGGTTTCTGAGTACCTCAGGTGGTATTAAATAATAACTCTTCCCAAGGTTCTAAAGACAGGAAGCTACTCTACACCAGTGACTCTCAGTCAAGGACAGTCTTGTCCTCCCACCCTGGCACCAGGCAATGTGTAAATCATGACCTTTTCTGCTGCTGAAAATCTTTAACATATCAAAATATAAATACCCAGAATGTTATACAGTTAGTATGTAGCTACCACAGAGCAATCGATCGGTTAAGAGACAGCCCAGAGAGTACTATACACAGGAAATTTAGCAGACACTCCTAAAACATTCACACCATTTAAAAGAATTTAGAAATCAATTAATTCAGAGCACTGATCCAGAGCCCGGTATAAGGTATGTGAACAATTGTTTTGTTTAAAATAAACCTCTATAAGATAAAATCACCATCATTTGTTATTTCAGATACTCACATAATGCTGTATGGAACCATTTTTAATAGAAACATATGCCAGAAAATATATGAACATTATTATGTAAGTAGGTTCAATAACCAAAATTTAATTACACTTAGTTTTTAACTAGCTAATTTATTTAAACTGTTTTAATATCAGTTTATAAAAATTATTAAAAGTAAGCTGTTCCTGATTTAAAAAACACCTTACTAATAACTTTCAATGTATAGTCAATTCTGTCATCTTAAGTTCTGGGAAAACTAAGAATATGAACAATACAAAGCTATTTTAGAAAGTGGCCACACAAATGTTGCTAAAGCCTAGAAAGTGGAGAGAGCCCAGAGAGCAGGCAGGAGCAGAAGCAGACACCAAGTCACCTGCAGAGTGCAGCAAAGCTAGCTTTACTCAGAGGCTCCACAGCTTCCTGCCACAGCTAGGCAAGCCCTAGAGAAGCAGGCTTCTAACCACCTTGTATTAAACAGCTTTGCCAGGGTACTGAAGACAAGAAGCCACATTATCCCAGTGGCTCTCAGCCAGGGAAAGTTTGTCCTTCCCACCCTGACACTGGGCAATGTGTAAAGAAATTCTGATTGTTTTCTGTGAGAGAATACCACTGTCATAGACAACTGCAGGCCTAAGACAATATGAGAGAGTTCTATGGGGGACAGCCCCATCCATCATCCTTAACAGAATCATCCAGCTTCAATAATGCAAAGGCTCAGTGAGAAACCCCTACCCTAAGTTTAGTACCCCAATTCTGAAGTTTCAACAATTTTTTTTTTTTTTTTTGTAAAAGACAGAACCTAGATTCTTGTGGTAGCATAAGTTCCAGGCCACCCAAGGCTGACCAGTGAGGCCCTATTTTTAAAATACACAAATTACTTGGATAGGAGGACCCTGATACAATCATCATGACATTCTCCAACAGCCAAGAACATAAATTTAAGTCATTCCTTACTGTGTTTCCAATGCATGTGGCAAACTGTATACTGCATTGTAAAGTCTGTCCTAGTACCCAAAGCTCCTAGAGTAGTGGTTCTAAACCTGGGGGTCACACCCTCTTTAGGGGTCACATATCAGATGTCCTCCATACCATATTTACATTACGACTCAGAGCAGCAGTAAAATTAGTTACAAAGTAGCAACGAAATGTTTTTATGGTTGGGGGTCACATGAGGACAGTAGTAATGGGTCACAGCATTAGAAAGCTCAACAGCCACTATCCTAGAGGAACAAGTATCATGACTTTTTATAGTAGCTCTGGTCTACATAACCTATAGACTTAAGAACACAAGTAGGCACTCAAAGTTAAATAGAAAGCCAACTTATTTTTTTACACTTAGTTACTAAATAAAGGCATAATTATATGTTGGGTAATGAGTTGTATATGAGTCCGTCATTAGGGAAGAACATCTCCCTCAAACTCAAACACAGCACACTGTAAAACTAAAAACTGAAACTGGAAAACTCTGATTTGGGGTCAAAGAAGGGTATCGGAGACATATATCTATGACATTCTACCCAGATAAAGGAGATAAACATATACCCTTTGTCCTCTTCCTTGAGAGTTAATTCAATGGGCTTGTCAATCACTTGTGCAGGAAAACACCCTTCTGGGCAAACTGTCTGTTCTAGAGACCTTAGAAATAGTAGAAAGACATTTAAATATAGATAGACGGTTCCTTTGGTCACTGGCCATTCTCACCCTTCAAGCATCTTCCAGTTCTGAAATAAACACCATCTGTTCTCTAATATGCTATATTCTGTGTGGCTCATCTAAACTGTTTTCAAGATCACAGGGATAGGGGAGCCCAGAGAGGGCCAAAGCAAAATCCTAGTGCCAATTATATATTCAATTTTAGCATGCATTAGCGAGAACACAGGGAAAAACCAGCAACAACACACAGAGAAAAGATGACAACTCAACAGCTGTCAATCTCAAGATTTGCTTCACAAACAGGATATTGCTAGTGTAGCTAGGCCAGGTATGATCCCAAGTGTAGCCCAAGAATCTTTCCTGATTTCAGATGCTCAGGGTTAACATAAGCAGACATCAATCAATCTTCATATGCAGAAGCAAAGGATTGCCGAAGGAAAAGAAATGGTTTCTCAGAAACACTCATTTATACCTGTTTCATAAATGAGTGGACAAGCAAGAAGCAAGAGACAAAGACAAACAAAGACGACAGCAAAAACTGCAAAGTAAGTAGAATCTCTAACTCCCACTGCCAACAGACTCATTATTCTATAGGCTCTACCCTCCTGTGGCAGGTAAGAATGGCTGGTCAAGACAACCAACTACCTGGCTATATTGCTAGTGACAGTGTATTTGAAAGAGCAGTAAGATACTTTCCCCCATTTCAATAATGTCTCAAATCAAACTTCCCACCCTTTCAAAATTCCAGATCAAAACCTACTTCCAAACTCACCTCTTCCTGGATTTGCTGCATTCTGCCGTTTGTAGGAAGCACCGACACGCGTGGACTCTAGGGAAAGGTGGCAGGAGGAATTAACACCAGCACCTCTGTGCCAGGGAGGAGCAGGTAACACCCCAGAAGTAGGAGGAAAGAGAAGAGCTACTTCTGAGCACTTGCTGGTGACCCTAACCACCTCCAACCCACATCAAGCTGAGCTGTGCGAGCAGCTGTACTGAGGAGAAACCAAAGTAGAACAGGAAAGAACCAGACGTTCTGCATACTGCAGTGATCACTCAGAAAACTATCAGACACCTGATGGTTCCTAAAAAAAGTCTTTTTACAGAAGAAATGTATAGTTACCTAGAATAACAGCAGATGCAAACAGGGCTTTGTATGAGCCCCCTTAACCTACCTAAAAATGAGTCTAGTAAAAATATCTTACTACAGGAAAGGGGACTAGAGTCTAGCACACCACTGAGACACTCACAGGCTGTTAACCTATTCTGAGAGCAACTCAGACCTCACCTGTGACTGTGTGTAACAAGAAAAGATTTCTTTTCCATATGTCCAACCATTCAAATGCCACAGCTTGCTAACATCTCCCCACCAGAAACCAGTAACATGCGTTCAGAAATTCTTTAAGTTCAACTATCTGACCCTTCCCATGTGGAAACAAAACAAATTGCATGTCCTCTTGCAGGTCTCTCTGCTGACCTGTTTCCTGTCAGTTTGTTTCTCAATTGTAAACTATCAGAGAACACAGAAGGAAACGATTGTAATTCCTCTATCATGTTCACTAAGTGGAAGAGTGAGAACCAGTTAAGGATGAAAGGCTATATAAAAACATTATGTGCATAAGTAGCAACATTTGTTCATACAAAAACTATAAGGTTCGCATTCAAAGATGTGGTACAAATCACATTAGGTGGGGGAGGACGGGTGTAGTTAGGCCGCTGGAAGGGAAATCACCATTAATAATAAAACACAATACCAGGGAAGTTTTCTGACTTGTCCAAGAATAGATTTACCAATACTCTAATATTGCAACAACTAAAACTTAACTGATTCCCTTCACAAAGTCTCTCATACATGGATTTTTCTCAGATACAAATTTACAGCTACCACCTTGGTTGACCCCTTCACTATGCTATATTCAGAATATGAAAACATTGTAGATTCTTATAGAGACAAAAAAGACCAAAATTAAAGGGTCCCAAATAATCCTCTACCATCTAATGATCAGATCATAGCTGCCTGATGCCTAATGCAACAAACTGTTATGAAAGCCCTAATAACTAAGCTTCTCCCCAAATGCCCTGTATTGTAATAGAAACAACTCCATAATAACAGGGTCTTGTACTTGCCATCTATCAAATGGTCCAGAAGGCAAGGCTAGTAGCTTCTCTTCACCACTACAGAATGATTCTCCTTTAGCACAACCACTGCACTCCTGTCCACAACCTTACTAAAACTCCTATCAGCTCTGGTCTGAAAAAATATCCTTTCTTCTTGGTGTTTCTCACCCAGCAGAATACTTCGGTGGGCGAGCTGAGGAGTGCACCCCATGCTCCCTTGGCATCTCCTGACTGGGCTGTGGTGGCAGGGGGAGCATCTCCGCAGCAGACTCCAAGGCTTTGGGGCTCTAACTACCCATGATCTCTCTCTCACCCTCCATACATCCCTCAGAAGACCCGACAGGCTCTAAGATCAGCACTTCACAGACACCCCAGAATGGCTGCGCGCACATCTCAACATATCAAGTCAAACATCACTCCCTCTAACCTCCCAGCGGGGGCTTCTTAACAATTTTTATCAGGTCAATTTCTAGTTGAACGCTTTTCATTCGCAAGCAAATTCTTCAGATTTTGTGATATACTTCCAAAGATTGTCTCCTCTGTATCCAGGCCAATCCTGAAGGAGATTTCAAATTTCCTCCCCCTTTATTGCTATGTTTACCAAAGGGGAATGTGTAGTTTCTGGCAAACAGTTTATTTATTTGTTTGTTTGTTTGTTTTTTCAAGACAGGGTTTCTTTGTGTAGCTTTGGAGCCTGTCCTGGAACTAGCTCTTGTAGACCAGGCTGGCCTCAAACTTACAGAGATCCGCCTGACCCTGCCTCCCAAGTGCTGGGATTAAAGGCGTGCGCCACCACCGCCTGGCTTGTAAACAGATTTTTAATAATCACCAGCTTTCATTTCCAACATCAGGTAAGGAATGGATGTGCCTTTCTCAAAATTATCTCCATGCAGCCTTATGTTCTTCATCTTCCAAAAAAAAAAAAAAAAAAAGATCTAATTTAAGAGATCCCCCACTAAGCTTACACTCAAGAATCAACATTACTGACCCTTTCTTTTCCCAGTTTGCATCTTTACAATTGAGCATTACCCATATCTACAGGCGTCTCAGGCTCTTCACAGTAAGCCCTTCCTCAGACAGTCCTCATACTGGATCCAGAGGTTTGCTGACTGTCTCAGGGTATTACATGCCTGGGACAGACAAACAAGACTTAACTGACTCAAATTTTCCAGATAACTGCCTTATAGTAACCCGGGAGGATGAGTCTATCTTTAAACCCACTCACAAGACCAAAGGTCACCTGCAGCTGTGTGTGTACCAGACCAATCAGGTCCTCCTCAAGTGTCCAAATGAAGTCAGGTTAAAAGGCCTGTCACTGTGGATGTCTCTGTCTAGAATTAAGACTGTTCCACTACAATTTCAAGCAACCTGAATAGACATAAAACATATTGGCACATCAGTTTACTGCTGTACTACTCCCAAGAGCCAGAAAATGAGATCAGCCTCCACATCCATCAGAGGCAGATAAAGAAAGCACAGTACTTATGAGTAATGAAATTGTATCCAGTTGCTAAAAAAGAAATTATGACATTTGAAAGAAAACAGGTGGAATTGGAAGTCATTATGTTAAACAAAAGTATGACAGACTCCAAGAGGCAACTACCACAAAAAGTACAGAGAAAGACTATTGAGTGCTGAGCACAAAATGGGACAGCCATATCACACCCCATCCTCCCAAAGCTCAGGGATCACTGTGGAAGAGGGGGCAGAAAGACGATAGGAGTCAGAGGTTTTGGAAGATTGCTGCAAAACGTTTCCAGACAAGACAGGCCTGACACACAAAACCTGCACAAGAGCAAGCTTCTAAAACTTCAACATGGATAGAAGAGGGGCTCACAGTTGATGGCTCTGTTCCTTGATGTGGTTACAAACACAATTTGACTGCTGCCACCTTAACTTCCCTAAGGGATAGACCAAAACCTCAAACTATGAATGAAAATACACCCTGAACCCCGTTCCTCTAAGTTTATATCAGGGTATTTTATCACAAAATGAAACTAGGGCACATGACACACAGGATGCTATCAGAAGCAGTGAGCCAAAGCACACAATCAGCCATGCTGTTCACAAGGACAAACAGCTCAAAAAATAGGATACTGTGTTTCTAGGCTATGAAACACAGCAGGTAAGGTGAAGTCAATGCATTACCAATTTAAAGACATATTCAACTTGTAACTGAAATTGGTGCTATTGTAAACCAAAGAACATTTCCATTGGATCCATAGAGTAAAGTGTTTGGCACTGTGAGTGAAACTAAAAGCCGGAGACACAACTTAAATGCACTGAAGAAATATTCATCAAGTCCTGTAAGAGTTTGATGGTATTTGGTGACTCCTTGCACATAATAGCTAAGTATATACCTAATATAATCCTTCAAACAATACTCTCTTCCTGAGATAGGATTTCCTACTGAAAGCAAAGATACGTGTAATCAGAGTTACCCACTTTAACAACCACTGCTCATTCTTGACAAATCACATGAGAACAAAGGGTATTTTAGAAAATGAAAACCAGAAAGCATCATTAGAGATGATGAAGTTATGGGTTATTTCTCACAAACCACTGTGAAAAACTCAGTGCAATGCTTAACAAGCAAGGACATGCCAGGTATAGTTTAATTCAGGAGACAAACACTACAACACAGACACTGTACTGGGTCATTCTTGAACATTGAAGCTTTAAAATGAAAATACAAAGGGTCTTATAGTGACAAGAAATTCTGTGAAATAGTTACAAGATTTTAACAAGTGGGATAATCAGACTCAGATGGACAAAATTTTAATATTCTCTCTTCTCTGTGGAACCCAGATTCCTTGGTATAAAAGGAGAAAGGATACTTCAGGAAGAACAAGATGGGAGACAAAGGGAGTAGAAAAGAGTATGATCCAAGTGTGTTATATACATGAGTAAAAATGGTTTTGTATATACACTGATTTTTTTTTAAAAACTTAAGGACTTTGAAGAATGTGCGTAAGAGTGAACTTGATAGTGCTGGGGTTACGTTTCATGCTAAACAAATTATAAATGATAAAAGGGTGAGAGAACGAGGCAACCCAGGCCATCCTGCAGTGCTATCATTTAAATATGGACACTGAAAAGACTAAAGATGATGAGCTCACAGCTGCACTCAGATCAAGAGAGTCTGAGACAAACTTCAAAGCACTGAAGTCAATTTGAGGATCTGAGCATGTGCCACACTCCTACAGTCCTGGAACTCAGAGGCAGAGCTAGGAGGATAGGAGTCCCAGGCTCTTTCAGCAACACTGAAGCCAACTTGGGTTATATGAGACCCTCTCCCAAAGTAAACAAAACAAGAGAAAAATTATATGGTGAACTATAATTATAAACCTTGCCAATTCTGACAATGAGTCCAATTACACAGAACTCAAGCAGTGGAATGAGAGAGAATTGGCTCTCTCCAAGTAGTACTCTGACATCTGTACACACAGTGTGACATGTACACACACAAACAAACACACAGAGCAAATAAAAAACACACTAATACTAACAAGAAAAGTGGCTGAAGTCTGGCAAAAGATGACTCCGTCAGTAAAGTCCTTTCCTAATAAAGTTAAGGACTTGATTTAATCCGTAGTACCCTTGTATGGCAGCCAGGCACGGGACCAGGGAGATGGTTCAGCGAGAAAAGGCACTTCCAGCCATGCTTTATGACGTAAGTTCAATCCCCAAGATCCACATGATAAAGGAGAGAATTTTCAATGCTGTTTTTTGACCTCCATGCATGTGTCAAGATATGTATGCACCACCCCTATGTAAACACCCAAGAAACTAAATCCCTGTGCTCTGCTCAATTTATTTCCCACACACCAATTTCTTTGTCATTGCTCATCACTACAGACACTAAGGATGAGACAACTCCTGAGACACGGCGACTCACATATGCTCCTTTCCAAGTTCTAAAGTCAAAGTGGAGATAGGAAAACGCTTCCTCAGAAAACTCTGCTTTAAGTCAGTCCAGTGACAATAGGAAGGTTAGGACAGGGGGACAACTGGAAGCTCAGAGTCATCCCGGGATGCATAATGAGTTCAATGACAGCCTGGGATTTTAGCTAAACCCTGTCTCAAAACACAAAGAAAAAACTTGTTTCAGAAAAACAAAAAGTAGGGCTCATTTGCCATCCAACTAACTTTAATGACTTTACTAGGTGCTAGCAAGTAAAAGCCTCATCTCTATTTACTATTTTATATCTTATTAAGATTTCATTATTAGCTGTCAAGGTATTTTTCTTTTCCCCCAAACTGCTACATTTAAGATACACATATCTGAAAGGGGTGGGGGAGGTTAAAAGATATGTGGGATTTTAACTATATCTCTATGCTACTGTTGTTTTAATTTTTCTAAGGACATACTTATTAAAAATCTTTTTTTCTTGGGCTAGAGCAATGGTTCAGTGGTTTAGCATGCTTGCTGCTCATCTAGAGGACCCCAGTTCAATTCTCAGCATTCATACAGTGGCTTACAACAGTATACAATTCTTTATTTATTTATGTATTTATTTATTTATTATGGATACACTATTCTGTTTGCATATATGCCTGTAGGTCAGAAGAGGACACCAGACCTCATTACAGATGGTTGTGAGCCACCATGTGGTTGCTGGGAATCGAACTCGGTCCTTTGGAAGGGCACGCAATGCTCTTAACCGCTAAACCATCTCTCCAGCCCTACAATTCTTATTCTAAGGAAGCCAATGCCCCCCACTTCTGACTTCCTAGGGCACCAGGCAAACACAGACATAGAATCAGTATTATTGCAGGAGATTTGTTTGGAATGTTGCTCCCAGACCACCAAAGGAGTCAGGACTTGATTCCGAGGGTGGGGTCTACATCCAGCTGACTGGAGTGGATTATAATGCTTTCTGGAGGACACGCAAGAGGACTAAGAGGGGTCAAAAAAGAGGCACCAACTTTTTGAGCAGGGGAGGCATGGAGTGAGTGTAGAGGTTGCTGATCGCTTTCTCCATCACTCTGTGGATCTATCAGTTCTTACCCTAACATCTGACTCCAAATCATTTTTTATAAATTTTATATGGTTACAAAATTTAATAAAACAGTAAAAGAAGCCACTTTATCTAGCCTCCAATGTGAGGAAGGATCACGCAGCTACAGTCACCATGCTGCCTCAGGTCACCAGCAAGAGCTTTTCCCACTGAAAATCTCGCAACACGGTATGTCTGGTGCATAAACATAGAAGCAGACATCACATCCATACACATTATATTAATTAATTTAAAAATAAAACCTTTTCTGTGTTTATGTGTGTTTGTGGTGCGGGACAATTCTATATTCTGTCAATTATATTTTAAATAAACGCTGATTGGCTGGAAGTATAGGCAGGAAAACCAGACAGGAAGTAGAGGTGGGGCAATGAGAACAGGAGTATTCTGGGAAGAAGGAAGCTCTTCCTGCAGTCCTGTCCAGGCACCAAGGAAGCAAGATGTGACCTGCCCCACCGAAAAAGGTACCAAGCCATGTGGCTAATGTAGATCAGAATAATGGGTTAATATAAGCTACAAGAGCTAATAAGAAGCCTGAGCTAATGGGTCAATCAGTTTATAATTAATGCAGACTTTCTGTGTGATTATTTCAGGGCTTAGCTAGCCTCGCAGCCTAGCCGCGCAGCCGGGGCGACAAGCAGGCCCCCTTGTTACATGTTTGTGTGTGCGAATACCAACATGGATGTATCATGGCACACATGGAATTCAGAGAACCACCCTGGATATTGGTCCTTGCTTTCTGCCTTGTAAGAGATGTCTTACAGTGGCCATTACTGTATACTATAGGCTAGCTGGTCTACAAGCTTTCCTTTGTCTAGAAGTGGAGAGGTTAGCACTATCTGTCTTTTTTTATATATGTTCTAAGGATCAGACCTTGTACACACAGCACTTTTCCCCACTGAACCTTCTTCTCAGCCCTCAATAATATTCCTACCTCTTCAGGCTTATTCAGACACCTGTATGCAAAAAGATGTTTGCTGTGAAGCTTTACTCTTTGCAAATAATAAACAGTAGTTGTGTGAATAATAGACAACTTAAAGATATTTGCTGAACACAAGAATCTAACAACATCTACCAAGAAAGACAAGGTGAGGCTGTGAGTGGGAGAAGAAGGTTGAGGCTGTAACTGAAAGTTCTTGGACGACTAGGAAGTATGGGAACGTATTCACTTTTAGACTTGGTAACAAGGACCTCTTTCACACACAGACGAATTCAAGCATCAACTGTTATGCAGACTCTAATTCCACACAAAGAACTGAGGAAGGTATATATGTATACTTACTGTACTACTCTGTCACATTTCTGAATGTTTGAAATTACTCCAGAAAAGATACCTCTCCTACACCTCCGAATCAGTCTGACTTAGTACACTCTCATCAGAGAGGGTCATGAGTACACGACAGAGGAAAAGAAACAAGAAAAGAAAAGCAGACGTACTTCTGTGCTGAGACTGATGGAAGGAGTGTGTTCTGCTTCGTTCTGGAGAATAGCTTCTACTGCTGAGACTGGAGCCAGATCTGCTGTGTGGGGAGTCCTTCCGGCCTACAGGTGATTCTCTGAAAACAGGAGCATCCCTTTTATGGGGAGATCGTTCTCTTGAATAATGAGAAGAGTAAAAACTTTTTCTTCTAAAGCCATCTCTCATGTCCCTTTGAAGGAAAAAAAAAAAAGATAATTATATCCTCTTTCTGAATACACAAATGGCAAAGATCTGATTACAAGTCATGCTACACTGAAGTCTTGGCTCCCCCTTTTTAACAGTGACTAACTGTTGAAGTCAGTTAACAAAGCGAAACTTCTGCAAAACATGATGTAAAATGTACCACTTTTCACAGCCTGGAGTAAAGCCAGATTATTAAGTACAAAGCTACTTTGTTCTGAAATGTGAAGAAATAAGTCTCTACTACTCTCAGAAACACGTGGGAATTATAAAATGTTCCAAGAAAAACAGCTCAGAGCCTTCTAAATATAGTATGTGATGAACATCTCTCACACAAACCTCAAAATCTGAAGCCTATATTCTATATTCATTAGATAGTATTCCCAAGGACTCCTACTGTGCCACATTTCAGAGTTCACACTAGGAATGTTTACCCCATAACTGTTATATAAATGTTTAAAAAAAAACAAAAACAAAAACAAAAACTGAAAACCCCTCATATCAAGCATCTCTGAGCAGAGAAACTCTACCTGTATATACACAGCTGTTGGGTATGGAGGGCACTGGTAGGTAGTGGATAACAATGTCACCAAAATCCTATAAAAGCCAAGAAACCAAAGCCACACAAACCTTCATCTAACCCAAAAGCAAACTCAAATCTGACTCCAATCTTGTGTGCTCCACACAGACTGTTATGAAGCCTACCACCTTTACAAATCACTTTATCCTTGCAAAACACTTTATCTAAGCAGCATTATCTAGCAATAAAATGCTAGGCAGGGCTGAGGATACAGCTCATTACAAATAATTTGTAGTGATCACTTTGCACAGAAGACACTGTGACTTGATACCAGCACTGAAAAAAAGAGAAGCAAAAGAGGTAGGAAGTAAGGAGAAAAACTTTATATAGGAAAAACATCAAAGTAAATCAAACTTATTAAGTGAATCAAGATATATGCCTCTATAAAATATGAAAATAAAAAACCTTTAAAATCGAAAGTAAACCTCTATCAAAAGAATGTTCAAAGGAGTTTTAATTAACTTGAGCAGACTTTCATTAAGTAAAAAAAAAAATTGTTTATTTTTGTTGTTACTGTTTTGAGATAGGGTCTTTTACTGTTAGCCCAGGACCCTATGCACAGCAATCTTCCAACTTCAGCCACCCAAGTACTGGCATTACAGGTGTGAACCACTGTGCCTGCCAAGTCATAAATCCTTATACAGACAAGGGCTGAGACAAACCAAGGACGTCAATTTTATTTTCCCTTCCTTTCCCAGTGCTAGAGATCAAACCCAGAGCTTTTAATAAAAATAATTTTTTTTCCATCAACACCTAAAGAATGACCAAGATCAAAAACACTGAAGACAACTTATGCTGGAGAGGTTGTGGGAAAAAAGGAACACTTCTGCATTGCTGGTTGGAATGAAAGCTCGTACAGCCCCTTTGGATGTCAGTGTGGCGATTGCTCAGAAAATTAGGAAACAACCTTCCTCAAGACTCAGTAATACCACTTTTGGGTATATATCCAAAGGATGCTCAATTGTGCCACAAGGACATGTGCTCAACTATGTTCATAGCAGCTTTGTTTGTCATAGCCAGAACCTGGAAACAACCTAAATGCCCCTCGACTAAAGAATGGATAAGTACTGTGTAATACTCCATTGTGTAAATGGAGCAGAAAAAAATAACGACATCTTGAATTTTGCAGGAAAATGAATGGACCTAGAAAACATTATTTTGAGTGAGGTAACCCAGACACAGAAAGACAATTAACACATGTACTCACTCATAGGTGGTTATTAAACATAAAGAAAACCAGCCTATAAACCACAATCCAAGAGAACTTAGACAACAATGAGGACACTAAGAGAGACTTACATAGATCTAATCTACATAGGAAGTAGAAAAAGACAAGATCTCCTGAGTAAATTGGGAGTATTGGGACCTTGGGGGAAGTTAGAAGGGGGGAGGAGAGAAAAATGTAGAGTTCAATAAATATCAATAAAAAAATAATTTTTAACTGATTATCAGTCCCCACTACACAAGCAAGCTGGTTGTCTTGAAGTTCAATTGAGTACTAGTTAATCAAGTCCTTAAATATACTGTCATACAGAAACAAGTTTCCCCAGGAAAAAGTAAAAAGCATCTAAATTTATCTAGAGCAAATGAACTCATGTAAAGCACCAAAACTGAAATAAAGCATTCGAGAATCAGGCTCACGCCAACCTCTAGTCAGTCAGTCGCTATATACGTATTCAGACACATCGCAGACCCAATGGAGAACCAAATCCAACACAGGAGCTATAGGGTCCCTGCTATCACTGGACTCTGAGGATGGGAAGGAAAGCTGTCATTAAACAAATACACATAATACACATGGATGTAGTCAGCCAACAATCTGAAAATCTGTACATGAGCACAGGGTGAGAAGGGACGATCCACATCTGGATGGGAGCATGTCAAGTGAAGAACTCATGCAGTATCCAGGTGAGCAATTCACGACAGCAGTCTTAGGCTTAGAGGAGATTTTGGGCTACCACTTTACACTTGCGTACAATGGAGCAAGACTTAAGCCTGTGAGTACAGATGAAAATAAGGGATAAAAGAAAAAAGGCAGCTCAGCACACAGGGCTAGAAACTATCAAACAGGGAGATGTGCTGCTGAAGAATGAAAATGCAGGCCTAACATAAGTAAATATATATAAATAAACATGAGAATACAGAGAAGAAGGCTGGGCGGTGGTGGCGCACGCCTGTAATCCCAGCACTCGGGAGGCAGAGGCAGGCGGATCTCTGTGAGTTCGAGACCAGCCTGGTCTACAAGAGCTAGNCGAAAAACCAAAAAAAAAAAAAAAAAAAAAAAAAAGAATACAGAGAAGATTCTAGGGTCTGACCACACCTGCTGGCAGCTACAGCTGAAACACGCAAAAAAGAACAGTTATGACATGTTTTCAGAGATGGGAAGGTAGTCAGTGAGCAGGAAAGAATGTAAGCTAGATATTCTTATAGTTTATTCCAAAGACAAGAGACTTCCTACTGAAACTAGAGACTCTTTACCGATTGCTTAGTGGGAAAGAAACAGCATCCTAATCAAAGAAAAATGTACCTACCACCTACCCCCTTCCTTTGAAAAGATGAACTGCTCAGCTAGAGTTTCCATATCCTAACGCCAGAGGGCAGTCAAATTAAAGCACAGCTCAAATGAGCAGCCCTGCATGCAGTTATCTCAGCCAGCACACATCAACCACCCCCCAACTTCAGCAAAGACATCACATCAGACAACTACCCTAAGTACCTGTTTGGCAAGTCGATACTTGGTCAGATATGCAGGTATGAATATACACATTATTTGATAGACACTGTGGAGAACTGCCTGGCCTAGGGAAGTTTAGTATTTACTGTGACAAGGGGATTAGTAGTAAACGTCCCAGGTGGCTGGTTCTATGATTTAAAGTAGTATCAACGAACCAGTAAGAAACTGGGTATTCCGCTTATACATCTGATCACAGTACATCACCCAGGAAGTCAGGGCAGGAACAAGGTAGGACCTGGAGGCAGGATCTGAGTGGAGGCCGCAAAAAAAAAAAAAAAAAAAAAAAAAAAAAAAAAAATGGTGCTTATTGTAATGATTCTCAAACTCTGTTGCCTCTGTTTTCTTTTCTCTCTCTTTAACCCTTTTTTTTTCCTCTAATATTGAAAATTATCCAGGCAGTATATTCTGATTACAGTTTTCCTTCCCAACTACTCCCAGATTCTCCCCATTTCCCCACCCACCCAAATCCACACAACTTTTTTCTCATTAGAATACAATTAAAAATTAATAAGAATAATAAGATAAAATAAAACAAATAAACCAGAACAGAACAAAACAAATAAGACTTTTAAAAAAAAAACAAAGAGAAATCACAACACATACAGATTCAGAGACACATACATTTGCACATACAGAAAGCTCATAAAAACAAAACAGGAAACCAGATAATAAGCAAATGGTTTGTAAGGTTAAGAAAAGAAAAACCCCAGACACAGCACTGAGACCAAAACAAAACAAAATAAACAAACAAACAAAATAAGAAACCCTCCAGAAATACCACTGAAATTGAATTTCTTTTGTGTTGATATGGGGGCTGCCCCTAAGTGTGCTTTATTTCCCCACTGATACTCCTTGGAGGATGCTAGTTTTTCACTTGCAAACAGTTACCAACCCGAGATAGCTTAAGGGCTAGGGCTAGGGACCTGTATCTATTTTCTTTTCAGTACTAGGACTCCATCTGGCTTAGACCTGTGCACACTGCCAGTCTCTATGACATCATATGCCCAGCATTCCTGTTGTGTCTAAAGGCCTTGTTTCCTTGGTTTCTTCCAGCCCACAGGCTCTGTAAAACTTTGTCTCCTCTTCCAACCCCCTGAGTCCTGAGGGAAATGATTTGATGAGGACACCCCATTTAGGAGAGAGTGTTCCAAGGTCTCACTCGTAACTTTAAAAACAGAACAACTGACATGGAGCTCTGAGTTGGCAGGGTGCGTGCATGAAGTCCTGGATGCAGCCCACAGCACCATATGAAGCTGAGCACACGTGAGTAAGGTAGATCAGGATGGCAAGACAGCTCATGGGCAAAGGCATGGGCCATCAAGCCTGACAATCCGGGCTCAATCCCCAAGAACAACATAGTGGAGAGAGCCAACTGTCACAATTTGTCCTCTGACCCACTCATGCACACTGTGGCAGGAGTACACCCATAATTACACACACACACACAATGAATAAAGTTGTATTTTTTTTAAAGTTCATCATCATCCTCAGTTACTTAGAAAGTTTGAGACCAACCTGGACTACTTGTGACCCTATATACAAAAAAGAACAATAAGAAACCCAAACACTGATCTAGATATTTTAGCAAAACTGAGAGTTGAATCAACCTGTGTGGTAGGAACTAAATGAGTCAAACACACAGCAACCATATCTAAAGAAGTGAAGCTAGTCAAGGCTACATAGGGGGACCCTATCTATAAAAATAAAATAGTCAAATTAATTTTAGCAAATTTTAACTTAACCCAGCATATCCATCTAATCAACATGTACTTGAAAATCTACTGAACTATTTTACATTGTATTTTCATCTTAAATCTTGAAATCCCAGTGTTACATATTTTCCAGTTAAGAAATTCTTCTACTTGATTGACTCAAATCTCAAGTGCTCAATAGTACAGCCAGAGATTTGCATCCTGGAAGTTCAGACTGAAAAGGCAAAGACAGTACGTCAGCCTTCAAACAGAGGGATCAAAGGGTATTACGTGAAAACGTCATCAGAAGAGAGACTGAAAAGCAAAGATGGAAGGCATAAGAGACTTAAAACTTGTTATGAAATACTACAGATGCTGGAAAAAAAATCTATATTTAGATAGGATTTAGAGGTCATGTGACTTGTCTATTAAAATGTTGGGGGAAACTAGGTTATTAGAAACCAAACATACCTGTATTCAAAACTGTCAAGCGAATGCTTTTCTTTAAAAAAAAAAAAAAAAAAAAAAAAGGTTTAGAGAGAGAAATTTGTACAACAGGGAACTAGGGCCGGTCTTATGTTGATGGTAGATGCCTACCTGTTGTGGAAGGTGAGCAAAAAAAAGTCATCTTACAGAATGGGAACTGAAAATCCAACACAAGAATATGACTGATAAAGAGAACCAAATGTTCAGCAAAGTGACTACAGAGGCTGCCAAGAGAAGAGTGTGGAGCAGAGGCAGCCAAGGTCGGGGCAGCCCCAGACCCCTGTAAGCATCACCTGTGAGAACAGCAAAGACAAACATCTAAGGAAGCTCCTTCCGTAGCCACAACAGAACCTCCAAGTTGAGTCCAGAACTCCGCATCGTAGATTCTAAAATTCAACAAAGCTTCCCTGGAGACTTTTACACAAAACTCCTTTGACTTAAAAAGCAGACCTTACTAATGTGTAAGAGTAGGTATACATAACAGAATTGTCCACAAGCTAGGAAACAAATTCAAAGCTCAGGATACAAGCCTAGCCTACCAATTCCCAGAGAAGATTCTAGGGTCTCACCATGTCTGCTGGCAGCTATAACTAAAACATGCAAAAAAGAACTGTTATGACCTATTTTTAGAGATGGGCAGGTCGTCAGTGAGCAGAAAGGAATGTGAGTTAGAATTTCTAACCACCAGGGAATAAGTGTGAAGTCCTAGAAATGAGTCAGAGATGAAGGTGGGGTCATCTAAATGGGCAAGTTCAAAGGACAACAGAGGCTTGGAGTAAGTCACAAGGAATAAATATTGCCAGAATGTCTTACAAGAAGTCAAAGAATTAGGAAGCATGTGAGCTGAAAAAAAAATTCATCACTGCAGTTACAAACCAGGTGGAGAAAATAGCAAAGAAGGAGAGAAAGCATAGCTGCTTTATTTTGAGTGCTGAGTATTAAGGCAGTGAGACAGCCGAGCATACAGACTGCTAACTGCTCTTGTGGAGGACTGGGGCTCACCGCCTGTAACTCCAGCCCCAGGAAGATCCAAAGCCTCTGGTCTTCACAGCCGTCTGCAGTCCTGACCCAGCCTCAGAGGAAGCAAGATGTGACTGCCTCGCCAAAAAAGGTAACAAGCCATGTGTCTAACCACAGACAAGAACTATGGGCTAATATAAGTTATAAGAGTTAATAAGAAGCCCGAGATACTAGGCCAATCAGTTTATAATTAGTGTAGACCTCTGTGTGTAACTTTGGGACTGAATCAAAGTAATTGCAGCTGTTCAAGCTGTGGGTCAAACCAAATAGGCAATGCTAGATGAAACCTTCCCGCCTGACATTTGTGCACTTGCACAGCACAGCATAGGCACAGAGGTCAGAGGGATGGTTACAGGAGTAGGTACTCTTTACACTACACGGGTTTCAGGGATTGCACACAGGTCATCAAGTTTGGTGGCAGATGTCTACCCACTGGGTCGTTTTATTGGACAGAGACCCACTTTATTACATGAACTTAAGTATATTAGCTAGAGGAAAATTTCAATGAAGTAGGAGAATCACCAGAATCTTGACATCCAAATTGGCCTCTTTAAGAGGTAAATGTTCAGCTTTAAGGGATGGGAGCTGTAGCTCAGTTATATGAGCACGATATGGATAGAATGTATAGGGCCAGAAGAATAGAAAGGAAAATTAAAAGCACATACATAAGAACTGACTTGCAATATGCAAAGTTGTTTCTGCATACTGAAACTGCTGAACAGATGATACGGAACTGACCTTACTATCTATTTATTCAGTCACAAGAAATAATGAGGACTAGGAATTACCCTGTATATGTAACACACAGCTGTTCCCATACAGGTCTGTCAGGCCCTCAAGCAAAGGTAATGAAGAAATCGACCAACTGCTGATAGGAGATGGAGACCTCAGAATTTCATTAAAAAAAAAAAAGTCAGTAGCAAAGGTTTAAAAAAATAAAAGACTTTTTCATCATAAAGCAACAAGCCAAGGATATTATAAGAAAATATACTACTTGTCCTTTATACAACCAAACACTACTACTTGCATGAAGTAACCCAAAGGGTACTCAAAAAAATGAAATCTGGCAGATGGATGTTCTCCATTTTGTAGAATTTTGAAAATTAAAATATGTGCACCACACCATTGATACCTATTCAAAGGGCAACTGCTTTGAGTTTTGAAAAGGCTGATTTAGGTATGCTGAATTAAGACTGACAACGCTCCAGCAGATCTCTAAGAAAATGAAACAGTTTCTTGTTTATTATAATATAAAGCATATTACAGGTATACCACACAATCCTACAGATTAGGCAGTTAGAAGGGTAAAACTGAACTATAAAGAATATAAATAAACAGAAAGGGGTAATAAAAAAAAAACCAGAAATGGATTGCATAATGCTTTATGAACTTTGAATTTTCTAAATACTAATAAGAAAGGAACAACAGCTGTAGAGAGATGGTGATTGATAGAAAAAAACTACTATTAAATCAGCCAGTATACTTTTAAGATGTGTTGACCTCAGAATGGAAACCAGGACATGTGTTACACTGGGGAAAGACATTTGCTTGTTTCCACAGCAGAAGAAAAGCTATGGATCATAAAAATTGATAAAGGTTTGATTTAAACAAGAGAGACCCCTTAAGCAGAAGAGATGATAGTTCATCAAACAGGGTGACCATTCAATCTAACCAATAAAACTAACAAGTGCTTTTCATTTGATCTGATCTAACTTGCCATAAGGGAACCTTGCCAAAATTAGGGCTGGGGAAGAATTTTATTTTTGTCTTTTCAGGAGAATGAAGGCATCCAGCTAAGAAATATGAAGACAATGGACAAATGAAACATCTGAAGAAAAGGACAAATCATCAAGACAGTCCCAAGAAAAAGCATAAATTGGCCTCTTGGCATATCATATTTCTAACAGGATAAAATTCCATAAATATTTGCAAATGTTTGTTTCTGCTGTTCTTTACAGACATATAATGCAAATGGTCTTTCTGTAGTCCCAGTTCAATTAAATATTAAAACTGGCTTTGGAATTGGAGAGTGGCTCTCTCCTTCTCTAAACCCAAGATGCTTGTTAAAGTAAAATCCAAAATCCCTATCTCATATCAGAAGAGTCAACTGATATGGGACAGAAAAAAAACAAAAATTTAAGAACTATTTCATTGCCACTAATCCCATGCTTCTTTGGTTTTATTTTTACTCTTTAAGGTATAACTATCTCAAATCTAAAAGATTTATATATATACTTTAAATTTTTGTCTTGATATTTATGGCCATATAAAGTACTAATTCTAGAAAAAGATTTCATCTACCTTCCTGTACATGATTTGGGGTTTGAGTCTCTATCAGTTTTCTTTCTTTTTTTTTTTTTTAAAGATTTATTTATTATGTATACAACATTCTGCCTCCATGTATGTCCACATGTCAGAAGAGGGCGCCAGATCTCACTACAAATGGTTGTCAGCCACCATGTGGTTACTCAGGACCTCTGGAAGGGCAGCCAGTGCTCTTAACCACTGAGCCATCTCTCCAGTCCCTCTCTATCAGTTTGCTGCAGTTAACCAAGAGACTGCCTAACAGCGACCTTTGAAGGAGGATGGGTCCCACAATGACAATTCCACCAGGGGTATAACACCACTAAGCTGAAAAAAAAAAAAAATGTAAAGATCAGCTTTTTTGTTTGTTTGGTTGGTTGGTTTGGTTTGTTTTCGTTTTTGAGACAGGGTTTTAACAGTCCTAGCTGTCCTAGAACTTGCTCTTGTAGACAAGACTGGCCTCAAACTCACAGAGATTCACCTACCTCTGCCTCCCGAGTGCTGGCATTATAGGTGTGTGTCACCACCGCCCAGCCAAGATCAGCTTTTGAAGTATAAACTGTTCAGAATAATTTCGAGGTAGCTAGCTGAGATGATTCAGCCTACAGACTACTCTAGTCAGGACTGAGACTAGCCTTTATGCAGAGACTGGACAACAAATGATATAACAATCTCTCCCAAGACTTGTTAATTAAAGCAAAATTTTCTTTTCAGGATCCCCTAAAGCTGTCATCACCCACACAGCAGGAAGTAAAATTTAAGAACATGACACCCAAATTCTCAAGAGGGGCCAGGTGGTGGTAGTGCACACCTTTAATTCCAGTACTCGGGAGGCAGAGGTAGGTGGATCTCTGTGAGTTTGAGGCCAGCCTGGTCTACAAGAGTTAGTTTCAGGACAGGCTCCAAAGCTACAGAGAAACCCTGTCTTGAAAAACAAAAACAAAACAAAACAAAAACAAACAAACAAAAATTCCCAAGAAGTGGGATGGGTAGTTTTTGTTTTTTTCATTGGTTTATGGATATTTGTCATTGTTTAGGGATGTTGGTTACAAGTTATTATTGGTAATAGTCAGGAGAAAAGCTGAACAAAGTAGTTTAGATTCAGGATTCTTGTTTTGTAAAAAAAAAAAAAGGGGGTATAGATATGATAGGATATAAAAGTAGATTATTGAGTCTACTCTGAAAAGAAAAAGGAGGGATATAAAAAGAGGATAAATAGGTATATTATTGAGTCTACTTTTAAATAAAAAAAGCAACTACTAGTTTTAAATATTTTACATTGATATGGAATTTTGTATATTGTTACAAATTTAAGGTATTTAAGGTACTCTACATACATTTCTACTCTTGTTCAAGGTATGTACCTATATGGCTCATTTAACAATGTAATGCAAATTTCTAGTCCTTGAAAGTTATTATTACCAACTCTTTAGGACAATAAGGAAATTAGTCACCTATTAGAATCATACTTGTAGTCATATTAGGTATGTTTACAAGGTCAAACAGAGATATATTTTAGGCAGGTCATCTCCAAACACTTCAGAGATGTGCAAAATATGGCATTTATGATGTATATAGGTTTTTTTATTTTTCTTTTTATGACAATGAAACATGCCTGCTCCTGGCAGTTAGCAATCTACTTCAGAGAAGATCTTCATATTAAGTATTTTTTGTGTGTGTGGCAAAAGCTAGTCACTGGGCAGGATAGTGCTCTTGCCTCGACTGCTGCAGACAATATGCTGTCTTTTTTTTTTTTTTTTTGGCAATATGCTGTCTTAACTGGACAAGCGAGACATAAAAGAGAGGATTGCTGAACTTTGCCAAGACAAGGTAGGCAGTCCTTCAGAATATCCTGCACTTCACAGAAAAGTCTGTAGGTTGAAGATGGATGCCACAATATTGCAGAGAAAACTTGGGTGACTGTTCAGGCAGCCTGCTGTTTATATCATTTCTCACATTTTTTGGAAGTAGCTTGCTTGCACTTCCTGCTTACTCAGGTAATATTATTTCTTTCTCATGTCTCTGGTGGAGTTGAAGACTTTATAGTTTTTCTTGTTACCAGATACAGAAAAGAAACTCGCTACAGAGATGTAAAGTGTATTTAAGGCTGATTGTGACAATTGTCTATATTCTGTCAATCATGTTTTAAATAAACGCTGATTGGCCAGCAGCCAGGCAGGAAGTATAGGTGGGACAACCAGACAGGAAGTAGAGGTGGGGAAATGAGACAAGAGAATTCTGGGAAGGAGGAAGCCCATTCCTCCCCAGTCACTGAAGAAGCAGGATGTGATCTACCCTGCAGAAAAAGGTACCGAGCCATGTGGCTAACATAGATAAGAATAATGGGTTAATATAAGTTATGAGTTAATAAGAAGCCTGAGCTAATGGGCCAATCAGTTATAACTTATGGAGACCTCTTTTTTTCTTTTTCTTTTTTTTCTTTGGGGTTAAACAGCTGTGATACCTGGTGGGAGGACAGAAACCCCAATAAGCAGGTTGAGAGACATTAAAAGATAGTTTTGGTAATACAAGTAAGAATAGAAAGTAAATTAGGCACAACCTTTTGGACTCATCAAGATAGGATAAATATGGAGTATTTTCTCTGAAATTGTCAGCTGCTAATGGACTAGACATTGTGGATATATTTACTGCCTGTGTATATTGTGTATAGTTTTTCTTATATTAGTTATAACCTTTTTTATTTTAGACAAAAGGGGGAAATGTGGTGATATTGTTTGTGCTGTAACAAATAAATCTTGCCTAAAGAACAGAGGGCAGAGCTAGCCATTAGTTAACCAGAGAGGTGTGAAGTGATATGGCTGGGCAGAGAGAAGAATACAGGAGACAGGAGCTCGCCCCTTTTTTGGCTGAGGAGTTAAGCATGGTAAGAATTGGCTATGGCTTGCTCCGTTTTCTCTCTGATCTTTTAGCATTACCCCAACATTTGACCAATTAGAACTCTTGCAATAACATGGTACTACACTATTAATCAGGCCTTCCTTTGATGTTCAATATACTTCTTATGCTAGAGCATTTAAAAATATTTTCTATTTTATGCTACTGATAGCTGATTTATGAATTGCTAATTTTCTAGTATTTCTAATAGCCAATAGGTTTCCCAGGCCTTTTGGCAGAAATGATCACTATTATGCTCATAAAGTTTTACTGCTGTTTGTTTTGTTTTTCATACTATCCCTTACCTGCTTTATTTTTGTAATCTTACTGTAAGAGCCTAGAGAACTACTAGAATGATGGGGCAAGGAGGAATACCAGGTGTACACAGTGCTCTGCCATCACTACTCAGAATAGCACATGCAATGCTGTGAGACAATGGACTTTTTTCCTGTCACTTGTATTATTTTTAATAAAATGCTGATTGGCCAGTAGCAAGCCAGGAAGTAGAGGAAGGGCAATGAGAATGTTGAAAAAAGAATAGAGCAGTCTGCAGTCACGACCCAGTCTCAGAGGAAGCAAGATGTGACTGCCTCACCAAAAAAGGTACCAAGCCACGTGGCTAACACAGACAAGAACTATGGGCTGATTGATATAAGTTATAAGAGTTAATAAGAAGGGGGCTGGAGAGATGACTCAATGGTTAAGAGCACTGACTGCTCTTCCAGAGGACCTGGGCTCAATTCCCAGCACCCACATGGTAGCTCACAACTGTCTAAAGATCCAGTTGCAGGGGATCTGACACCTCACACCAATGCACATAAAATAAAAAGTTAAATAATCCTTTAAAAAAAAGAGTTAATAAGAAGCCCGAGATACTAGGCCAATCAGTTTATAATTAGTGTAGACCTCTGTGTGTAACTTTGGGACTGAACGACTGCAGGACAGAAACTTCAGTCAGCATTGCAAGGTCATCAAGTCAATGGCCTTCTCTCCCACTTGCAGCTGGCTATACATTTTATATAACCTGTTGTCAAGTGTCTGCCAACTCTTCTGTTCAGAATCCATTATTGCTGTTGCTTGGCTTGGGACAGAGTCTGCTATGTATCTGAATGTTCATGTAGCTGTTTGCCAAACTAAGATTTAATCACTTATGGTTACTGAGCAGTTTTTATAGTTGGTACAGAGAGAGTCATCTTATCTAGGTCAAGGTGATCACAGCACTACTGTGAATTAACTATTCATTCAAGAAAAAGATAAGTTTTGCTTTCTATTTGCTAGTCAAACTAGAGCTCTAGATAAAAGGCTCCTTAGCCACAGTTTAGCCAACTATGCATACCAACCATCTCTGCCTATTATAATAGGCACACTCTAGGATTTAGAGAGGCTATAACAGGCACTCACACACTAATTCCTCAGCTGACTACTGTATTGTGAATAGTAACTGACTTGCTTGGATAGAATGGATTTTAGTGTCTAATTCTGAAATGCATGGAATTGTGGCAATTACTCCTTGCCATTGTAAAGGAGAATCAAGGAAGCCTGAATTGACTTGGGAAAGAGGGACTGAACCCTCTAAGAGCAGCTGCTCCTTTTCCCTAGGGCTGTCTCCCTTTCCTTGCTAGGACTCTGTAACCATCATAAGTTGCTATGCTATGGCTGGTACAACCAATGAGGATGATGCTGAGAGGGGCTGGAGAGAGGAAGACCCCAGGAGCTGTGCAAGGTCTGACTCAGAGTTCCTACCACTTCCAGGGTCCCGCCCACAACCCTTAATAGGAGCTGTGTCTCTGTTTAAATAAATGCTGTTGTTTGTGCCAGCCCCCCTCCACTCCCGCGGCTGTAGTTCTCTGGTGTCTCCTCTGGTGGGCTTGCTCTCCAGGAACTTTTCTTTTGCCTTCACTTGGACTTCTCCCTCCAGTCTGAAGTTTTCCCGTCTTCTTCCCAGAACAAACAATCTAGCCCATGGACCCCAGAAACAATTCTCTATGAGACTGTTCTTTTCCATCACAGTTCATGGCATCTTTCAGGAACTATGTGTTAGTTGGCTTGTCTTACTTTGACAAACACATACGAGAAAGTAACTTAAGGAAAGAGACATCTACTCTGGCTCACAAGTCAGATGTTAAGTTGAGGACACACACTAGTGACCCACTTTACCAAGCAAAATCCCATTTCTTAGTTTCTAGCATTTCTCTAAATAGCACCAGCAACTAGGAACCATGTGTTCAATGTATGAAGACTGTGAGGGGCACTTCATATTCAAACCACAGCACTGCACCCTAACCCCAAATGGGCTCACAGCCATCCCAGATGTAAAGCGCATTCAATTCGTTTCTAAGAGCTCCCCCTAGTCTTGTTTACTTATTTGTTTCTTTTTTGAGAAAGGTTTCACTATTTAGCCCAGGCTGGCCTAGAATTCACTAAGTAGACTAGCCTGGCCTCAAACTCAGACCTCCCAGTCTCTGTCTCCTGGATTAAAAAAATCTAACACCATGAATAGTTGCAACAATACTAGCATTGTGCAAGTATCTAAGAGCATAATCTCTTCTGAGACTCAAAGCAAATTCTTAGCTATGAGCCCTTGTAAAATTCCAAAACTAAGACACATACTTTCAATACACAATGTGTTGTTGTATGATTTTTTTCCTTCCTCCCCCGCCCCCAAAAAGGGCAGAGATGACCAAATCAAACTAAGCATTTATTGAGGACTCAAGTTACTTAAAAGAGTAAATGAGTGCTGTAAAGCAGCTGCATTACCCCAAGGTCACATCAACAAGGATCATCCCTTGTTGATCACATCACAAAGAGAATCATCCCTAGGGCTCCCTGCAGGACTTACAGTTAGCTCTGCTGGACTCTTTTGGCCTCAGCCTTGACATTATTCACTGTGTTTATAACAACAAGAGGAGATTTGTGAATCTTGTCACTCTCTGAGTTTCTCAGGCGTTGTGTCTCTAGTTTCCTGAGCCTACTGCCCTCCCCCTAGAAAGAATATTTCAATTCTGAGGAAATGGGTACTTAATACAACTGTAAATAGTAAAATACCAATTCCAAAAGAAAAAGAAAGAAAGAAAGAAAGAATAGCAAAGAACCAAACCAATATAAGCCCAAAACGATAAATCCTGTATCTCCCTGAACTGAATCCTGCACTAGCATAAGCAGCCCCGCCCCTACAGCGTTTTCCATTGCAGCCCTATCTAGAGGCTGCCTGCAGCTTTTCTGGATAAAGGTTCCCACACCTCCAAAGTCCTTAGATATCAACTGCAGCTTGGGCTTCATATACCACCGTTGGGAGCAGGTACCAACAACTCTGACATTGCCATACACTGCCTGGCCTCCTACAGTTTCCTCTGAAATCTTGGAAGTCTCTATGGCACTTCCATTTTGCCTGTCTGAAAAATCAGTCATGTGGATAATACCAAGATCAGCTACCACCTTAACCAGTAGCTGGGTCTTTGACCCTTACAGCAGCCTAAGTGCCTTAACAAACACAGGGAAATTCAAAGTTTGGGAAAGCTAAGGTATTTTCCTTATTATCCAAGTACTTGGCTTGTGTGTGTGTGTGTGTGTGTGTGTGTGTGTGTGTGTGTGTGTGTGTGAGTGTGTGTGTGTGCACGCGCGTGCGCTAAAGATGGGACCCAAGGCCATCGGCATACTAAGAAAGTGTTCTGCTTGACCCTACAGACAGTTCATCATCTAAGAACACCCGCTACTCTTGCAGAGGATCTGGGTTCAATTCCCAGGACCCACCTGACAGCTTATGACCATCTATAGCTGCAGTTCCAAAGAATTTGACTTCCTCTTCTAGCCTCCTTTAGTATCAGAAATATATGTGGTACATTGTTGAAATAGGCAAGCCATTTATACACATAACAAAAACAAACCTTAGAGAAGAATAAGAATAGAGAAAGGAGGGAGGGAGGGAGGGAGCATGGGAAGAAAAAGGAAAGAAGGAAAGGAAGGAAAAGGGAAGGAAGGAAAAAGAAAGAAGAAATAATAAATATCAAAGTACTTATTTTTATCTTTTTACCTGTGTTCAGGCTGTCGGCTTGTGGAATAATCATCTCTTGTCCATCTGTAGCTAGAATCATCCTGTAAAATAAAAAATTTAATTTGCGCTTTTGTTACCCATTTTGACCAGCCTCTAAGATAAAAATCACAATGTGGGTAAAAACACTTCTATAGGTACTACTGAACTTCCGAAAAATAAAACAAAATAAAGTAAATAAAAGATACAAGTCACCCATTTCAGCAGCTAAAGACGACTATGAACCTGTGGTAACTCTTACCTGTATTTTTAAAAATGCATTATTCCCTTGGTTGACACACACAGACTCAGTGCCACAGACACGTGTCAACACGACAACAGGTCGTTTGTTGTCTAAAGCCAAGTGTACACTGTTCAACCTTTCATTTCCCAAACCATCTCACAAATGTTCAGGTTCAAGCTCAGTGAAGAACTTGATGCTCTTTCCATTTTGCTCACTTTCTTTCCTCGTTTATCACTGGATGATGCATAATTACAAGCACTCTAGTAAGAATTATCACTAATAAGTAATACTATAATATCTCATAAAAAATTTAAAATTAATCAAACAAAGCAAGCACATTAGGTCTTCTAAAACACATGTGCAAAGAGACATAAACCACCCAAATGGGGCTGGAGAGATGGCTCAGGGGTTAAGACCACTTGTTACTCTTGCAGGACCTAGGTTTGATTCTAGGCACCCACAGGTGGCTCACAACCATCTGTTAACTCCAGTTCCAGGAGACCCAATGCTTTCTTCTGGCTTCTATGGGAACTGACAAATGTAGTACAGATGTGCATGCAGGCAACACACCCATAAAAAATAAAAATAAAATTTAGGCTTGGCATAGTGATACATGCTTTTAATCTCAGCACTCCAGAGGCAAAAGCAGGCAGATCTCAGACAGATCTCTCAAGTTCAAGACCAACCTGATCTACATAGCAAGCTATGGGACAGGCAGGGCTATAGAAAGAGACTGCCTCCAAAAACCAAAAGAAATAAAAAAGTAAACAATACAACATGCAAATTAGCTACAGTAAGAACTCATTTAGCTAAAATATTATTTTTGATCTTCCTCATTAACATCACAAACCCAACACTTCAAAGTGTCTTTATTTTCCTTCTCAATGTTAAATAAAAACAAGAGAAATAAAAACTCCATAGCTATAATAAAATACCGGACCCAGTAAGTAAATTCTAGATAAAAATTAGTGCTGTAAAAGTTTTAAGGACCACAGGTGTGCTATTTATTTATTTAAAAAGAAAAGAAAAGTTAAGTCTAAGGACAAATGAGTTTTGTACTAATATGGTTGGTTTTGTGGAGTTGAGGACTGAACAGAAGACTTCTCAGCATGCAAAGCAGGAACGCTCACTCCTAAACTGACCCAGCACAATCAAGAATGAAAGAAAGAACCATGCTGTTGCTGAAACACTACTACAAGTTGTGTTAGAAAAACATTCATGTTCATGAGGTATCAAATACAAGCCTAGTGAACACAAAACTCAACGGATGGTACAAGATAAACAAGAGTTTTCATGAAAGGGTACAAGATGCTTTTGCTATGACCAAATCCTTTCTCCCTGAGACTACACGAAGAATGGGTCTGACAGCAAAACCCAGTATCTCTAGTACAGAAATGATGCTTACTTCCCAACACTAGACCCTCCTAAAGGAATAGCATGGCAGTATAGATACGCATAGTAAAGCCAGCAATGCCAGTAAGAAAGGTATAGCTGTAGCACTGCAAATTTAAGCAATGCTAAAAAAGTCCCATTACCACTTTAGAATTACCAGGGCTCACACTATGAAGAACTGACCCTCAGGAAATCACTTACCTCCATTTCTTCAATTGCCAACATGAAGTCAATCAGTATAGTGTTTACACATATTATATTGGTTACCATGTTATATATTACAGGGAAGACGAACAGTCTAGAAGAGAACTCTTGTAAATCTGTACGCTCTAAGACATAGCAATTGCTTCCAACACTTTCAGTGAAAGTAATTATCAAAACCATAAATACCTACCTCTAGATTATCAAGAACACATTGCTAATCTTAGAAGCTAACATTTTAAGCATTTAGTATCTGAAACAATGACTTGACTGAATTCTAATCTCAAATAGTAAAGACCTTAAAAACAGACTTTGAAAATTCTAACAAAAATGGGATAATCAACTTAAATCCACCTCACCCACAGCACTTCTCATATTAAAAATAAAGCAATTATAAACAGGGACATGAAGTGACAAGTGTTGACCACCTGCTCAACACCGAATATCAGTAAATCCCTGCAAGTTTAAGGTAAAAAGACAAATGAGGCATAGGCCTGATATAGGCACACAGCCTAGTAAGAGCTGTATTACCTAGCAAGAGCGAGGCCATGGCCTTACTGCCCAGCACCATAAAAAAGCAAGCATGTTGGAATTAATGTCTACTTACTATCCGGCATCACAAGATTTTTGACAATCAACAGCAGCTAGCTGGAATGGGAGTCAAACCCTGAAGACCTAGCACTGCAGCACCCAGGAGGCTGCGGCAGGAGGCAAGCAAGTTCCAGGCAAGTCTGATCTGTATAGTAAGACCCTATTGCAAAGGGGAGTAGGGGAAGGCTGCAAATAAAACCAAGCCAAGCAACAAAAGAGCACAAGTAGCGGGTGTCCATTCTACTTCCAAGCCTGCACACAAACTTTGGTTATGTGAATTTTAAACTTAAAAGAAAGAACAATTAGGACACGGGGGAAATTTACATACTCCTCTGTGAGGTGGGCCACTTCTTCGATCATGGGAAAAACTGCGGCCCTCGTCATATTCTCGGTAATCAACATGACTGTAATATCTACTGTAGCCTCCTTCATCGGGTCTGGCTAGCAGAGGCGGTCTCTTGTCTAGCAGAGGCGGTCTCTTGTCTAGCAGAGGTGGTCTCTTTGGCACAACATTAACTACTCTATGGTAGCCATCCTAAAACAGACAAAAAGAAATATAGAGACATCACTAATTTCTCTATTTGGTTTTGGAAATGTTTCTTACAAGCACAGGTGTTCTTACCCATAATTGAACAGAGTAAGTGTATAAATGAACAAAAATGCACTAGTGAAAAATGCAAGTACGAATAACAAAAACATCTTCATACAGATTAAGGGAAATAAAATGAAAAAACTCATTCAAAACAACACACAACAATACAAAATGACAATCACAGGTTAAGAAAAGGGGGCTGGAGAGAAAGCTCAGGGGATGAAGAGCACTTGCTGTTTTTCTAGAGAATCCTATTGTAATGTGAGCGGCGGGCTACGTTCCTGGCATCCGGCAGCCGAAACGGCTAGCTTTATTTGAAATAATTATTCTTTTGAACATTGCCTGGCCCATTAGTTTCAGCCTTTTATTGGTTAGCTCTTATATATCGATCTAACCCATTTCTAATAATTTGTGTAGCCCACGAGGTGGCTTACCAGGGAAGATCTTGACCTGCGTCTGTCTGGAGTGGGAGAATCATGGCGACTCCTTGACTCAGCTTCTTTTTCCCAGCATTCTGTTCTGTTTACTCCGCCTACCTAATTTTATGTCCTATTAAAGGGCCAAGGCAGTTTCTTTATTTAACTAATGAAACAACAGAAAGATGACTCCATCAAGTTCCTACCGTCCAGGGACTATGACAACCTCTTCTGGCCCCTGTGGGCACTTCACTCACATAGTGCAGATACATACATGCAAGCCAAACACTTGTACATATAAAATAAAAATCAATCTAAATAGTGTAAGTAAAAGTACTCTTAACAACAACAAACTTTGCACAGTATGCAGGTTACTGCAGTGTTGTTCCGAATGACAATGAGGACAGCACATTGTTTGGCCTACTGGGTTTAAACTATTCTATTTAACTATTTAAACAGGGCAGGACCTGCACCTGTAAACTGGCAAGCACTGAATCAGAAAAATCAAAAGGAAGCATTCTGCTATGTTTCCAGAAGCTCAAGGGAGAGAGCTTTTAGCTTTTTAAGTTTGGACACAAAGATGATCTAAAATTAGAACTAGCTTCCAAGTTAATATACCCTTGAAATCTTTGGTAACTTGGTGGGATTGGAGAGACAGACAGCCCACTGGCGAAGGGCAATGACTGCTCTTTCAAAGGACCTGGTTCAGGTCTATCACAAGGTAGCTCACAGCAATCTAAAGCTCCAGTTCCAGGAGATTGAAGCCCTCTTCTGGCCTCCTTAGGTACTGCATGCAAATGCTGCCCAGACTTATACATGCAGGCAAAATACCCATACATATAAAAAAAAATAAAATAATAACTTTAAAAAGTCACTGAGGAGTTTTGTGGGATTTGAGTAATTAGAAAACAAAAGTCTGTCTTATGTTAATATCAATATGAAATATGTTAATAGCTAATATGGTAATATGAAATAAAATCATTAGGGTAAGAAGTAAAGAACTACAGTACACATGCCAGAATCTGATCTAAGTTATCTAAAAACAGCCCCTACAGATTTCTTGTTTTCTGAGACATGATCTCCCTGTGTAGTCCAGGATGGCCTCCACCTCATGCTATTTCTCATTGTTTTGTTGTCTGAGGCAGGGTTTCTGCTAGAGCCAAGAGTAGCCTGGGACAGCGATCCTCCTGAGTGATCACATTACAGGTGACTTAACACACACACAAAGAAACCGATTATTTTTTAAAAATCTTAATTTTTAAAAACTCTATGAAAGATGCTTTCATTCCAAAAAGAAAAACAACTAGATGGCTGAATAATTTAATATATAACTATATTATCCTTTTCCCACAACTATAAGTATTATAGATAACTGGACATAAATTAAATTGGCTTGGGACATTTATTTGAAAGCATTTCTTAAGACTAGTGTGGCATTCAGTTGTAGAGCAGGGATTAGCATTCATAAAACGTGGGTTAATCCCCTGTAACAAAACAAAACCCACCAATTTTCTAATGTATCATTAAATATATGTGAGCTCATTTTAACACAAAAACACTGTTGCTTTCATGTATTTGTTATTTTATTTATTTTATGTATGGTGGAAGAAGTCCACATGCTTGCCACAGTTTGCATGCAGAGGTCAGAGCCAGCGCTCGACTTCCACCATGTGGTTCCTGGAGATGGATCTCAGTTGAACAGCATTGATAACAAGTACTGTTACCCACTGAGCCATCTTGCCATCCTTAATTTTGTTTAAATATTGTGAAAAAGTTTAAAACATTTTGTTTAAAATTAAAATATTATAAGGCCGTTCCTTAAACACCTTTATTCTTTAGAGACATATGGAAACGTTTATATTTGAAACATGAATAGTGATTTACTTCAAAATGCTTTCAGGAAGGGAGTCGAGTGATCAAGAATTCTGACTGCTATTCTAGAAAGCTTGTGTTCAATTCCTAGTATCTACATAATAGTTCACAGAAGTCAGTAACTACTGCACCAGGGGATCCAGCGCCCTCTCCGGACCTCCTTAAGCACAAGGCATGTACATGTAGTCACAGAAATACATAAAGACAAAACACTAATACACGTAAGATAAATATTTTAAAATGAGATAAAATAACCTAGAAGAGAGGAGAACAGAGACAAGAATAAAACACAAGAAACCAAAAGTAGATAATTGTTGCTTTCATTACAATTACTTTGCAAGCTGCTTGCTTACTTTTAAATACTTAGTTTTTTTTTTCTTTATGAAGAATCAAACAAAAGCCAAGCCTGGTTATACATGACTTTAAAGCCAGCACTGAAGAGGCTGAGAAAGAAGGAAAGTTCAAGCAGATTTGGACTACATAAGATCCTGTCTTGAAAATAAACAGATTCATAAATAAAGCTCAACAAGGGTCAAGCATTACAGCACAAGACAACACTGCACTTTCAAGTGCAGCCTGAGTCCCAGCAAAGCCCTTGTCTCATAAATAAAAAAGAAACAAACAACCACACTAACTGCAGGCAAAGTACCATGGTACAGAAACAGCAGCAGTATTTCCTACCACAGTGAACTTAAGATCTGAATGTAACCATAGAAATGCTGTTGGAAAAGCAGGTGGCACACATCAAACACCCCATACATAGTATGTGTTCTAGTTTGCCAGCTCAAATTACTTTACTTTTTGATAAGCACAGGAATTACTACACCTAGGAGGTAAAAAACTATAAACCACTAGCTGTGCAGACAAGGCTAGCCTTGAATTCAGAGATTCTTCTGCCTCTGCCTCCTAGGTGCTGGGATTAAACAGTGCACACCACCACCCCAGCAACCGTACCTAACTAAGCAGCACAATATTACCCAGACTAACAGATTTGCTTTGGTGAGTTTTGACAAGTTCACTCTACCACCCACTGTGTACTTGATACGGACTGATTGCTTGCTCAGTGAGATACTGGCGCCTTGGGGTCAACCCAGTGGTTTGGGGGAGGATTAGAAATTAAGCTAAAATATTCTAAATTGGTCCAACCCTTCAGACACATATCATTATAAAATTTGGCCAAAAACTTACATTATCTTTTTTGGCAACAGTGAAAAAAGGATGTTAAACTTCAAAATTCTGTCAGTCAAGAAATTAAAACATGCTACCCATACCCATCCATAGGACCCTTTGTGCCAACCACACCACCCCACTCCATTTTCAGACTTCCCATGTCTTCTTCCAGGGTCTAGGCTGGTGAGTACCCTGACTTGTTCATCCACACTTTCTGTGTACTCTACCAAATTTAGCTAGGTTTCTGTGGCCTAAACTGGCCTTCACTGCAGAGAAGCTCAAGGCTTGGGCCAGTATCCCCTCTACTTATCCACTAAACCACAGGATACTCCCACACCACATCCAACCTTTCCACACAGACTTATAAATCCCCATCCTCCGACCTGGCAACAGGAAACATATCCTGTACACCAGTCCAGTCCCCTCTGCCACCACAACATTCTCTTCTCCCTAGCCCTGCTCCATCAATAACAAACTATACATAGAGCATGTAGACAGAGAACACACAGATTTCATCGGAGTAACACCAACAACATGAAAGATTAAGGCAAGGTCTGCCCTCTGAAACCTGCTGGTCCTGTGAAGATGCTTGCCTAAATGAGCCAGGACACTAAAGTTAGAAGAATTCAAGGGATGTAAAGAACACACAAAGAAAACAGCATAAATGCCTGAGTGATGCACCAGGTTGACAGACATGACAAAGACAATGCAGGACTAGAAAATGAAACTTAATAAAGCAATAGAAATACTGAAGAAGACTCAAGCTGAAAAGAAGGAACTGAAAACAACATTTCACAACTAGAAAACTCAAAGAAAAGAAGCCTACAGTCTGAATCAAGTAGAAGAGAGATCATCAAGTGACCCATCAAATAAGCAAGGTACATGAAAAGAAATTAAACATAGGAAAGGAACATACAGAAATGCAGGACACCGTTAAAAAAAAAAAACTTTGAATACAGACATAGACGAGGTAGAAAAATCCCACATGAATGGCATAGACCAGATCTCCAACAAGATCATAGAACATTTCCCCAAGCTAAGGACAGACATACTCAGATACAAGCAGCACACAGAAAAACAGATAAGACCAGAAAAAAAAAAAAAACCCACAGAATTTCATATTATAACACTAACATTTATAACAAAGAAAGTGTTTTGAAAGCTGCAAAAGGAAAAACACAAGTCACATATAAAAGGAAACCTATGAAAATAACAGCTGATTTCTCAATATAATTAATCTTTGAAAGCCAGAAGAGCCTAGAGTCCAAGAACTAAAAGGTAAGAAAAGAGAAATGTTATAATTAAAATTAAAATCTCAAAAATAAACAACAAAAAAAGAAGTTAAAATACATCTTCAAATAGCTCTACACAGGGAAGTACTACTAAATTAAACTTTACACATCAACACTCTAGAGTTCAGTCTTTCAAGTATATAGTTTTCCCATTGGAAAAAAACCCTGTAAGACAAGTGTGGTGACCCACGTCTTTAGGCCTCATACTCAGCAGTCAGGTGTGCAGTGAACTCCAGGCCAGCCATGACTACATACATACATAAAAAGAAAACATAACTTATACATACACTTGTAGCAAAACATGTTAAGAATGGAAGTGAAATGGCAGGCATAATAATTTTCAAACAAAAAATACTAAGAGTCACACGTGTGAGGTCCTGAATCCAAATACTACAAAATACAAGTAAAACTAACAAAATAAATGAGATGTAAAAAAAAAAAAATATAGGAATTAGCACATGTGAAGATTTTTAATAAAATGCCCCAGGAACTACAAACAAGAAGAAAAGGACTATCTACTCAACACTAACATTCTGTAAGCAATGCCATACAGAATGGTACATAAGTGAATTACCATATGGAACACTCTTGACTTTCAAAGTGAACAAAAAATTACAGGATTGTAGTTTAAGCATATTCATATTTGAGACTATTTGGAACCAGTAAATCCCAAGCAATCCCTATAAAGCCTCAGATATAGCAATACCAAGTTTTAATTCATCAAAAAATTTGTTTTGATTGGCTATACTGGCTGAGAAGTAGTGGCAAAAATATTAAGATTACAGACCTGTAATCTCAGCACTCAGGAGACTGATGGTTAGAAGACAGGCAAACGAGCACACAGTTAAAAAAAAAAAAACTGAAAAGAAAGCTCTGCCCTCATTACAATTTGTATCAAAGCCTAGCATATTTACAGTGTGCATACCACAAAACTACCACCACTAGGTCAACACTGAATTACCACCCAGATACAGTCACTGAGGACAAGCTTTTCCTTGGGTTCTATCCAGTGTTTCCTCCCACTAGTGACCACTTAGCCCTTTGCTGTAGTATTATTTTTAAAAGTTGTTCTCAATCTTCTTAATGCTGTAACCCTCTAACACAGTTCCTGGTTTTGTGGTGAAGCCAACTATAAAATGATTTTGTTGCTTCTTTGTAACTATAATTTTGCTACTGCTATGAAGCAAAACTGTGATATTTTGTTTGTGATTTAACAAATAAAGCATACCTGAAGATCAGAGTGTGGAGCCAGTCACTAGTCAGTTATATAGAGGCCAGGCAATGGTGGCACACACTTTTAATCCCAGCACTCAAAGGCAGAGCAGACAGATCTCTGTTGAGTTCAAGGCCACTCTGGGCTATACTAGGTTGATCCAGTCTCAAGAGAAACACAGGCAGGTGGTGCTGGCTCACACCTTTAATCCCAGCACTAAGGAGACGGAGGCAGGAAGGGATATGGCTGGGCAGAGAGGAGAGTGGCACTCAGTGGCAGGCAGTCTGAGCATAGAGTCTGAGGACAGGATCACCACCCTTTTGGATCTGGTAGAAGTAAAAAGGTGGCTCTAATGGCTGGCTGCACTGCTTCTCTGATCTCTCAGCTTTCACCCCCTCTGGGTTTTTATTATTAAAACTTATTAGAATTCATGCTACATATAATGCAAATATATGATAAGTAGGATACCTGATCGTAACCCATAGGTTGAGAACCACTGGTTTAAATAGTCCATCCATCCTCCTGTTAGACAAGCTCTTAGCAATGCTACTTATAAACACACGAATATGATTTTTTAACATTAAGTGATCTCTACTTCATAAGCAAAGTTTTTTTTCTTTTACTTCATTTACTTCTATGTATATGTGTATGACACTTGAGTGCTAAGGCAGAGGCCATCAGATAACCTGGAACTAGAGTTACAGGCGGTTGTGAGGGGCCTGATGTGAGTCCTCTGGGAGAGCAAGAAGTGCTCTTACCACAGAACCATCTCCCTAGCTAGTGCCTTAAAACTTTAAATAGGGTAATTTTTTATTAAATCCAAAGTTAGAATCCAAAGCTGCATTTACATTCTACTTTTACTGTTAACCACTTTTCTGCAAATTCAGTGAATTCATTTAAATCAGACGTGAATATAAAACTTCCACAAGGCACATGACTAGGAACTATTCAACTCTGGGGATGGGGCTGAGGAAGAAGGAAAAAAGTTGGAGGCAACATGGGATGGTGAGGAAGAAAAGAAACTATTTTTTCCTGAACAGAACAGCACAACAACAAAGTTAACAGAAATCTATTAACTTTGTGGAAACAAAATCACTGGTATTTCCAATCAAGTGTGGTAGTCTGAATGAGGTGGCCTCAGCTGCAGGCATCTGAATACTTACTCCCCAGTTGGGGTGCTGTCTGGAGAGGCTGCAAAGGTGTGGCCTTGTTGGAGGTGTCACTGGAGACAGGCTTTGGAGTTTAAAGACTGCCAATTTGGGTTCATTCTCTTCTTTCTGTTCTCTCCTTGCAATTGAAGATTGAGCTGCTCTTGACTTACTAGTCCAGTCACCATGCCTGCAACCTTCCTGCAATTACTCCTACATACTTACTTCTGGAACTATAAACCTAAACAAACTCTTCCTTCTACAGTTGCCTTAGCCACTATGTTTTATTACAGAAACAGAAAAGTAACTTATAAAACAGATTACAGCTGTCGGTCCACATTTATATACATCATTGTTTAAATCAAACATGGCTTTTTAAAAAGATTTATTTATTTATTATGTATACAGTGTTCTGTCTGCATGTATGCCTACATGACAAAAGAGGGCACCAGATCTTACTGTAGATGACTGTGAGCCACCATGTGGTTGTTGGGACTTGAACTCTGGTCCTCTGGAAGAGCAGCTAGTACTCTTAACCACTAAGCCAGCCCAGCCCTGAAAAGAGGCCCTTGGTATTGGCCATATTCTGCTATAGCTTAGGCCTTAAATGTCTCCCATTAAATGTCTGGGGTAAAGCATAAATGGCCTGGTGCCTGACAGGAAGTCTTCATGTCACTGGGAAAATGTCCTCAAGGAGGATTGCACTCTATATACTGTCTTACCAAAAGTCCAACTCATCATGGAGTAAACCTCCAAAACTGTAAGTCAAAATAAATTTCTTTCTTTAGCCAGGCGGTAGTGGGGCACACCTTTAATCCCAGCACTTGGGAGGCAGAAGCAGGCAGATCTGAGTCTGAAGCCAGCCTGGCCTACAGAGCACATTCAAAGACAGTTAGTGCTACATAGAGAAACCCTGTCTCAAAAATGGAAAAAATAAAAATTCTTTAAATTGATTATCTCCAGTAAGTGTTAGAGTAATGCAAAGCTAACACACCTTAAAGAAGCAAATATTACCAAATCATAAATTGAGTTCTTGAGCTGGGTGTAGTGGCTCATGCCTGTAAGCTCAGCACCTCAGAAGCTAAAGCAGGAGGACTGCCATGAGACTAAGGTCAGCCCAGTCTATATAGTGAGTTCTAAAGCAGACTGAACCATAGAGTACCTCGTCTCAAACAAAATAAAAGAAAAGCCAGGAGGTGCACAGGCCTGCAATCCTAGAACTTCAGAGAAGAGGCACAACAAACAGTTCAAATTCATCCACAAGTACATAGTAAGTTGGAGGTCAGCCTAGGCAACACCTGAGCCGGTTTCAGAAAAAAAAGGGGGGTGGGAGGCAGGCTGGAGATTTGGCCCCAGTGGTTAATTGTTCTTACTGCTCTTTAATTCCCAGAAGCCATGTCTGGAGGTTTACAACTGCCTTGTAACATTAGCTCCAAAGTGCCAATACCCTCTTTATGGCCACACACACACACGACACTAGTGCTCACATACAAAAAGAATAATAAAATATATCTTTTGATGTTTCTTATACTTTATTACTTGTATTCTGACCTCAATGACCTCAGTCAGGCATCATTCTGATTAGAACATGTCTATAATCTCAGCACTTGAGAGCAGGCAAGAGGGTCAGGAAATCAAGTCTACACAGTAAGTTCAAGGCCAGCCTGAGTTACAGAAGACTGAGGCTCAAAAACAGAGGTGAGGATGCCCTGAGATATGATCTATAAACTTTATCAGATAAGTAAAAGGGCAAAATATTAAAAGCTTAAGACTAAATTTAACTAAAATGTAAGCATGCCATAAGGTGAAGAAGCAATTTCCAAGAGCCATCTAAAGAACAAAATACACTGAAGATAAGACAAAGCTTCAAGTCATTCCCACAAAAGTAAGTCCACCAGAAGAAAAAAAATATGAATTCTAGAGGAGAAATACAGGAACAAAGGTTTTACAAATCAGTAAAGTGGGCCTGGGGAATAAAAAAAAGACCCAGCTTCTCTAATAACATAGGGAAGGAAGAGGAATGAGTAGGTCTGGCCAGGTTCTGTGTTCCTAAAGGAAAAGCACTTCAGACTCTATCAGATCTTGACGTTACAGACAGTTGCTAGCTGCCATGTGGGTGCTGGGAATTGAACCCAGATCCTCTGGAAGAGCAGCCAGTGCTCTTAACTGCTGAGCCATCACTCCAGCCCCCTAGACTCTATCATGAGTCCCTATGCAGCTAGACAAGGAGGAAGAGATCTGTCCAAAACATCTACACATCTACGCTGATCCTCAGCACATCAGCGCTATAAACTTTATTTCTCTTCCTACTTACTGATGTTGAAATTCCACTGTGGGGGGAGGAAAGCCAGGGGTGACTACTGTACATTTAAACACACACACACACACACACACACACACACACACACGGCATTAGATCAAAATGGTTGTTACATTTGACTATAAAATGTTCATTTAATTAGGACGTCCATCTCTTTTCTTTCCCCTCTTTTGAGGTGTCTGGGATCAGCTCGAAGGATCATGTTAGGTAAGCACTAACTGAATTATATCCTCAGCCCTTCAATTCTAATTCTTAGACTAGCATTCTGTGAGCCATCAATACACTGAACTTCACCCAGAATGCTGCCATCCTGGGAACTCCATATTCTAAAACACCAACTACCTATCCTTCTACTAAGAGGTGGCCTTAGGTCTCAAGTAGCTTTTCCTCTGTCCTAAACTCCACTTCTTTTAAATAACTCCCCTCGCTTCTTGATGTGGTCACGATTCCTAGTCCAGTTAGTTCTTCAGTGTCGATCTCAGCCAATCACTCATCTTGCAATCTTAAATCAATACAATTTGCTTTGCCCATCCACCAATTAAGCTACTCAGCAAAAAAGCACACAGTCTGCATGTCAATGCCCAGATGGTAAAATAAAATTTCTACTCAAGGGATATAGTGGGAAAGAGGACTTGGCATTTTTGAAAGGTAACTCACAGCTATGACTGTATCACTTTTAATCCTTCTAGGTTATCATAAAATAATTCTATCAGACTAAGAAAACTTATTAGAAATAGTCTCCAGAACAACCTGAAAAGCAATGACATAATTACTGAGTCTGCCCATCATAATATAACGGGCTTCCTTGTTTTTTTTCTATCTTAAATCATTTTATATCAACCCGAGCTGTAATTCAGGCCAATGAAGGACAACCTTGCAGATGACACTGTTCATCAAGGTGAAGGAAGGATAGGACCAAGTAATAAACTGTCAGCTAGGCCTGGCTGCAGTCCTATAAGCTAACTGAAAGGCAGGAGGATCACAAAGGCAAGGCCTGCATAGGACACAGAGTGAATTCAAGCCCAACCTAAGTAATTTAGTAAGACCTTGTCTTAAAATAAAACAGAAACAAAGAGGCAAGGGTAGGGCTCAAAGGTTGAGTGCTTGCCTTGCATGAAAAAAGCTAGATTCAATTCCCAGTATTACTACCACACACACAGAAATCCCTAATACTTTAAGTAAAAAATACTTGTCATGTGAACAAAAAATTATGCCGTCTGTGGCATATAAAATGTCTACATAAGAATACAATCCCAAACAGGTGGTGGTGGCACCGGCTTTAATTCCAGCACTTGGGAGGCAGAGGCAGGTGGATCTCTGTGAGTTTGAGGCTAGCCTGATCTACAGACCAAGTTCCAGGACCAACTCCAAAGCTACACTGAGAAACCCTGTCTCAAAAAAAAAAAAAACAAAGCAAAACAAAACAACAAAAAAACAAGGAAAGAATACAACCCAAAGTCGCAATGTTCAAGGTGAGTCAGCAGAAGATTCAAAGCTTCTTGACCTCCAACCCTCCCTTAGTTTTCCAAGCAGTTGAAAAATGTGGAGCCCTGCTACATACTAGGACTGGATCCAGTTTGGGTAGAATAAACAACTTATCAAGAACATTAAGAGTCTAGTTCAATGGGCTGGAGAGATGGCTCAGTGGTTAAGAGCATTGCCTGCTCTTCCAAAGGTCCTGAGTTCAATTCCCAGCAACCACATGGTGGCTCACAACCATCTGTAATGGGGTCTGGTGCCCTCTTCTGGCCTGTAGGCATACACACAGACAGAATATTGTATACATAATAAATAAATAAATAAATAAATAAATAAATAAATAAATAAATAAATAAATATTTTTAAAAAAAAAGAGTCTAGTTCAAAATTCCCAACTCTCAGAACAGAGACAATAAGGCAGACAGAAGATGGGGATTCCGTCCTTTGAACCCAGCACTCTTCTCGCCCTGCAGGCTGCCTGACCAGACGTCGCAGCTGAACTGCTCTCTAGGGTGGCAACATGCTTCTCCTACTAGCCCAGGAGGATTGATCTCCAGGTAGAATGTCATACTAGTTCATAACTTAATTTTAATTTTTGATTTTGTGACAGTGTCAGATTGTGTAGCCTGGCCTAGAACTTGCTATGAAGACCTGGCTGGCCTTAAACTCACAGAGATCCACCGGCTTCTGCCTCCCAAGTGCTGAGATTAAAGGCATGCGACACACTATGCCAGGCTCAATCTATAAATATATTAAGGCGACAAATAAATGGCAGTCATGAATAGAAGCAGATTTTCAACATTTCTTTGTCTATGCACAGTATAGCATTTATAAAAATTTATAAATTTTCCCCCACAAACTAAATTCAATACAAAACCTTTGTTCTAGAAATTTAAGTATAAAATATAGATTTTGGTTTTTTACTTAAATAAATTACCATGCATTTTATAGCCTTTTTTGTGGTTTTTTTGTTTAGTTTTGTTTTATTTTTTTTCAAGACAGGGTTTTTCTGTATAACAGTCCTAGATGTCCTGGAATTCACTTTGTAGTAGACCAGGCTGGCCTCAAATATTTTCTAGCTTTTAAAAGGTGAATTTAATCTCTTTTCCAGCTAGGCTGGTAAACTTGTGCTATTTGAAGACGCTGGAGAAGACAGAATGACACAGCAGGCTCTGAACCATCCTCCACAGAGCAGTGACTTACACTGGCATGGCTCCGAGGGGGTGCTCGTTCTCTTGGAAGTCGTTCGTAGTCATACCGTCCCTCAGACCACATCTCATCTCTTTTGGAAGCCACTAAAGAAAAAACAAAAACAATCCTGGGTTTTTTTGTCAGCAAGTAAGACACAAGAAAGCAGCAAATGCCAAGACACCTAGGAGAGTGAGCGAAGAGGAGAATGAAAGCAGTGAGTCCTCCTACTGGAGATTTAAACAATCCATGCACATGTATATAGCAAGTCCTGCATTCCTTCCATTTACATAACGTTATTTACATTACGTTATTTACAAGAAGAACTTCCACCAGCAAGCTGGGTAAGAGTCATAAACCACATACAGTTTCTTCATTGCCAACGTTTGAAAACCTAGAAAAGATACCGTTTAATAAATAGTTTGGAAAGCAGGCCAGCATGGTTACTCCAATTAAGGCTGGCCTCAAATTTACTATGTAGCCAAAGCTGGCTTGGAAATACTGGGATTACAGGTATATCCCAGCATGCAACGCTCCAACGTTTTTAATTTTGTATTAATTTATTTGTAAATGTGTATATCATGTGTGGGGCTAGAGGTGCAGGGCTTCTTGAGCCTTCTTATTCCCCCTGCGGCAGTTGCTAGGCCTCCTTATTCCCCAGGGAAAGGTGAGTGCTCTACCCACCCATTGCACAGCCCCACGACGCAGGACAGACGCAATAGGCAAGGGAGCGGGAGTCAATGCAGGAACTGTTTATTACTGTGAGCATCAGCTTATGCAGGTTATCATGCACCGCGTGATGTGGGGGTACCTCCAGCCAATGAGAGACAGACAAACCCTCCCTCTGGCTAGAGGGGTGTCTACCTAATTTGTGCTCTCATCCTCACTCAAATCGAGCCAGACTTTTCTCTGTCCTACAGGCCTCAAAATACAGATCCTGAATTTGAACCAGCCTTTTTTCTGTCCTATAGGCCTCAAGGTACAAGCCTTGAGATAATTTTGGCCCAATATCTCCCACTTTTGTTTTATATTCCATCCCCTACCCTGGTCACCAAGCCAGAATATCCCACCGGGGAGAGAGTACGGGTCAGGGCCAACCCTATCCGGAGTTTTGGCCTGGACACCCTCAAATTGAGAGTTCATCCGTGGGGTGAGATGTATCGAGCCTCTCATAATGTGCTCGAAGGGCCATGAGTACATTGTACCTGTTGTATCTGTTTTTGGAACGCTTCCTTCAGCCTTTGGAGAACACATGGGCCAAAAAGACAGATCAATAAATAAATAGCCATCGGTCCAATTAGGGAAGAGATGAGTGTGGTAAGCCATGGGGACCAATTAAACCAGGTTTCATAGGAGGTTCTGGACTTAAATGAATCACTATCTTTTCTTAACTCATTTAGAGTTCTTGTAACCATCCTGGAATGGTCCGCACAGAAGCAACCTTCTTCCCCAAGCGCCCTGCAAATTCCTCCCTGTTCCATAAACAGCAAGTCCAAGCCTCTCCTATTTTGTAAGGTTACCCTTGCTGAGGAATCCAAAGACTTTTGTAAATAACGTGATGTGGTCTCTGTCTTTTCTAATTACGTCCAGACCAGTCTGCTCACATCCCCACGAAGAACAATAGTAATCAGGAGCCGTCCCGCACTTTCTGATAGTAGAGACAGCCTGGTTGCTTCCTGGGCACACATAAAAGGGTGTCTGTAGGAGGGCATGTCTCCTAAGGACATGAGAATGCCCAGGCTCATTAGGGCAAGATGCTTGGGGTAGGGTGCACCCCCAAGAGCTTCCGCATTCAGGTCTCCCCTCTGTCCCAAGGACATCAGGTCAGGCCACTACGGCCAGGGTGTCCTCATCTGAGAGGTCTGGTTTAGGATCCCTCCAGTACCAGCACTCAAGGATCTCCGTGTTATCTTCTGTGGTTGGTGGGGGCTTGCTGCCTGGACCTTGATCCCCGGAAGAGGAATTAACATGATTATAGCCGGGAAAGCTATCTGAAATAGATAAACAGGCAACACTCTCTTCAAGGGTCAGTCCCCTTGGGCAGTGGTGATTTTTCTTTTCTTGTGTTTGAATTTAATGGTTGTCCACCATAATCTCTTTATTATTGGTCATCTTGATCTTCCCCATTCTCCTGAGGGGAGGGGAGAAATTTTAAGTTACAAGTGGGTAGCCACATAGGCGATTCCCCTGTTTGGGAAGACACATCCATATCCTCGGTCATGTTTCAACAAGGGATCTGGGCCCCTCCATTGGTTAGTAAGAGGATCCTTCCACCTAACTTGTTGGGTGGGCCTTGTTGGTAGGGATCAATCGAGAACAATGTCTGGCGACTCTAGATGGAATTATTAACTTAGAGCGACCTTTTCATAATGTCGGAGGTGCCTTGATCCTATGACCCTATCAGTTATTGATCGGAGTGCCCTCCCCAGGGTGCTGTGTCCCCATTCTAATGCTTGTGACTGCTGAACAAGGGCAGCCAGCATCGTCTTTTTCCCTAATAATATTCAGCCTTAGACTGGGATATTAGGATTATATTTTGCCAAAGAAGCCTGATGGAGCTCATTGACAAATTCAGTGAGGGCCTGATGGCTCACAGGGGGTAAGGAAATGATCGTATTAGGTTGCCTCTCTTTTAGGAGATCATACAACACATCTAATTTCCCAGTCTCTACAGGCAACCAGGGCCTCACCCAGGTCATTTCTCACAGTATCTAAACTGAGAGGCTCAGGCAGGATTAATTTCTGTCCTATAGGCCTCAAGGGACAGGCTGAGATAATTTTGGCCCAACAAAAGGGACACGCATGCATCCCACAGAATGTGTGGAAGTCAGAAGATAATCTACAGGAGTCAGTTCTGTCTACCGTGGGAGCAACAGAGCCTCAGGGCCCCAGCCTTTGCTTACTACATCATCTCACCAGCCCTGTGGTTTATTTCTGGCCTTAAACTGCTGATCCTCCTCCCACAATACCCCAAATGAGGAATTAGAGTAAACCACCTGAACCATCAGTAATCAATAAAAATGTGCTGAATATATCATATGAAAATCTGATCAAGAGCCAGTTGGTGGTGGCACATGACTTTCCCAGCACTCAGGAGGCAGAGGCAGGTGGATCTCTTGAGCTGAAGGCATCCTGGTCCACAGAGTGAGTTCTGGAACAACTAGGGCTACACAGAGAAATCCTGTCTCAAATAACCAAACAAACAAACAAACAAACAAAAAAACCAGTTCCAGGTCCAGCCTAGACTATATGAGGTCCTTAACAAAAAATTAAGTACAATAATGTAAAATAAAAAAAGGGAGGAGAACCTGTAATGAAAGCTGTTCAATCTGACACAAGAATACTCTGAAAGGAGAGATCCTCAATTGAGAAAATGCCTCCATAAGATCCAGCTATAAGGCATTTTAATTAGTGATAGTGATTGATGGGGAATGCCCCAGTCCACTGTGGTTGATGCCATCCCCATGACGCAGGTGGTCCTTCTTAGGTTCTATAAGAAAGCAGGCTAGACAAGCCATGATGAGCAAACCAGTAAGAAGCACTCCTCCACGGCCTCTGCATCAGCTGCTGCTTCCTGTTTCCTTCCCAATCTGAGTTCCTGTCCTGACTTCCTTCAGTGCTGAAGAAGTTTAAGCTAAATAAACCCTTTCTTCCCCAACTTTGCTTTTGGTCATGCTTCTCATCAGATCACCCTAACTAAGACAGAGTGTGAATATGGGGTGTGTTCACCTGAAACTCAAAGGCCAGCAGAGTGCTCTCCTACAAAGACTGGGCTCTGTTAGGAGCAGCACAGACATCCCAGGGGGTGACACACTACCAGATTGCAGAATGGAAACCATATTTTCAGGTTGTTCCTGATCCAGTTTGGAATTTTCTGCCTATCAGTTTGGAAGATAGATTATCTCACATATCAGAATCACAGGACAGTGTGAACTACAAAAAGAGGAATCTCTAAGCAAGCTGGCTCATGGCCTTACGGTGCTTTTTTAACTTCGGGTTGACACCACTATTTCATACATGCTAGCATTCCGCCACTCTGCTACATCCCTTGGTCAAGCTGGACCTTGAATTAAATTACCACAAAAAGGAACNCAAAAAAAAAAAAAAAAAAAAAAAAAAAAAAAAAAAAAAAAAAGTACTATAGAAATATGCTAAAATTGCTTTCAATTCAAATACTACCCCAACATTTTCAAAGTCATTCAGGAGCATTCTTAAGTACAGTAATCTTTTGATTTTGACTAGTGGCATGTGTTGCTTATGACATTATCCAGGTTTTGGAAATCAATCCATCCCACAACCAATCAATCAACTATACTGACTCCTGACACTAAACAGTCCCCTCCCATTACTGGAGTCTCAAAAGAACTTTAGGCCGAAAGAGATGGCTCCGTGGTTAAAAGCTCTTTTCACTCAAGCATGAGGCGTTTAAATCCTACCACCCACGTAAAAGTCCAATATGACTCACTCGCACATGCAGCTCCAGTAACTGAGGGGACAGGTTCAGTAGGGGACCTATTTTACAGGAGCAAGCTGGAGTATAATAATAGAAAACAACACACTTGGGGCTCAGAGCACTGACTGTTCTTCCAGAGATCCTGAGTTCAATTCCCAGCAACCACATGGTGGCTCACAACCATCTGTAATAAGATCTGGTGCCCACTTCTAGCCTTCAGGGATACATGCAGGCAGATGCCGTATACATAATTAATAAATAAACCTTAAAAAAAAAAGAAAACAACACAATTCCCCTGGCCTTTGCATACCCAAGTGCACATATTTGGATGTAACACACACAAATTTTTCTTACTTTTTAAAAGTACTCCAGAATAATTCTCTGTGTCACAATAAAGCCGAGAACAGAATTGGAATTCAATGTGGAAAATGCAAACTTCCTTTCAAAGTGTGTCAACAAGGAGCTGCAAAGATAGACAGCTCGGCGGTCAAAAAGCACTGACTGGTTTCAAATCCCAGCACCCACATGGCGGCTCACAACTGTCTATGACTCAAGTTCCAGGACACCCTCACCCATAAATACATGCAGGCAAAACACCAATGAAACAAAATAAAGTATTAAAAAAAAGAAGCATGCCAATAAGTTGATCCCAAAATATAAGAATCTCACTCTTATGCAATAATCAATAATGTCTAAGTAGTGCTGTCCGTGAGTCAAGTCCAGAAGGAAATAAGCCTCTCCTTAAAGCACTCCACTGAGGGATTCCTAGTCCTATATTCTCAACAGAGAACTTGCACTGTGAGCGAAAGTTACAGGAATTAGAGAAAACAAACTCACAATTAATGACCTTGTGCCCAACCAAGTCAAAATGTCAAAATGATACAATTCTTTTTCCATGTTATCCAAACTGCTTGTCCTGTAGGTTAGGCAACAGAGTAACTGCATTATAATCCAGACAGTTCCTTTCCCATCTTCAAGTTTTTTCTTTTACATTTTTTTTATTCTCCACTAGCTATTTTGATAGCCAGCCAGAGTTAATGAAAAGTCCCATTTAAATTCATATCTTGAATGAGCAGTAGGCATTTGTGTTGGCTCCAGACATCTCTTTAACTTCCTCAGCTCTTACCTAAATTATTTTAATGCCACTCAACCAGATCCTGCAGCCTTGCTTTCTTTACAATACTAATCACCTCAAGTGTGGAATGATTTACATGCAATGTATGTAGCCATCTTAGTTAGGGTTACCATTGCATTGATGACTCCATAAGATCAGTTTGTAAGCAGGCTTGTAGAACATTTCCTTAATCAATGATTCATGGTGGGGGTCACAACCCACTGTGTGTGGGACCACCGCTAAGCTGGTAGTCATGGGTTCTATAAGAAAGTAAGCCGTGGGGAGCAAGCCAGTAAGCAGCACTCCTCCACAGCCTCTGCATCAGTTCCTGCCTCCAGATTCCTGCCTTGAATTCCTGTTCTGATTTCCTTCAGTGATAACTACTGATATGGTATGCCAAATAAACCCTTCCCTCCACAAACTGCTTTGGTCACAGTATTTCATCACAACTGTATCCCTAACTAAGACACGACCTCACTACTAGTATAAAAACAAGAGGTCGAGACACTATGTTGTTCGGTAACTTCCTCAACAATCCACACAAAGCATGTGATCAGTAACCAGAATGAATTTACTCACGTTATAAAACCATCCCTCTCAATAAATGATTGGGCATCCCCCCTTCCATCCTAACTTCCTTCTAAAGAATGTTGCATACACCTCCAGCTCAACACACCAACAGTTCTTCACTTTCTCAGAGACTCGTCTTACCTCCTGTCTTCCCCATTCTGATCAATGAAACCCAAAGGCTCAAATCAGAAACCTGAGTAATAAAACTCAACCTGTTACACCTAAAGGTTTACTCCATCCAGTTATTTTTACAACCTCAACAAGCACAAGTATCTAAACTTCCTATTCTGGTTACAAAGGATACACTGCAGCTTGATCTCTACCAAAGCATCTCTGAACTATCTAGTCTATGTTCAAGATACAGCCCAAACACCAGCCTTTCTTATAGTCTCCCAAAGAGCTGAATTAGTCCTTCTCTGTGCACCTCAAAAGACCATACAGTACTATGAAACAGTCCCATATTCCATTCACTCTTCCTCTTTCTCCTCCCACTGCAAAGGCAATGACTATATGCCTATATTGTTTCTTATAGTATATAGTTTCTAATAAGTAGTTCATATGACATCCCAGGATTCATTCTAGGGAATCCTAATACTAGAGTAGTTGGCACCTTAAATTATTCAAGAACTTCTTGTTAAGTTTTTATGATTATAGTCACACTTTTGTGGTGTCAATACCATTTCAAAGGATGAGAAACTTAAATCCCACATCCAAGAGAATTTCAATCTTGCTGTACACTAGAGTTATCCAAGAGCTTTACAAAGCAAAACTATCCAGATCCTGTCTTTTCAAAGTCCCCAAAACCTAACTGCTTTCAAATTTTAAACTCATCTCGGGCTAAGATCAACAGATTAAAGGGAAGTAAGCATATTCCTGCCATATACACTGAAACACTAAGGAAGACGATAAGGGGCTGACCTGAAGCTAAAAATTGTGTAAGACTGCTTTTAGCAGAAAGTGTTTACAATTCCAAACAACTAAGCCAAAAACACTTTTAGAATATAATTAAAATGTTTGAAAAAGATTTCACTGATACCGGCTAAAATGGTCACAACAGCAAAATCCCAATTAGAATTCCATGTTGCTTGGCACTCTATGTTAGGTGTGGATATGGTAAGGGACCCCTTTAATCTTTGCTCTGTGAGTTCTAGGCCAACCAGGGCTACAAAGTAAGAGCTAGCTTTAAAAAAATATATGCAAGGTAAGACAACTTTTAAGAAAGCTAAAATAAATTTTTTAAAAATTAATAATTAAACAGAATTTTGAATGATGACTCAAAAGAATAAATAGTGAATAATAGAATCCAAGGAAAGGCAAAGGCATTAGGAATGATTCTGAATGTGTCTGAGAAAGAACTGACCAAAGGAGACCATAAAGCAATGATAAACAAACCTATCTGCTCCAGGACCTGACAAATTTTTATTTGCTCTCCTAAATACAAGAATTGTGCAATAAGCTCTCAAGACATTTAATTACCCACACTATCCTAGTGATGGAGATACAACCCCTCACTTTTACATTAAAAACTCTTAAAGCTCTCAAAAACTGAAATTCTGGTGTTGAGCCTGGAGTACCATCCCCAACCCTTCCCAACATTATCACAAGAGAAGTAGGCAAGCAGAGAAAACAGGTTCCAGGGCATCAAACAATAAAGTAAATTTTAGACAAAACATTGAATAGAGGCTTTGAACCTTGGGAATAAGTGGAGGAAGGATGTTAATTCAAAAGGTTGATTTATCAGCATACAAAATGGATTAGAAAAGGAGGCAGGAGGCTAGAACAAAAAGACGATGTATTTTTTTCCATGATAAATTATATAGTTTAGGAATGGAGGGGACAGAAGTTTGAAATACTTTCACTGTGTAGCCCTGGCTGGCTTGGGACTCACGTAAATCCTAAAATTCCCACCAGTTTAGCATCCTTCAAGCACTTCACTCTTACCAGCTTCACAAGGCCAGGTGTAGTAGTACATATCTGTAATCCAAAGACTGCAAAAGCAGACACACATTTAAAGAGAGCTTTACCCATGTAGCCAGTTTAAAGCAGCCAGAGTTATATTTAAAAAACAAAACAAAAAAAAAAAAAAACCAGTTCCAGGTCCAGCCTAGACTATATGAGGTCCTTAACAAAAAATTAAGTACAATAATGTAAAATAAAAAAAGGGAGGAGAACCTGTAATGAAAGCTGTTCAATCTGACACAAGAATACTCTGAAAGGAGAGATCCTCAATTGAGAAAATGCCTCCATAAGATCCAGCTATAAGGCATTTTAATTAGTGATAGTGATTGATGGGGAATGCCCCAGTCCACTGTGGTTGATGCCATCCCCATGACGCAGGTGGTCCTTCTTAGGTTCTATAAGAAAGCAGGCTAGACAAGCCATGATGAGCAAACCAGTAAGAAGCACTCCTCCACGGCCTCTGCATCAGCTGCTGCTTCCTGTTTCCTTCCCAATCTGAGTTCCTGTCCTGACTTCCTTCAGTGCTGAAGAAGTTTAAGCTAAATAAACCCTTTCTTCCCCAACTTTGCTTTTGGTCATGCTTCTCATCAGATCACCCTAACTAAGACAGAGTGTGAATATGGGGTGTGTTCACCTGAAACTCAAAGGCCAGCAGAGTGCTCTCCTACAAAGACTGGGCTCTGTTAGGAGCAGCACAGACATCCCAGGGGGTGACACACTACCAGATTGCAGAATGGAAACCATATTTTCAGGTTGTTCCTGATCCAGTTTGGAATTTTCTGCCTATCAGTTTGGAAGATAGATTATCTCACATATCAGAATCACAGGACAGTGTGAACTACAAAAAGAGGAATCTCTAAGCAAGCTGGCTCATGGCCTTACGGTGCTTTTTTAACTTCGGGTTGACACCACTATTTCATACATGCTAGCATTCCGCCACTCTGCTACATCCCTTGGTCAAGCTGGACCTTGAATTAAATTACCACAAAAAGGAACAGGCAAAAAAAAAAAAAAAAAAAAAAAAAAAAAAAAAAAAAAAAAANTAAGAAACATGTAAACCTCATAACTTCTTAATTGGAAATAGCGATGGTTACTGGGTGGGAGTCAAGAAGACTAGCAAAAGAAAAGGATAGAGAGAGGTTAATAAATGGGGACAATTATAGCAAAGTAGGGCATTAAGTCCTGGCGTTTCATAGTTGTGGTATTTCACTTGTATTTAATAAAGCTTGCCTGGGGATCGGGAGAGTAAAACAGTCACACTGGCCAGCATTATAGACCAGCTAGCAATGACACACACCTTTAATCCCTGTAGCCACACTAATTGCCATAGAAACCGGGCAGTGCAGAACTTTAAGCCCAGTAGTTCACGCCTATAAGCCCAGTCCTAGAGAGGATTATAAAACGGGAGGAGACAGCTCTCAAATACAGTCTCATTCTGAGATTCTTAGAGGCAGGATTGCTATTTTTGGACTGAGGTTGAGTTAAGAGCCAGTGGCTGGCTGGCTGCTCTGATTTTTGCATATTCAGGTTGAACCCCAATTTCATTCCTTTGTATAGTAGAAAGGTGATGGATAACAATAATAGTTAATATACTTCAAAAGTCTATAAGAATTTGGAAAAACTTTACCATAAAGAAATGGTATTTGAGCCGGGCGGTGGTGGCGGCGCACGCCTTTTATTCCCAGCACTCGGGAGGCAGAGGTAGGTGGATCTCTGTGAGTTCGCGACCAGCCTGGTCTACAAGAGCTAGTTACAGGAAAGGCTCCAAAACCACAGAGAAACTCTGTCTCGGGAAAAAAGAAAAAAAAAAAAAAGGAAATGGTATTTGAAGAAAAATGTTTATCGTGACCCCAAATTAAGAAATACATTTATGTATTTAAGCATTAATGATACCCCACTAATATATATCTTTCCTATGATTTCCTTCATCAGTTAAAAACAGAGTAGGGCCTGGAGAGATGGCTTAGTCATTCAGAGCACTAGTTGCTCTTTTGGAAGCTAGGGGTTTGGTTTCCAGCACCCACATGGTGGTTAATACAGTCTATAATCCCAGTGCCACTCACTATCCCATCAGTTTTGTTAAAATTTAAAATACTACACTGCCCTGGTCTATAGAAATATCACCCTGAATGCATCTGACCTAAAATACTACATTGTTATCTGTTTTATTCTGTAATGTAACTTTATGTCCCTGAACTAAAATCTGTTATACCAAGATAATAAAACAGATCGAGTCAGTATCTACAATTAAGAGCCAAAGATTGCCGGGTGGTGGTGGCGCACAGCTTTAATCCCAGCACTTGGGAGGCAAGGCAGGTGGATCTCCGCACGTTTGAGGCCAGCCGGGTCTATACAGATCAAGTGACAGGTCAGGCTTCAAAGCTACAGAGAAATCATCTCGAAAAACCAAAATAAATAAATAAATCTGTTATTCTCTAAAAATACATCATTAGTCCTCTCCAACACCTAAAAGAGATCCCAAATTAGTAATCAGTAGACAACACGTGACTTTTATCAGAAAAACACTTAAAAGCTGAGATTCAAACCACGTGTGGTGATGCATGCCTTAAATCCCAGACCACAGGAGGCAGAAGCAGCTGGATCTACAGAGTGAGTTCCAGGACAGCCAGTGCTACACAAAGAAATCCAGAAACCCTGGGGGAGGGGGCTGGCTGAGGTATAGGGTTTGTAGTTGTTGAGGGTTTGTTGTTCTTGTTGTTAATAGCATTTGAACACCTTCAAACAATCGGGAGGCAGAAGCAGGCAGATCTCTGCTGAATTTGAGACCAGACACCCCCCCCAAATATACAAAAGAAAGGAATTTGAACTGTTCCTTGAACAAACTGGTTGACCAAGATCACACCTCACAAATCATCCATTTGTTATAGCTAAGTAGCAGGCAGCCAATTCTTGCCACTTACATATTCATTAACCCCTAAAACTATAGAAAGTTGCATTCCAAAGATAAGCAAGACAAACACAGCCTCCCTCACAGCTATCAGTATAAAGACAAAAGATACAAACAATTAAGAAACAAACGAAACAATTAAGAAACAAACGACCGTGTGGTAGGAGGGAAATAAACACTTAAAGAACTCTAACTCCAGGAAGTTAGGGAGGGGACTACTCAGAAATAGAGCACTGCTAAGCCTCAGAAAGGGCCGTAATCAGCCGGGCGATGGTGGCGCACGCCTTTAATCCCAGCACTCGGGAGGCAGAGGCAGGGGGATCTCTGTGAGTTCGAGACTACAGAGCTAGTTCCAGGACAGGCTCCAAAGCCACAGAGAAACCCTGTCTCGAAAAACCAAAAAAAAAAAAAAAAAAAAAAGAGAAAGGGCCGTAATCAGAACTCTGGGAGGACCGAGGCAAAAGAGGCTCACCAGTTCCAGGCCAGTTTGGGCCACACTGAGAGTCCCTGCTTAGAAGGAAAAAAAGAATGGGAATTATATTATTGGAACGAGGGCTAAGTGGGCTGAAAAGTCAGAGGACCCAAAAGGAAGCAAGACATTGAAGAGAGGGTATAAAAAAAAAAAGATTTTAAGGAAACGCAATCAATCAGGTATATACGGAATAACAGCCAATCTTAGAACACAGGTGTTTGAAAACGAGTTCAGTTTAAAGGCGAAAGCTACACCTAAGGTTGAAAATGAAAGACAATTTCAAAACAAGGCTTAAATATGTGAGTTTGGTAAGCGGACAAAATCGATTGCACAGAGCACAGTGTCTTCGGGGGTGAACTGAAGAAGTGGCGATACCCCAAATCAAGGGAGAGGAAGCACAAAACAGCACGGAGGTGAAATAACGCATAGAAAAGGGGCTTACATCGTGGGCGATAACCAAGCACAACCGGGATGGGAAGCATGGTAGTTTTGGCTGGCCACAAGTTTGCCAGTGGTCCCTTGGTGGACGCCAAGGCATTAGTGCCTCTCAAAACTCTGCTGCGCCCTGGATGGATTGCACTTCGTCCCTCCGCTTCAGTCAGGATTGATTGTGCAGGCTTCAGAACGGGCTCGGGGCTCCGGGCTGCTGACACGCAGGTTCCCAGGGGGTAGTTACAGGCCTGGTCTGGGTGTGCTGCTGGGTAGAAGTTAAGTATAAACTACCATGCATTATTTCCTGATTTCTCTGTAAAAATGAACGGCCCAGGACGACCTCTTAAGGAATAATCAGCGTGTGCCCATTCCGTATTTACGGGAGGAGGGGAGAGAGAGCGGAAAGGAACCAAGAAGCTCGACATCTGTCCATGCCAGTACTCAAGAATGGGTCACTCTGTGAATCCAACTCTCCCCACGCTGGCTTTGTCTCCCCCGGCCACACTGAGATTCTCAACAGCAAATGGGCTATTTCTTGCACTTTTTCAGTCTCTCAAAGTGCCTAGTAAGGAGCCGGGTATGTCCAAAAATAAATATCACAGACTTCCTGACTGACCTCAGGCCACTCAAGTTACCTAGCTTCGTATCGTTTTTGCACATTAAACTGCCAACAAGAAGCCGAACCTGTGTCTCACATTCAAGATTTTGCTTTCCGCCCAAATCCACTGGGCCTCTCCAGGTTCCACCACGAGCGCAGAATGCACACCTCCGACGCGGCAGGAAACGCCCGCCCGGCAACCCTCCCGCCGCATGCGCCCCTCGCGCCTCTGGGGAGAGCGACTCGCTCACCTACGTTCCGCTTCTGCCGCAGAAACCCGCGAAGGCAGACGTCCGCTCTCTTCGAAGGAACTTCCGGCGCAAGCAGTGACGTCACCGGGCGCGCCGAGCCCGGGCCCGCGTTCGCTGAGGTGTCGGTGTTACGGGAGGGGCGCTGCTCGGTGCTTTCGGGGTGACCGGAGGGGCGCTGCTCGGCGCTTTCGGGGTGACCGGAAGGGCGCTGCTCGGCGCTTTCGGTGGGACCGGAGGGGCGCTGCTCGGCGCTTTCGGTGGGACCGGAGGGGCGCTGCTCGGCGCTTTCGGTGGGACCGGAGGGGCGCTGCTCGGCGCTTTCGGGGTGACCGGAGGGGCGCTGCTCCGCGCTCTCGGTGGGACCGGAGGGGCTCTGCTCCGCGCTCTCGGTGGGACCGGAGGGGCTCTGCTCCGCGCTCTCCGTGGATCTGGAGTGGAGCTGCTCCGCGCTCTCGTTGAATCCGGAGGGGCGCTGCTCCGCGCTCTCGGTGGATCCGGAGGGGCTTTGCTCGGCGCAATCGGTGGGACCGGGCGGGCGCTGCTCCGCGCTCTGGCCGTGGATGCTCGCCCCGCAGAGAGGAGCTGGGGGTGAGGCCGCCGCGGGCTCGCAGCCTTCACTCGGGGCCGCTGCACTGAAGGTAAGCAGCGACGCCGCAGCCCCATGACCCCTGTAGCCCCCCCGGCTCCCGCGACCCCCAGGGTCCCCAAAACCTCCACGGCCCCGAACCTGGGGACGTCCAATCCACATGGCCTTTCTACCTGAGAAACTAGAGAAGTGACCTGCAGATGTTGGCTACCTGAGGCTTTTTAAATATCCTACCCCACCCCCGTGCCGGGCCCGAAGCTCTCTTCCGGTTGGACCATTATCATTCTTAGGGTAGTTACATTGTTATTCCAGGTACTTGTGAATCCTGCCGACACCTGCGCTTTTTAAATCAAAATGTTAAATTCATTTAGGTTGAATGTAATTTCCCCTGGTTATTTGCAGGGTTGTAAGCCGGTGAATTGATTACTGAGCATTCTTATAAATATACAGGTTAATGTCCATTCAAAACACGTAATTCATTTAATAAAATAATGCCACTTTATAAATTGTTTAGGCACAAAATTTAAAAAGCTAATAACTTTATCAAAATATGAAGCTAAATTTCCTGCAGAAAAATCACTCGGGAGACAAATAATAAGAAAATAACAAGTATCCAAAGTTATCAAAAATGAGACAGGTGTTGTGGCCTGTGCTTGTAATCCATGTATTTTACAGGTACAGGAGGTTGAGGAGTTAAAAAAAAAAAAAAAGAACAAATCGGGTAGTGGTGGCGCACACCTTTAATCCCAGCACTCGGGAGGCAGAGGCAGTCGATTCTCTTGAGTTCGAGGCCGATCCGGTCTACAAGAGCTAGTTCCAGGACAGGCTCCAGAGCTCTACAGAGAAACCCTGCCGGGGTGGTTGCCGGGGGACCAAACCAAGAACAAAAAGGAGGGATTGGCAGGTATCTCTTTCGGAGGTGGGCAGGAAAATTATAGATAGCATGTGCTTGGAAAGCATCTTTTTGCTTTTACCCCCAAAAGACAGAAAAAAATAGCGTTTTGGCTTCTCTACCTCTTTAAACCGCAGTGCAGCAGACATCCGCTGCTTGAAAAGGATTATGGTAATTCACACCTCACCCCCACAGAACCTACTCTAATCTCTTTACTTGAATGGAGGCTGTAGAGTGCTGCCTTAATGAAATCAGTGATTGCCAGCGTTTGGTTGTATTTGGAATGAGACTCCTGATGGTTTGTTTTCCATTTTAGAAATGAGTGGTGGCTTGGCTCCAAGTAAGAGCACAGTGTATGTATCCAACTTGCCCTTCTCCCTGACGAACAATGATTTATACAGGGTAAGTTTTGCTGTCAGTATCTAACTAATGAATTTTCTCTTTAAGAGAAAAACTGTGAAAAAAAAAAATTTAGAAGCCGGACAGTGGTGGTGCATGCCTTTAATCCCAGCACTGGGGAGGCAGATGGTTCTCTGTGAGTTCAAGACCAGCCTGGTCTACACTAGCTAGTTCCAGTACAGGTACCAAAAACTACAGAGAAACCCTGTCTGGAAAATCCAAAAAAAGAGAGGGAGGGAGGGAGGGAGGGAGGGAGGGAGGGAGGGAGGGAGGGAGGGAGAGAGAGAGAGAGAGAGAGAGAGAGAGAGAGAGAGAGAGAGAGAAACTGTAGCTTAAGCAAATTACTGCTTTCTGGAAAATTCTTGGTAGATATCTCCTGTAAATTTTCATAAAAAATAATTTAAAATTTTAACGTCTGTAGAGAATTTTTGATTTTTTTCCCTTTTTTTTTTTTTTTTTTTTTTTGTTTTGTTTTTTCAAGACAGGCTTTCTCTGTATAGCCCTGGCTGTCCTGGAACTCAATTTGTAGATCAGGCTGGCTTTGAACCTGCTTCTGTCTCCAAAGTGCTTGGATTAAAGGCGTGCACCACTACTGATTTTATATAAAGAAAACAATATGTGCTTTATAATCAGCTAGATGATGATGCATGCCTCTGATCCTGACAGTCTGAAAGCTGAGGCAAGAGATCGTGAGTTCAAGGCTAGCTGAAACTGTAGTATGCTATCTCAAACAAAAACCAAGATGGACCACTTGCCTAGCGTAGTTACACATTCCTGTAACCAGCACAAGGGAAGCTGAGGCAGGAGGCCAGACTGGGCAATTTAGACCCCGTCTCACAAATGAGAACAGTAAAGAGGGATACCAAATTAGACTTAGAGGTGAAATCCTAGACTGGGTGCTAAGAAATAACCGCAACTGGCGGCTGGGAGTGTAAAGTATTTGGAAGAATGTTCGCCCTGAATGCACAAAGCCCTGTGTGGGATCGATCCCTGGCACCACATAAACTGGGCATTGATTGACAATGGACCTATGATTTCCAGCTGAATATTGGAAAGTCCATGTCATCCTCAGCTACATGGGGACTTTGAGGCAAGCTTGGAATGCACAAGACCTCGTCACAAACAAACAAAAGGTGACTTTTGAATAAAACTGAAGCAGTAGGAAGTAGTTGTCCAGGTGTCTGGAGCACAATCATTTCCACAAGGAAGGGTAGGATAAGTAAACTTACTCTCCCCTTGCTATACAGGCCTGATTAAGGCAATCTCTCTAGCTTCGCTCTGAAATGAGAGCCCATTAGAAAGTTGCAATTACACAGAAGCTGCTGGCCTTGGAATCTAATGTTGCTTACATTAAGACCCAGAACTCAGCATTTCATTACTAAACTGCATGTGATAAGTGTTATGCCCAGATCTGCAAAGTCCCCCAAAAGCCAACAAGGACAAGTAAGTGTGCTGGCAGGTGATCCTATCTACAAAGGTTGGAACTTTAGGCATTTCCTTTGGATGGTCTGTTCTTGGGTGGTGCTCAGGTAATCTTAGTTTTCCTGCAACCAGGTATTGCTTCAGGGTAAACCACTGAGACTCAGACCTCCATTAAGGTTATGATGGCTGAGTTCTGCTCTGGCAGGTGATAATGGTTGGAAGTAAAGAACTTCCTTTGGGTAGTCTGTTTCTATTTAGCTTATCATGGCTGGCTCCACAATAAGATCTAGATGCCTTGTCTTAGGAATATTATTTCTAAGCATTAAATAACATCAGAATATTAATGATGCTGAAACTATAGAAATGGGAAAGTTTGTTAGGATGTATGGAGAAGTACAAGGGACGAAAGCCCCACTGTTATACTAATGATGGGACAAGGACTGCACATGTAGAAATAAAAAGATCCTTGTTTTTTTGTTATCTTTGCCAACGAGATCTTGCTCTGTAGCCTGGGCTTGCCATGGTCTTCTTGCTTCCATCTTCTGAATACTGGGATTTTAGACATTTATAACACTCCTGGCTGGAGATGCTTTTTTTATTATAGGAAGCTTTTGGTTATGTATTTAATCAGAGCTCTGTCTTTCTTTAAACATTGATTGTTTAAGTCATTGGTACTGTGATATTCCACAGTACAGGTTGAGCTGGAGCTCTGCTGGGTTTGATAGTCCCATAGATCGGGAATTCAGCTGCTACCTAGTGCGTATGCCGAAGATCTAGACATGTCGATGGTTTTTTCTCTCCGTCCACTCCCTAGGGGGAGTTTAGGAACTTGAAGCAGATTACCTTTAACTCCAGTAACTATATTATTCTAGTAATTTAGAAAAATTTTTTTTTTTTTGGTTTGTTGATTCAGGGTTTTGCTGTGTTGCCCAAGGTGGCCCCTAAGTCATGATCTACCTGTTACATAGACTGAAGGCTGAAATTCTTCATAAAATATAGTGAAGAATCTGGTTAGTGTATACAATCAGAATATTTAATTTTTATAATATTTTAAATTATAAATTATTCTGTGATCTTTTGTTTCAGATATTTTCCAAGTATGGCAAAGTTGTGAAGTAAGTAGTTATGTTACAAGATACTTGATTAAATAAAAATACTACTGTTAACATTTTTATGTAAAGTTCAGTTATTTATCCATGTACATAAGCACCTGACAGTTTTCATATCATAAGTGACTATGTATTATAAATATGTAATAGTTTAAGAGCATTGTCTTAATATTGCTGAGAACCGATTTCAGGGCCTCAGACTTACTAAGAGCACTCCTAAACTCTGAGCTCCGTGAAGGTTTCAGAGCTTGTTCTTGATGAGTTGGAAATGTCAAGGGGGGGACTACACTGGAGTAACACTGACTCGGTACTCATGGTGGTGTCAAGCCACTGTGAAAATGGTGTCAGATATCTCTACAGCCAAACCTTTGAACTGGCTGTAGACTTGCCTCCCACCCCATGAGTTAATCCCTGAAACATTCTTAACCTCTGTTGACCCCCAAACTACCTAGAGACCAGTACTGAGCACAGTCAGAACTCTTAAGAAGTGCTGTGATTTCAAGCCCATTTGTAGTTTTAAAGCCGCAACTACAGCGCTATTTTATAAATCCTTGGAACACATCTTCAAAAGACTACTTGAATCTGTTTTACTGGATACCAATCCTCATTAGCTCCAAGTAAATATAATTCCCTCTGTAGACCAGTTTGATGTTATTCTCAGCCAAATTGAGATAGTTAGACTTAAATCTGCAACTACACCATGGAAGAAACCTGGAACAAAATGGTCCCAAGGAAAAGCTGTTCATCTTTGAGAGAGCATTTGGGAGTTAAATCAGTTATGTTTGGGGTATGTAAGGACTGGATATGCAAGAAGAATGTGATGGGATGGCCTCCGTGTTTCAGGAACGTGTTTGCTTCACAGTGTACGCTAGAATGAGCCCCTCACACCTATCCCACGTCTGAAAACACCTCGTTCTGCATCTGGGAACTCAGAGGTCATTACAGATTTGCTTGTTTTGTTTTGAAGTCCTTGCTATGATATTTTTTTTCCAGTTACCAAAGAAGAGATCTGTAAGTGTGGCCCCTATTATAACTGGTTTACAGTGTCTCCATTACTAAACTTTTTTTCCCCTGGGGGTACATTACTTTTTTTTTTCCTCTATAGTGTTCATTGCCCAAGCCTGAATCTAACAGTGGCTGAGTATCCAAATGAACAACCATGTAGGTGTACCCTTTTAGGAAACATGTTATGTGTTTTTGTTCCAATGTAATGAGCAAAATAAACAGGTTACAATGGTAGCATTAAAAGACTTTACATTAAAGTAGATGAGTCGAGGCATTATCTATATTAATAAATAGATAAATGAAGGAGAACCTAATTAGTAGAAAGGAGAAGTGATTTCCATAGTATATATTAGGACAGAAACAGAATCTTAAGCCCTGTAAATAAGGCAGATTTCAATAAGCAAGGACTGAGAGGTGGAAGCAAGGAAGAATAAGGTATCTAGTAGAAGTAGCATGCCCTCCCTTTTGTTCGTGTGCGCACACTCTGACACATGCACATAGAGAAGACAGGAGGACCGCAGGTGCCCTGGGTCTACCACTCTACTTCCCTCTCAGCTCAGGGCCTCTCACTAAACCTGAGGTTAACCGCTTCTGCTAGGCTTGCCAATGAGCTCCTGGGATATACCAGTTTCTGCTCACCAAGACTGCCATGCCCAGCCTTTAAGTGAGTGCTGGGAATTCACTAACAAAGCACTGTTACCTTTTAAAAAAAGATTCCTTTATCCACATGTACCTGTCTTTAGTATTTCCACTTGCTCTGTAGCGTGCACTCCCTTGACTATGAATATATACATGTATGTGTACACATTGTTTTTATACATTTTGTAGAATATTTGTACACTATGCGAAGATGTGTTGCTGTAGTTGGTGCAATAAAAAGCTAAATGGCTAATATCTACAAAAGAGGTATAGGTAGGACTTACAGACAGAGAGAGAACTCTGGGCAGAAAGGTGGGGTTGCCGGCCAGAGGTGCAGAAGAAAAAGGAGGTACAAGATGGAAGAGAGGTAGTGTCATGTGGCAGAATGTAGATTAATATAAATGGGTTAATTTAAGCTATGAGAGCTAGTGGAGACAAGCCTATGCTAAAGTTCAAGCTTTCATAATTAAGTCTCCGTGTTGTTATTTGTGAGCTGGTGGCCAACAAAAAAGTTTGCTACAGTCTCAGGCTGGCGAAAAGGCTCAGCCATCAGGGACACTGAGTGCTCTTCCAGAGTACCCAGGTTTGATTCCCAGCACCTACTTGGCAACTGTAATTCCAGTTCCCAGGGCACCTGACTCTCAGGCAATACACATACATAGAACACAAACATACATGAAGGCAAAATACCCATGCACATAAAATAAAAATCTCAAATGAATAAACAAAAGGATAGATACCTCACTACATACCTCACTATATACAAGCCTTCATCTTGGTAAAGTCTTCCTGCCCTAGCATTCTGAGTGTTGGCACAGAGCATGTGCCACCATAGCAGATTCAAGCATTGTTTTTCTAAATTACACTAAATGACATGCGGTTAGCAACCCCTATAGCCTGGGGCACTGAGGAAGAGCTAAGGACCACTAAGCTGGAAATTGTTTGAAATGAAGACACTTGGATCTAAAACTTAAGAAAAATAGTAAATCGTTTTGCTCTCTGTATACATGAGAATGCCTCAGCTTGTGTTTTTGGTTTCGCAAGGGGAAGAGGTAGGCATTTTGATATGTAGTTGATAATGCTGTAGCAATTGGATCAGCCTGTCTATCAACTAGACCCTTCAAGCTCTGATAGCTCCCATTCTAGCTGTGCTCTTCTGTATTGTCAGTGTCATTTTCTCATTTCCAATCTCCTTGATCCCTCAGGACTTTGAGGAGCTGGATGGTTTAAGTCATTTTTCTTTAGACAGGGTCTCCTAGCCTAGGCTGGCCTAAAGCTCTCGAGCCAAGAATGACCCTGAACTCCTGTTCCTTCCATTTCCCTCTGCCACGTGTTGGAATCACAAGCCTCTACCACTAATGATTTTTTAAATTTCTCTTTTCAAATGTTTTATTATTTAACCTGATTTAAAAAAAATCATCTTGAGTTTCCTGAGTAGTTACAAGTTTTTGTCTTATTTTTTTTAACTGTTTCTTTGTGCTTTAAGGGTTACTATAATGAAAGACAAAGACACGAGGAAGAGTAAAGGTGTTGCGTTTATTTTGTTTTTGGATAAAGACTCTGCCTTAAACTGCACCAGAGCAATAAATAACAAACAGGTAAGCCATTCTTTTCATCAAGGTTGTAACCCAAAAGTGTCTGTGTTCATCTAAAGCAAGAGCAGTGGGGCTGCAGGAGATCATAAAGTCTGATTACTATCTGTAATTGAGGAGAAACGATGTCAGCATTGTATTGGGTTATCAAAACATTGGAAGACTGAAGGGGAAATTATGGCATAGAATCTGTCACATTTATTAAACAAGAATTGAGGAGACAGTATCTGATAACGAAGTCTTGGTGAACTACATCCTCTGTATTTACATTTTCTCTGATTTAGTTATTTGGTAGAGTGATAAAGGCAAGCATTGCTATTGATAATGGAAGAGCAGCTGAGTTCATCCGACGGCGAAACTACTTTGATAAGTCTAAGTGTTATGAGTGTGGGGTAAGTAAACCTAAAATTCGGTAACTCTTCTGTAGTATAAAGTGATCTTTATATTAGTCTTTTAGTGGTGCCTGCAGGAGAGGCGGTGTTCACAGAAAGGGAGACTCTGGGGTGGATGGAGGACACAGGACTCCAAAAATCCTGCCTGATAAATCACTTATTCCCTTTTAACAAGAGTCTCTAAACTTGGTGCTAAGCTAGTGACTTGCAGCAAAAGCCCTCTTACCCCGCTGTATTATCTCCCCAGCCTCACCACGATTTCATTTTTGTTGAGATTGTTTTCAGTTGGTTTGAGATAGGTCTAATGTAGCACAGGCTGGCTCACACTCCCCCATGCAGTAGGTGATGATCATGAATTTAAGATGCTGGCATTACAAGTATGCCCCACCACTTCTAGTTTATGAGTTACCAAGGCGTTCTACATGCCACACAAGCACTCTGCTGTCTGAGCTGAACCCCAAACTCCTCACCAAAATTTCTGCCTGGCTAAACCCAGATTATGAAAGCGACTTGTCTTGAAGAGTGTAAATTGTTGTAATTTTTAAAAAAGCAGCATGTGAGAGAAAGACACCATGCGACAGAGCTCAGGTGGAGGGATTTTTTTATTGGGAGAAAGTGAATGGGAAAAGGGAGCAGGAGAAAGGGGAGAACAGCCTCTGGAGACAGAAACAGTAGGAGAGAAGAGACAGACAGGCAGAGAAGCAGCAAGAAAAGGGAACATAGTGAATGTGCACAAGAGGTGCTCTTAGTGACTGCAGCTGAGACCATGTCCTGTCAGGACCTCAAGGGTAGGCCAGTACAGATGCCTGAATACCAACATAAACTCATCTATATAAACATCACTGAAATGACTCCATGGGTAAAGGTGTTCGCCATGCATGCCTAATGACCTGAGTTCAATCCTAGGAACCCACATAAAGGTGGAAGAGAACCTAATCCACAAAGTTGTCCTCTGACCTCCACACTCAGACTGTAGCAAATGCATGTCCACACGCATAATAATATATAAAACTTAATAGTATCTAAAGTCCCACTTGGGGTGGGACTATAGGCGGAGATGAGTGGGAGAGAAATTGCCTGGCATGCTAAAAGATATGGGTTCAATCCTCAGTATCACAAAGCAAAAAGAGAGAGAATAAAAATACCTAGGGTAGATAATATAAAATAATTTTACCAGTTTCTGAATCTTCGAGGTTGTTTTCTAAAAATACAGGTGGCATATACCTTTAATCTTTAATCCCAGCACTCGGGTGGTAGAGGCAGGAGAATCTCCGTAAATTCAAGGTCAGCCTGGTCTACAGACTGAGTTCCACGTCAGCCAGGGCTACACAGACAAATCCTGTTGCAAAAGCCAAAAAAAAAAAAAGCTAATGAATTTTTTAGTTTTCTTAATGTCTTGAAAGATTTTAAGCAACTAATAATTTCTGTTAATTGGATATTGCATGTGTTTGATTGTTGTTGCCACAAGTGTTTAGTTAGTTAAGTAGTTTAGTAAGCTAATGTATAGATTGTAGCTCAAAGCTCCTATGTTTTACAATGCAATATTCTATCTCCTTATAATAATCCAACTCAGCAAAATAGGATGATAATGCAAGCCACGTATGTAAGAAAGAGAAACAAGTGTGGTGCTGGGACCCAATCCCTGCTCTGTACCCGCCATGCAGGCGCTCTGCCCCAGAACGGCATCCCAGCCTTCACTTGTCCTTAAAGCTGAATAGTCAACATCTTACAAGCTAATAGAAATAATTTTACCCCATTTATCAGGCTAATGTAAAGCTTTTAGAGTTGATGATCCATTTAAATTTAGAATTCTTTTGTGTGGCGAAAGGTGAGATTTAAAATTTTGAGGAAAGAATACTTCTTTGCTCCTTAGTTTATCACTGCAGATGCTAGTCCTTAGAGTAGCCCACACTCTGTCTCTTCTATTGGGAAGGACCATGTCTGGTCCTGTGTTCCCACAATGAGAATATGGTTTCTCCTAGATTCTAGCCTCTCATTCACAGGGCCAGGGCAGGTTCCTGTCAATAACAGCAACTATCATCTTTATTCTTTTTTTCTTTCTTTTTTCTTTTTTTAACAAAAGGAAAGTGGACACTTAAGTTATGCCTGTCCTAAAAACATGCTTGGAGAACGTGAGCCTCCCAAGAAGAAAGAAAAGAAGAAGAAGAAGAAAGTTCCTGAACCAGAAGAGGATGTGTATGTATAGTAGGCTCACTAAGATGCTGTGTGGTTTTGCCTTTTTACTGTTAGCTGAATTTTTTTTTCCTTTGCTGACCTAGTGAGGAAGTCGAAGTGAGTGAAGAAGAAGGGGAAGATCCGGCTCTGGACAGTCTCAGTCAGGCCATAGCGTTTCAGGTACTGGTGTTCTCAAGGGATCAGGGTGCCTGGGGACCTAGCTCAGTGATGGACCACTTGCTGGGCAGGGCAAAGGAAGGAAGTAGTGTGACAGTGTGTTGTGTCCCGGTTGATTTGTTTTAACTGAGCGAAGCTACAGCCTTTAATCCTGCCTGCCTTAAGGCTGGGGTAAAGAACCATGTGGGCCTAGGAATTCAAGACCCACCAGAAGAAGCTTTGTCTCAGAGAAAGGGGGCAGTGTAGTTAGTATTCACAGGGCCGTGTCTGTGAATTCAACACTTAGCAGTGTAGAACAGGAAAATGGGTTTAAACCTAGCCTGGACTACAGAGTGAAACCCTGTCTCAAAAACTGAAAAATAAAATTTATCAAGTATAAATAAGACAAGGCACTGTGGTGTAATTCATGTTAAAGTTTATGTTTATATTCTTTTATCACTGTGTTGATCATCATGTAATCTATGTTTTCCTTTCACTGTAAATTTGAGGTAACACATTATTCTTAGGTCTTTATCTGAATGAAAAGTTCTCTTTCATTCTTTCTAGGCTGTAAGATCCCATAATATAATAACATACTTTTAGTATATTATTTTAGTCTATACTTTAGCATATTATTAATCTGTCTTAATTACAAAATTAGGTGGTAGAAATATTGGATCAGCTCAGTGGTTCTCAACCTTCCTAATGGTGCAGCCCTTTAATATGATGTGGTTACCCCCATCATAAAATTATTTCATCACTACTTCATAGCTATAATTTTACTACAGTTATGAATCATGATGTAAATATCTGATATGCAGACAGGATATCTGATATATGACCTCCAAAGGGGTCACAACCCACAAGTTGAGAACCAATGGATTAGCTGGGTGTGTTAGCACATCTGTAATCCCAACACATATGAAGTTAGAGATAGGATCAGGAGTTCAAGACCAGCCTGGGTAAAATTATTGTTTAAATTAAAACAACGGTTTGATTAAAAATGTCTTTAGCTTATCTAGAAAGAATCTTTAGAAATTGCCTAGGATCGAGCTAATCATCATATTTCATACTTGTATTCTCACCTGAGAAGGTTGAGGTAGAAGATCGTGAGTTCACACCAGCCTGAACTACCTAACAAGTTCCAGGCCAACATAAGCTACATAGTGAAACCCTGTGTCGAAACAAACTGAAAAACAAAAATGGCTAGGGCGTTGGTTGCTACCATGCACAATGCTCTGGGTTTTATCCGAGCACGGTATAATCATGGGCTAGGGTTGCAGCCCCAGCATTATGGAAGTAGAGGCAGAAGGCTCAGAAGTTCAGAGTCATCCTTCCGTCATAAGGAGTTCAACGCATCTTGGGAGTAGTCTTGGGGGATGGGACTGGGGAATTTCCCTAGGATAGTTTTTGAGTAGGACCATGATTGGGATTTGTCGGTGTGACCTAGGAGGGTGGAAATTGTTTGTGTTCTGGTCTTCTCGTGGTAATTCCTTTGGATAACATGATGTGCCATACATAATGGGTTTTGTCTGCTTTCTGAATCATATTACAGCAAGCCAAGATTGAAGAGGAGCAAAACAGATGGAGAGCCAGTCCAGGGGGTCCCTCAGCCTCCGATGATTCCAGACGACCAAGGATAAAGAAAAGCACATATTTCAGTGATGAAGAAGAACTTAGTGATTAAAATTGTATTTATTTTGTAAATATTATTCAAATAAAATCTTACTGTAAAAAATGTTGTTGTGGTCGAGATTGCTTTTATTATTTGAATATGTAAGAACACTTAAATCCAAATAGATATTTACTATAATATTTTAAAACAATTTTGAAATACCATGTTTCTAGCTTGCCTTAGCACAGTACAAATGTTAAATCTGAAAATCCACTGTCTAAAGTGTTCTAAACTCTGAGCACCAACATGATTCCCGAGGAATGTGAAACTATTTCACGAACAGTATATAAATCCCTTTCCTGATAGAACAAAATGAGATAGTAAATTAGCTCTGACAGACTTGACTGTGGTCTGAGATCTGCTCCCTACAAGTCAGCACTCCTTACCTGTCTCTTCATGGGTCTGTCTTTGCCTGTCTGTAAAAGGACAGGGAGGTGTTTGTTTTTTTCTCTCTCCCAGCCATCCATCTCCACATTATTTTTACTAGATTTCTGTTAAACGTTTACTGAATTTGAAGCAGAAAGGATTATGAGTAAAGCACAGCACCCACTGTACGGTGCTATACCTGTAGCGCCCGAGCCACTACAGGTCGTTATGCGAGCCGGGAACTGGGCCTGGAGACTTAAAAATACACAGAGAGACATAGACACGGGTCATCCTTGATACAAGAATGTCCACTTTATTGTGTTCAGGGGCAGCTTATATAGGGCTCTGGCCATGCCTCAGCTCTCGGGACCTTTCAGCTGCAGACTCATCAGAACCCACTCCCCTGTCATCAGGGTCTCACTCAGAGCAGCTGCAGCAGGCTCAGAGCCAAGGAAAACAAGTTGTTTACAAGAAACTCAGAGTCTGGTGATCCGAAGTCCCCAACAATGATGTAAATTTTCATGTCATGTATTATATTTCTTTGTATTTGTAACTAAATCCTTACAAATCCTTTATATTTAGCACTATAAAATGGTATTGTGGAGTCTGACTTTAAATTTCTATAGGTTGATTGTACAAATTTGCACCTTTTTTTTTCTTTGAGACGGTTTCTATGTAGCTTTGGAGCCTGTCCTGCCGTCCTGGCACTAGCTCTGTAGACCAGGTTGGCCTTAAACTCAAGAGATCCACCTGTCTCTGCCTCCTGAGTGCTGGGATTAAAGGTGTGCACCACCATCACCAGACTGAACTTGTACTTTTTAATACTAAAAGCAATAAAACCATGAAGGCATAAAACAATTCCACTAGTGAAGAATATTAAAGCTGTCAAAGCCAAACGTGGTTATACACCCCTGTAAGCCCAGCAGTTAGACTGATGCAGGGCCATGAGTTAAACCAGTGTGGGCTACATAGTGATACTGCTTCAAAACGTTATCTTCGGGCAGAAGGATGAGGAGCATTACTTCCAGCTCATCCATTAACGAGAAAACATACTGTAGAAAAGAAAAAAAGACATACTAAAAAAGCACTGGGGGGCTGAAACAGGAGGATCAAGAATTTGGGTGGGGGAGTGATTCAAGACAGGATTCTCTGTGTAGTCTTGGCTGTCCTGGGACTCACACTGTAGACCAGGCTGGCCTTGAGCTCACAAAGATCGGCTTGCCTCTGCCTCTTGAGTGCTAGGATTAAGAACGTGCTCCACCACCAAC